>NW_027100387.1:0-300000 GCF_031753505.1 Anomalospiza imberbis | reverse complement strand
TCCGAGGGTGTGGGTTTTGCACAGAAATCGGCCACGTGGCGCCTGCAGAAGCGCCCCAGTGTCTGCCGCGGGCCTGGCCCGGTGCTGAGTGCGGTGGGAGCAGGGAGGAGTTGGTTGAGCTGGTTCTCTTTGGTTCAGGACACCGCGCCCGTGTTTGAGGAGGAGTCCAAACCCATCTACTGCGAGAACTGCCAGAGCATTGCCTTCTGCGCCTTCACGCAGCGCTCGCTCCTCGTCGTGTGCTCCAAGTACTGGAGGGTAAGGCACAGCCCCTGGGCTTCTCCCTCAGGAGCCTCCATGGAACTGCGTGGAAACATCCAGATGGAGGTGCTCCGAGTCCCTTCAGTGTACCTCTGCTGTATATTTAACGCGGTTCTGGATATTTAATCCAAATCTCTGCCCGTGGTGCAGGTTTGGAGCAAGATGACCCTTAAGGTTCTAACACCCCAAACCGTTCCGTGATTCTGTGGTACTGAACCCAAAATCAGCTGCTGCCTGGGCATTTTGATGTGTAATTACTGGTTAATAACGGCAGACTTTGTTCCTGTTTCCTCTCAGGTCTTTGATGCTGGAGATTATTCCCTCTTGTGTTCGGTGCCCAGTGAAAATGAGCAGACCTGGACTGGCGGGGACTTTGTGGCAGCTGATAAAGTGATTGTATGGACAGAGGATGGACAAAGCTTCATCTATAAATTACCAGCCAGGTACTCAACAGGAAAACACTCCCTTTACTTAATTTCTGATTAATTTGAGTTGAACTGAGTTCATTAAAGAACTACTGAAATATTGGTCTAGTGAGGGAAGACATGTAAATATAAAACTATAAAATTAATTCAAAATTTGGCATCAAAGAGGTTAAAAATGACAAGCGTAAAATCAAACACTTTCTTTCTGACATCTTCATGGTGTGCAGATGTGTTTGTTCTGGGTAGAGATAGTGTTTTGTCTTGAATATTGCCACATAAATCATGTGGGAACTCCTTCCTTGCCCTCACATCGTCAGAGCATGAGGATGGGAGCAACATCCACGTCCTCCTGTAGGAATCACTCCTTAAATGCAAGGAATTTTATTACTATAAATTTGTTATCTCCTTTCTTTGTTCCCACACCCAGCTGCCTCCCAGCCAGCGATTCGTTCCGCAGGGATGTGGGGAAAGCAGTGCAGAACTTGATTCCACCTTTGCTGTACAGCGTGTTGGACAGAGCAGAGAAACAGGTGCATCTCTTTCTGTGGAGCTCTGTAATGGGCTCTGTTAGGTTTCGTCCTGCTTTGAAAGGAAGGAAGCTGGGGGCTGAGCACGTGCTTGCTGCGTGGTCTGAGGCTGTTCCTTATTTTTCAAACAGCTCCTGATATGTCCTCCAGTGACTCGCTTCTTCTGTGGCCAGAGAGAGTTTTCCTACAGGCTGTTAATCCAAGGGGACTCCTCAGGGAGGCTGTGCATTTGGAGCGTGCCCGACGCCCTTGACCAGCAGGAGGGTGCCAAAGGTACCTAACTGATAGCCAGATCTTTGTGCTTTCTGCGTGCTTTTGCTGGGTAAAGCCGTGCTGCTTCTCCCACGGATCATGAAGCTGGGGTTTAATTGGGACCTCCTTGCAGGAGTTGTACTATCTTCATCTGATCAGATATGCTCAAAACCTTAATTAGCATTATTCTTGAAGTGACTCCATTCCCAGTAGAGAATCCCACAGGGGGCTGGGAGAGGCCTTAAATATCCAATTCCAGCTCCCAGCACCTCCCAGTAGGTGTGGTCGCTGGAATACTCCCACCTTAGCCCTGGTATTCCCCTCCTTTCCCAGGCCTGCAGACAGCCACGTCCACATCCCTGCAGGAAGCCTTCGACCAGCTGAGCCCCCGGCCCGCGGGGATCATCGACCAGCTCAGCATGGTGGCCAACGCGAGCGAGCCGCTGCGCGTCACGGCCAGCGTCTACATGCCGGCCCACGGGCGGCTGGTGTGCGGCCGCGAGGACGGCAGCATCGTCATCGTGCCGGCCACGCAGACCGCCATCGTGCAGCTGCTGCAGGGCGAGCACACGCTGCGCCGAGGTACGGCATGCACGGGTGGGAATTCACAAATCTGCTGCACCCTTCTGTGCCGGCAGTCCCTTCAGCTGTTCACCCAGGCAAGGCCAACTTGGGTATTTCTGCAGGGCTCCTGAGATGCAGGAGCAGACGTAAGGCAAGGGAGCATCTCCTGCCTTGTCCAGAATAGTTCCTGGCACTGCAGAGCTGGGTACTGATGTGCCAGTAGAAGTCTCCATGGGGAAGACCTGCCACGGTTCCTGGTGGGATCCGTGTGTTGTGCTTGGGCTGCTCTTGGATGTGTGGGTTCCGTGTAACATTAGCTTCATAGCATCTTCATAGATCTGAGCTGCAGAGCACACACTTGGGAGTCAACCGTTCTGTTGAATTTCTGTTTTCCCTCTCTTTTTCTGTGCTTTTGCCCGTCCTCCCGCTTGCCAGGCTGGCCCCCGCACCGGACGCTCCGAGGCCACCGGAACAAGGTCACGTGTTTGCTGTACCCTCACCAGGTGTCCTCCCGCTACGACCAGAGGTACCTGATCTCCGGTGGGGTGGATTTCTCCGTCATCATCTGGGATATCTTCTCGGGAGAGATGAAACATATCTTCTGTGTCCACGGGGGAGAAATCACCCAGCTGCTCGTTCCACCAGAAAACTGCAGTGTAAGTTCTCTAGGATAACCTTTCCAGCACCTCAGTCCTCCTTGAGAAAGGGAATGCAGCGTGGAATGCTGGGGGGGTAGCACCGACCCAGCTCTTGCAAGAGCTTCACAAAAAAGAGCTTGATTTTTCTGTTATTTCTGGTTTCTTCCACCATGCTTCAATTCTGTAAAGGGTTGAAATTGGGGGCTTTATTAAACCTATTAAAAATAGGGTTTAGAGACAATTTTGCCTCTTGAAACTTAGCTGAATAAATAGAATTTAATGAGCAAAGTGACATTGATTGAAAACTCTGGGGTTTGCTTAGCAAAATGGAGTTTAATACCCATTTTCTCTTCATGATGTGCAAAGGATGGATTAAAGGGAATTTCTGGTCAGGGAATTCTGCTCCCCGTGACCTCAGTGAGTTTGAGCATTGATGTAGGTGCCTGACTTTTGTGCGTTAAAGAGGCTTTTGGTCACCCTGCTCGGCCCAGTGGGGGAAAGGTTTTTAGTACCACCTCTGCATTATGATTAAGCTTTTTCTCTCTTTTCCTTTGTTAGGCCAGAGTCCAGCACTGTGTTTGCTCTGTTGCCAGCGATCACTCCGTGGGTCTGCTGAGCCTGAGGGAGAAGAAGTGCATCATGCTGGCGTCCCGCCACCTGTTTCCAATCCAAGTGATCAAGTGGAGGCCGTCCGATGACTACCTGGTGGTGGGGTGCTCCGACGGCTCCGTGTACGTCTGGCAGATGGACACTGGTGAGCCCAGAGACCGTGCTTAATCCATTTTTAATGGACATAAATACAGATCTGCTCTCAGTGCTGTCGAAGCTGTGTCTGAGGGGAGAATTCAAGCGCTTTGGCACATTTCTGTTTGGAGCTAATCGCTCCAGGCGTTCGGTGCAGAATCACGCTGGGGGCTCTGCGAACCTCACGGAAACGTAGGGAATTCCGTCCTTTTAGCAGTGTTCGTTCAGAGCCCAGCTGCTAAAGCGCGGGAGGCTGCGCGTCGCACCCAGGTGTTTGTGCCCCGTGCCGTTGGGGATGCTGAGCTGTCCCCTCCCCGTTCCAGGGGCGCTGGACCGGTGCGTGATGGGGATCACGGCCGTGGAGATCCTCAGCGCCTGCGACGAGGCCGTGCCGGCGGCCGTGGACGCACTGAGCCACCCCGCCGTCAACCTGAAGCAGGCCATGACCCGCCGCAGCCTGGCCGCCCTCAAGAACGTGGCCCACCAGAAGCTGCAGACCCTGGCCACCAACCTGCTGGCCTCCGAGGCCTCGGATAAGGTGGGCGTGCTGTCTTTCCAGAAGGAGATGGAATTCGGGAAGTTTCCGTCCTTGTAACCGGAAGGTTCTCGGCCTGAGCTCTCCAAAACCTAAACGTGGTTCTTCCCCAGTTTGTGTCGCTGTCCACGATAGCACTCCAGTGTGTGTCCTGCTCTTTGGTTTTGTGCAGGCTGAGTTACAGAATCTGGAATCATGCAGTGGTTTGGGCTGGATAAGCCCTCTAAAATCAAGTCCGAGCATTCCCCAGCCCTGCCAAGGCCGCCGCTATCCCACCAGTGTCCCCAAGTGCCACATCCACAGGGCTTGAATCCCCCCAGGGATGGGGACTCCCCCCCTGCCCTGGGTTTGGACAGCCCGTTCCATGAGCAGCTGTTCCCAACATCCGGCCTAGAGTTCCCCTGTACAGCTTGTGGCCAACAGAGAGCAGCAGGGCTCCACTCCCAGCTTCTCCCATGTATCCCCTTCTTTTGCCTTGTGCTGTCACCTTCTGTTGGGAGAGAAATGTCCCGTGCTGAGATCATTCCTTAGAGCACCACCGGCATGTTCCCATAAAAAAATGTCTGCTCAGGGTTTCTGCTGCTGCTCCTGCTGGATCCAGGCAGAGCTGGGAATGCTGCATTTGTACCTGCAGGGTTTTATGTGTGGGCTCCTCATCCAGTGAAGGTGCTGGGAATGAAGGCGTTAGGGAGAATAATGCTTAAAAGCTTCTGTTAGTGTTCTGGTTTCCAGTCTCCTTTCTGACATTCTTCAGCTTTTTTGCCACAGCACCTTCATTCCCTGCCTCCTCCCTTTTTTCCCCCTTGGGAGGGAGGGAAGGAGGAAGAAGATGGACTGAAGGGGAGTGACCAAGTGGTGCAGTAATTGCGGGTCCGGGTGAATCTGAGCAGCTTCTTCTCCAATGGCATATATTGATTCCATAGCTCACCCTCCAAATAGGAAATCTTTAATGTGTTTTAAGCCTGATAACAGTTTTGCTGTTGTTTGGAATATAACTACGCTCTCACAGGGTTCAGGAGGAGGAAGTGTGAACTTGTGTCTCACCTGGAGAGCTCCATTTATCTATAAACACCTGTAAATTGAATTTCCGTGGTTCGTGGGTGTGTTTCAACCTTGGCTCATCCACAGCTTCCCTACTGGAAATTTCAGTTTGCCCTCTTGTTTTCCAGGGGAATTTACCGAAATACTCCCACAACTCCCTGATGGTTCAGGCCATCAAGACGAACCTGACGGACCCGGACATCCACGTGCTGTTCTTCGACGTGGAGGCGCTGATCATCCAGCTGCTGACGGAGGAGGCCTCCCGGCCCAGCGCCGCCCTCGTGTCTCCGGAGAACCTCCAGAAAGCCTCCGGCGCCTCCGACAAGGGAGGCTCCTTCCTCACCGGCAAACGAGCGGCCGTGCTCTTCCAGCAGGTCAAGGAGACCATCAAGGAGAACATCAAGGAGCACCTCCTCGACGATGAGGATGAGGATGAAGAGGCCGTGAGGCAGAGGAGAGAAGACGGCGACCCGGAGTATCGCTCCAGCAAATCCAAACCGCTGACTTTGTTGGAGTACAATCTAACCATGGACACGGCCAAGCTCTTCATGTCCTGCCTGCACGCCTGGGGCCTGAACTCGGTGCTGGACGAGCTCTGCCTGGACCGCCTGGGCATGCTGAAGCCGCACTGCTCCGTGTCCTTCGGCCTCCTGTCGCGAGGGGGCCACATGTCCCTGATGCTCCCTGGCTACAACCAGCCCGTGGGCAGGGCGGCCTTGGAGGAGCTGGGCCGGAAGATGTCGGTGACGGAGGGCCTGGGGAAGGGCACCTACGGGGTGTCACGGGCTGTCACCACGCAGCACCTGCTGTCCGTCATCTCCCTGGCCAACACGCTGATGAGCATGACCAACGCCACCTTCATCGGGGACCACATGAAGAAAGGCCCCACCAGGTACGGCGAGCGCTGCCGTGGCAGTCCCCGCTGGAATCCAGCGGTGGGTTTGCTGTGGTTTGCCTTGTGGAGCACGGGATGGCTCCCGAGGCCTTTGGGGCTGGAGCTGATGTGTCTCTCCGTGGATATTTCGTGTTTAGGCCGCCCAGGCCGGGCACCCCCGAGATGGCCAAGGTGAAGCCGCCCCCTCCCATGTCCAGCCATGCAGCACAAGGGCAAATCAAACAAGGTAAAAGCCACTTCCCCTGCAACCCTTGGATCTCTTATTGCAGCTCATTACACTGAATTTAGCACCTTTGTTGTCAAGAGATAAAATTACTGCATGGGAGGACAAAGCAAGGTACTGATGTAACGTTAATCTCCGTGAAATTATTGGGGATTAGGACTTGTTCCAGAACTGGTACAAGATGCTGATTCTGCCATGACATCATTCCCTGACAAGGAGTTTTTGCCTGTGTTAAGTGCTCCCAAACATTCTGGCTTTGAGGAGGCTTTGCAGCCTGGAAATAAAGGCTCTACAGACTCATCCCAAAGTGTTTCTGTGGGAATGATCCCAGCTCGGTGCCAGGATCACTCCTTGGCTGGTTGGAACTCCTCATGTTGGAACAGAGTGAGCAACTCCAGCAAAGCCAGGCAAAAAACTCTGGGGTGAAGCTTTAGTTTCAGTCTGGGGTGGGTTTGTGCAGCTATCATTTATGTTTTTCCTAAATTAAGCATCTTTTTTGATGCACCTTGTGCAGGTGGGGTGGGAAGGGATTTACTGCAGCCACTCTGTGCCTCCCACGTGCTGGAAAAACGGTTGCATGCAGATGTCCCCTGGACACAGGAGTGGTGGGCACTGTGGGGCCAGCTCCTGGTTGGATCCGATCATCTCCCAGGTCTTTTCCAGCCTTAACAGCTTGGTGACGTGGGAGTTTCCAAAAGACATGTCCCAGGTACTCTTTTGGGTTCCAGGCCTGAATTTGTGTCCTTCTCCTTTAGGCTGTTCGGCATTTCTGTGGTAAAGAGTTACATTTTTTGCCTAGAGCCCCATTTAAAGTGAAGTTAAATTCCAGCCAGCCCTCAGGAATTCATCCTGGACATCTTGGAGTGACAGATGAGGCAGCTCAGGGTGAATAAGGTTTATTTTTGGGGCCGTTGTTGCACAGTACAACTTCCAAATCTGTGGAAATATGGGAAAAGCATGGAAAGAAGCAGCAAAATTCCTGGGTTTCTAATTCACAGTCAAGCATGAAGTCAAACCAAAGCCACCTGCCTAAAAACATATGTAAAATCACTTAATTCTGATGTATTTTGGTCTTTTCAAAACATCCCAGTTTCTGTCGCTGTCTCCATGTTCCTCTGCAGCTGCATGTCTGCCTCTTCCTTCTTGGAAAACCTGGAATTCTCATTAAGTTGGACATTATTTTGAGTTGAATATTATTTTGAAGCTGGTGTTATTTTTAAGTTGAAGATCATCACAGCCCCCCCTTGTTTTCCACTCTCCAGTGATACTAACCTGTTTTCTGCTGCTGCTCTCCTCACTTCCCTCTTTTTTTCTCTCTTTTATTTCTTCTTCTTTCCTCTGCAAGTTGCTCCTGCTGCTGCTTCCAGCACGGAATCTGGGCACTCTGACACTTCTGCTTTCCATTCCAGTTTCTTAGTCAACGAAGGTATTCCTTCCTCACTTTTCTACTTGTCCTTTACTTCAGCTGAAATCCTTTCTCATTGTTATTTTTATTTGATTTTTGCGGGTATTTTTCTTTGGACACGGGGCACCTGGGGTAGGCTTCCCTGTTGGCTTTTAACCAAGTTTCACACCACTTACATCTGAGTTTTGGTGTTGATGGAGATTCGAATATAACAGTGGACATATATTTAATAGAGTGTGGAATGTTTTTACACACTGTGTTATTTGAACTCTGTGTTTCTCTCCTGGTTTTACCTGCACAGAACTGCAGAGCTGTAGTAGGAATGTAGTAGGAAGTGTGCTAAAAGAAGGATTCAGGTGGGAAATAAGGGTAGCAGGCAAACTGTGCTTGGATCTATTTGCATAACTTTAGATGAGGACAGAAAACGCTGTGTGGTCCTTGAAGGGGTCATTCCTCTGAGTTTGCTGTAAGCGGCTGATGAAATGTGACCAGAAGTGAATGTAGCTGAGCTGGAGATGTGTCCATTCCCTGTGTCCTCCCAGGCTGGAGCCAGCTGGCTGCCATGCACTGCGTGATGCTCCCGGACCTGCTGGGGCTGGAGAAGTTCCGGCCTCCTCTGCTGGAGATGCTGGCCCACAGGTGGCAGGATCGCTGCCTGGAGGTGAGCTCAGCCTTCCTGCTCTGGGGGTGCTGCTGGTGTTGAGTGATTAATGCTCCCTTTGCACGAGAGCCCCACGTGATTCATTTCCAGCAGTGAGCCTGCAGTCCTTACTCGTGATTCGGGAGTATTTTCTGATTAAAGCCACTTTAACCCTGTCAGGAATGGCATGGAACCTTTGTGTTTGTGTGGTCTGTGAGCCTCTGGGAGCTGATGCCTAGAGAGGCTGCCTGGAACAGAGGCTGGGCACAGTTAAAGAATACAGTAGGCATTTATTAGAAGGCCTCAAAGGATCCACCTCGGGCAGTACAAGAGCCCGGCTGTGGCTGCACCCAAGATGGGCCCCAGGTCTCGAGTTTTCACACTTTTATAAGTTTTGGTCCATTTCCATAATGAGGTTAATTGTCCAATTCCAGCTCCAGGTTGTGCATCCCATCCTCTCAGATTGCTCTCCTCAGTTCCCTGTTGTTTGCACTTTTTGGGCCTGACGCTGCAACAGTGTCCTTGGTTCTGGGGCTGGAAAATGGTTGTTCTGTGTGACTAAACTCTGAAGGGAACGTGCAAAGTCTTATGTGAAGTTCAGAGTTACACACTAATGCAGCACAGAATCTGGAAAACATGGGAGCCAAAACTGAAGGTACCAGAACTGTGTTTGTGCTGGCTGTGGCTGGGTGTCCTGCAGGTGCTGCTGCTGGAATATTCTCCAGCTAAAGCCCAGTTTAACCCTGTGAGGAGTGGCACTGAGCCTTGCTGTCCGTGTGGTTTGTGACCCCTGGGAGCTGTGCTGTTCCCTGCAGGTGCGGGAGGCGGCGCAGGCGCTGCTGCTGGCGGAGCTGCGCAGGATCGAGCAGGCGGGCCGCAAGGAGACCATCGACACCTGGGCTCCCTACCTGCCCCAGTACATGGACAGCGTCATCTCCCGTAAGGAGCACCCTGGCACTGCCCCTCACCGGGGAAACGGGGGGAGAGGGCCTCGGGATCCCCGCATTCCCACTCGTCCATCCAGGGAAAGGGCCTCAGGATCCCCGCATTCCCACTCGTCCATCCAGGGAAAGGGCCTCAGGAACCCCGCATTCCCACTCGTCCATCCAGGGAAAGGGCCTCGGGATCCCCGCATTCCCACTCGTCCATCCAAGGTTGGGAACCCCACATTCCCACTCGTCCACCCAGTGCTCACTGCTTGTCCCTAAGGGACTCCTGCAAAGGTGTCCCAGGCCTGCAGGGAATGCACAGATCCTCCTGCAGCGAGAACATGTCAGGGGGCTTAGAAGGAGCTTTTTTCCCCCAAAAAATGTGGCCTCTGTTATTCAGCAACTGATTTTGGGGTGTCTAATCACGGGATTAAATCTTAATGGAAGATGTTAGGATGTGGTTTGTGTTTCTCTGAGCTCAGTTAGGCTGGAAACCATTCCAGTGGGTCAAAACTAGCAAATTGGGATTAGGTTTTTATGGCAGGTGTTGGAAGTCTTGGAATTAAGGATCCAGAGCTGGAGGAATTGAAGGGAATAAGAATTATTTGGGATATGACAGACTTGTGTAAAGTCTCATTTTCTGCTAGGAGAGGGAGGAGCATAGGAAAGATAAAGAAATATTCTTTATTCTAGCTTCTTTCTGCCCAGAAACTACCCGTGAGGCCTTCTGCTTCCCATATTCCCAAAATTCTGTTAGTTTGGGTGAACTGTGGTTTGTTTTGAAGGGAAAATCTGCAGTGTGGCAGCACAAGTGGAAGGGATTTGATGGTTGTCTGGAATGCTCTGGGCTGGAGCGGGCAGGGACACCTCCCAGCAGACCAGGTTGTTCTGGGCCATGCCCAGACTGACCTGGGACACTCCCAGGGGTGGGGAATAATCCATGTTGGCCCTGGAAAGCCAAATAAATATCAAATTTCTAGGTGAGGTTGAGCATCTTGTGCGAGGTTGGAGTTGAAGGAGCCCAAAGCAAGGCAGGACGAGAAGGAGTGAAATGAAGTTTAGCTGCTGCAGAAACAGGGAATTCTTTCCCCAGATCCCTGATTTTGGGGTGTTGGGTTGTTCCTCCAGCTGGAGTGACCACAGAAGCCCTTCAGACTGCGAGTGCCAGCCCGGATCCCTCGGGAGCAGAAGCCAAAGCCCAGGAGGAGGAGCACGACCTGGTGGATGATGACATTGCAGCAGGTGAGCATTCAGATCACTCATGTTACCAAGATAATTTATTAATTCATGTGTCTCTAGTTCACTGCATTTGGAGCTCTTAAATCTGCCCACAGCCACCAACACTTCTTCAAAAATAAAGGCTTTCTGTGTTTGTCATTCTTTATGATCGTTCCCTAAACAATTTGTTCTGGTGAATGTAAAATGAATTAATTTCTAAAGCAACCTAGAATGAATTCCAAAGTGGTTGATTATTTGTTCTGTGTGATATTACAACTGTTTACTTGAAGAAATCAACTCTTTCAGAAGAAGATTCTGTAACAAATGGTAAGTGCTCTTTTAATTTCAGTTGCTCCTGTTGAGGTTGTAGCAGTGTGAATTTTTAGTGACCTGAGTTCTGCAGCTCCTCTGGCAGTTTCTCTTCCTTGAGGGAGGAGTGGGAGGGGTTGGAAGGGAGGGGGAGCAGCAGGTGCTGTTCCCAGTGTGTCCCTCCTGTTTTCCAGCCCCGGGAAATCCGGGCTGGGCTGGAGCTGCACAGCAAACAGCACCATCTGGCAGCCCCTTCCCACCCGAAATTCCTGCTGGCTTTCCTTTAAGGAGGCTCCACTGGAGCTGAGCACCTCCCAGAAGCTGTCAGAGGCAGGCTGTGTGCCCCAGACCCACTGGCAGAGGGGGAAAAGCCTTTAATTTGTGTGTGACCACTCACTGAAACCCATGCAGCACACCACGGACTGTTGTGTGACGGTTCCAAAAGAAGTGAGGGTTTGTCATCCAGACCTCGGTCCCTTTCAGATGCTAACGGGGGGAATGCAGAGCACTCCTCCCTCTGCTGGGTCCTGGTACTGTTGCAAATGGAATGGGAGCGCGGGGACACGGCATTTAGCAGTGTTTAGCACGGACACCTTGGCTTTCAGGGCAGTTTTTGGGTGCCCTAACAGGAGTTCAGAATCTGAGGGATATCTGCGAGTGCAAGGGATCAGAGAATTTGGGTTCCGGCTGCTTGCAGGCAGCTGTTCGTGGCAGAGCAGAGCTCACCGGGCACACTGTTCCTTTTTCCTTTTTAAAGGAATGGGCTCAGGAAAAGGGGCCTTTCCAGCAGAGCCCGTGCTGGGAAGCTTTGGGCAGCTGCCAGGGAAGCAGATGTCTCCCGGTGAGGCCCATTCAGCTCCAGGGGGCTTTGGGGCTGGACGTGCGTGGGGTCAGCATCTGCCGCTGGGGATATCCGTTAGGGAAGGTCCCAGCCCCACCAGAGGCTTCCAGCCTGCTCCAGGGGAGCTTCCCTGCCCTGGGGCCCTGGAGCTCTGCAGAGCTCCTCTTTACTGGGAAAAGCTGGCTCTCTCTGCTGAGCCATCTTTGCTGTGGTCTTACCCTGCTGGCTCAGGGACGTGGGCAGGAATGCTCTGCTGGGATGGTTTCCTGAGCTGCAGGACTGCTGGCGCTGGGAACTTCCCAGGTTTCCTGCATTTTCCTGCTGGGATCTCACTGGAGCTGTGATGTTGAAGTGTGTGGCAGGAATGTGCTCCTGGCTTGTCCTTCAGCTCCCTAAACCACGTGCTGGGACTCCTTCAGGCTGTCCAGCTCCAGGAGTGGGGTGGAGGGGAAGGAGAGCTCCTAACTGGACTGTGCAGTTCCTTGTGCTTCCTTACTGAAAGAGAAATCGATGAGTTAGTTCCATTAATTCCCTTTTGAAATGGTATTTCTTGATCTGTGGGTCCATTCTGCGGGGAAATTTTTGTCGGTAAATTGCTGCCAAGGACTCTGACACTCCAAAATCCCATTTCTGCACATCAAAAATCTGGTGAAAGTTTTTTTTTTTTTTTTTTTTTTAAAGCCTTATTGTACCAAAAAGTGTGGGGTTTTTTTATTTTATTTTGGCTGGAATTTGGGCTGTAACTACTCCAAATTAAGTCTTACTCATCACTGTTTGTTCCAAGTGATCCTGTTGGGAAGTTGTCACTAAAGTTCAAATCCAGTTTATTTAAGTGTTAAAGATCATTGTTCTAAAGGCTCTTTATATTAAGATCCTGTTAACAATTAACAGATCTTTTAAAAATTGAGATTCTCATCCCTTAAATGTGCCCCTCTGAGGGGAATTTTGATGGATGGGCACAGTGCTTTAAAACCTGGGTGAAAGGTGCCTGATATTCCCCATCCGAGCAGCACAGAATCCATTTTGTCTCTGCCTATTTCCCTGGAAAAGGCTGCAGCATCCTCACCCATTTTGTGCTCCCAGATGCTGCAGCACAGTGAAATATTCCCTCATAAAAGGGAGCAGAAAATTCCACTAAACTGCAGGAGATGGGAATGGCTGCAAAAATACTCATTTTATGTGTGGAAAAGCACATCTTCCACCTGCAAATAAAGAAATTAAGTTGTTATTTCTAATGCATGACAACTCCCAGCACTTAAAGAGCTCTGCCATGAAATAATTCCCAGTTTAGAATTCCTGATATTCCGGAGCACTGATTGTGTTGGCGCTATTTCTTATTAGAAGTGAGTAATTGGCACCGAGTTGTTATGGCAGGCATACGACAGGGCGGGCTGTCAGGGAGGAATTCCCCAAACTCGTCTTGGGGAATTCCCGGCAGGAATTGCCGCTCCCCTGCCGGGCTCCCGGGGCCCCCCGTCAGCTGGGCCAGCAGAGGGAGCCGTGGATCTGGGAATGGCCGCGCTCCCAAGCGCTGCGGAGGCTGGGCACGGGTGACACGGCTCGTATAAAATATCCTCCCCTTTGCCTGCGTTTTCCTTGTGCTCACTGCCACTGGGGCTCCTAGGTCATATCGGCACTCCTGGTTTATTCGGAGGGAGTGCTCGAGACTCTCTGTGCGCTGAGCAAATGATTTATCCACGGGAAATCTCCCTTTCCAGTATTTCTGTATTTCCAGGTGGTTTTTATGCACGTGCGGTGCCGTGAGTAAGCCCCAGTGCCGAGCCTGCTGGGAGTGTTGAGTAGCTACACCCCCGAGGTGGGGGTCCCCGGGGGATTCTGCGGGGCTGTCCAGAGCACGGATTTGGTGGGTCAGGTTGGGTTTCGGGGTGGGCTCCTGGCTCTGTGCCCAGCTCCTGCAGCAGGGGAGTGCCCCCAGCGTGCACCTGCTGGCAGAGCCAGAGCGCACCTCTCCCGAAACCGCCCGAACCTCGCCCACTGACTCCTCTGCCTGCTCCACCTGGAGAGCTTACTCGGGCTCTAATCCTTTTATTGTAAGCTGGGCTGAAATTAATTTCCCCCAGAAGTGTGCAAAGCCAATTAAGGGGAGCTCGGAGCCGCGTGCTCCCGAGTGTTAACTGCAGCCTGACCCCGGCTCCGGCAGCCATCGATCGCGCAGCCTGGAAACCATGGAAATTTGGGCACGTTCCCCCCGCAGCCCCAGCCCTGCTTCCAGCACCGCTGGGCTGCAGTGCTTGCAGTGGGCGTGCTTGGGGATACCGAGGATTATTTTGTTTTGCCATCAGCCCGAAGTGGGATTTTTCCAACTGAAATCCCGACGGTTTTTGTCCTCCTGGCGCCGCAGCTTGTGTTTTGCACGCAGACCTATTGGAGGTTATTAATTTTCTCCCTGTGATAGGGTGATCAAGCGTCCTGTCAGGAAAATGGATCTGTGTGTCAGCCCGTGCCGTGATTAAAGGGGGACGCGGCGCGGGGAGAAAATACCAAATTGTCACGGCCAAATGAAAGGGCTCCTCTTCCAGGTGCTGTTCCAGAGGAAATTCTGCCTGCCAGCTCAGTTGGGGAAAATCATTCCCATTAATTGGGGGCTTCCCCTAGTAATTAAAAAAAAAAAAAAAACCTAAAGCATTAAGGAGGTTTTATCCTACTCTGTTTAAGCAGGATTTTCCCCATCCCGAGGTTTCCAGGGGAATGGTCGGGATTTTGCTGTATGTGAGGGGTTTGGTTGGTTAGGATTTTAATTTCTTGGAGTTTCAGCAGGTTTGGGGGATTTTGGGGGTTGTTTTCTTTCTGAGGCAGAAAATCCTTCATGGCAGCTGTGAGGATGAAACTGTTCACATTCTAATGGAACACTGTGGATCCTTCCCACCACGTCCCTGTTGGAATTCCTTGTGGGGTTAACAAAGAGGGATGTCTTGGCACAGGGGGAGCAGCAGGAAGGAGCTCAGCTCCTGGTGCCCAGCCCAGGCCTGGGAGCTTTCCCAGTGGAAAAGAGTGGATGAGGGTGAGATCCAGGCGGAGCTTGTGGATTTCCAGTAGGATGGGTTTTTTTGCCGTTCCAGGTTGATACATGAAAATCCTCTTGGTACAGATTCTGTTGCCCAGAGAGCTTGAGGCTTCCCCATCCCTGCAAGTGTCCAAAGCCAGGCTGGATAGTGCCTGGAGCAACCTGTGCTAGTGGAAGGATGGGATGATCCTTAAAATCCTTGCACCCCAAACCATTCCGCGGTCTGAAGGATGCTCCCTGCGGGATGCAGTAAGGGTTAACTCGGTGTTGCTGCAGTCCCTGGCTGCGGGGGGAGGCCCGCAGTGGATAATTTCCTCCTGGAAGCCGCACATGTGTTGGCTTTTCCTTTCTTCCCGCGGCTGGAGCGGCGCGGGCCGGGGTCAGCCCTGGGCTATTGATCCATCCGCATGCCGGCCCTGCTCCAGCATCTGCCGTGCTCCCGCGCAGGGAGAGCCCTCCCCGGGCTGCGCCCAGCCCGTCGGGCCGGGCCTGGCACGGGTAGGACATCCTGCAGCGGCCTCGGGCCGTCCAGCCCGGCCGCGGCCGTCTGCTGAGCCCCTGGAACGAGCGGGCTGGCCCTGGAACGAGCGGGCTGGCCCTGGAGCAAACGGGCTGGCCCTGGAGCGGGCTGGTCCTGGAGCAAACGGGCTGGCCCTGGAGCAAACGGGCTGGCCCTGGAACAAACGGGCTGGCCCTGGAACAAACGGGCTGGCCTTGGAACCAACGGGCTGGCCCTGGAACGGGCTGGTCCTGGAACGGGCTGGCCCTGGAACAAACGGGCTGGCCCTGGAACGGGCTGGTCCTGGAACGGGCTGACCCTGGAACAAACGGGCTGGCCCTGGAACAAACGGGCTGGCCCTGGAGTGGGCTGGCCCTGGAACAAACGGGCTGGCCCTGGAACGGGCTGGCCCTGGAACGGGCTGGTCCTGGAACGGGCTGACCCTGGAACAAACGGGCTGGTCCTGGAACAGGCTGGCCCTGGAACAAACGGGCTGCCCCTGGAGCGGGCTGGCCCTGGAGCGGGCTGCGGGGCCGCCGCGGGCTTTGACATCAGTGGGACACTGCACGTGTGACCTCAGAGAGCTCAGACAGCTCTTGGACAGTTCCCACTGTTCTGCCCTGCTTTGTTCCAGCCCGTTTGCATCCTTCTTCCTCCAAAGGCAGCTGCTATCGATTTTTCCCCCTTTTTTCCCTCCCTTCCCATTGTTAAGCTTTCCCTTGTTTTTCTCTCTCTTTTGGCTGGCAGGGTTGCCTGACCACAGCTCCTAAAATTTGGTTAACTTCCTTATTATCCTTATTATTCCCCACATATGTCATTAACACAGACATCCCGTGCACTTCATTAACCCACCCATCATTAATCCATGAGCCTCGTCCTGTGTCAGGTGATGCCTCCCAACTCCACAGCAAACAGCACTTGGGAAGGATTCAAACTTCCCTGTTTTTTGGAACAAATGCTAGGGAACTTCCCAGGATGCTGGAAATTAACATCTAGGTAAGAGTGGACTTTATTTGTCAGAATAAGTGACTGCGGTTTCGTTCCAATAATTTCTTCAAAGATTTTGGGATTTTACTCTAAATAAAAAAGCTCCTCTGCTTAGTGGAATTCAGAATCCTTGGGCCATGTTAAACTAATAACACATATTTCACTTTTATGTCAAATTCGTAATTGTGGTTTTGTCCCGTTGTTAAAATTCCATAGGTGCCATTTTACTGTATGAAAATACCCATTTGGTTTAATGGTGTGTACTGTTATCCTAAAATTTAAATATCCTGAAATTTAATAGGAAGCTGGATGTGGTGATGGATCCTATATCAAAAATGCTTTTATGTCATACATAATGTAAAGAACTTATCCTGAAAAAAAGTCCATCTTTTAAAAACAATAAAAATTGCAACTTGTCCATTTAAAGTGAACAAAAAGCAACCCAGAAATCCCTAGATAAACACAGAAATCCAAGGATCTTCTATCACTGGGCAAACAAAGCTGGAAATGAGGGAGTTTGCTGGTGGCTTTTTTCCCCATGAGCTCGGGGCAGCTTTTGAAGGGATAATTTGGCTGGTCCGGGGTGGAACTACCTCCGTGCCCGCAGATCCCGGTGTTCCCAAGGCCGCGGCTGGCGCCGCGGGCGACGGGAGCGCGCCTGGCGCCGTTGGTGCTCAGGCGTGCGGTGTGCACTGCTAAACCCCCCTTGCCCTGGGCTCTCCCCTGCAGGCTGCCTGCCGGGGCTGCCGCAGCCCAAGAAGGTGTCCACGTCCTACGAGGAGCGGCGCAAGCAGGCCACGGCCATCGTGCTGCTGGGAGTCATCGGCGCCGAGTTCGGCGCCGAGATCGAGCCGCCCAAGCTGCTCACGCGGCCCCGCAGCTCCAGCCAGATCCCCGAGGGCTTCGGCCTCACCAGCGGGGGATCCAATTATTCCCTGGCCAGGCACACGTGTGAGTACCCCCGGGCCTCTCCTGCCTCGCTTGGTTCCAGTTTTCGTGGGGAAGAGCAAGATGAGGGAGCGGGAACGGGCGGTAGGAGGTTGCTGAGGAATTGGTCTGCTGGAATTCTGACGGGCTTTATTCCCCTGCCAGGTAAAGCAGAGCACTTGCACTGCATTTATCTGGTTTGTTCTTGGTTATTTGTCACCTTCCACCACCCCAGGCTGCTCCGAGCCCTGCCCGACCTGGCCTTGGAGACTTGCGCAGCTTCTCCGGGCAAGCTTAAATCCATCAAATGCAGGGTATTTCTCTGCCTTCAGTGACATGGAGCTGGCCTTGGAGACTTCCAGGGGTGGGGAATGCACAGCTTCTCCGGGCAAGCTTAAATCCATCAAATGCAGGGTATTTCTCTGCCTTCGGTGACATGGAGCTGTGACTGTGTGCCTTTTGGAGAGGGTGGAATTCTCTAGAAACTCCCGCTGTGCCCTTGCCTGCATTAGTCCCTGGAGCCCTCACAGCTCCTTCCCAGAGCTATTCCCTGATGAAATGGCACCCCAGGAATCGCTGGCTGCAGATGCCCCACGTGCCCCCAGAACTGCAGCTGATGCTGTGTTTACAGAGCTAATGGGCTGGGAAATGGGGCTGCTGTGGCCAGGCCGTGGAAATGCTGGATTCCATGGATAATCCAGGGGGTTTTCCAGGCAGCTGCCATCCCTGCAGTTATTAATGAGCAGCTCCTTGCCCTTTAGCTCTGGCTGTGCCGCAGGTGACGCCGTGGCCACGGAGTTACTGAGATCTCCGGGCCACTGACTTGGGCTCCTTCCAAAGGGAATGGCAGGCTTTCCATGCTGCCTGATCCATGCAGTTTGGCGGGAGTCTGGATTCCACAAGCCAGCCAGCAGTTCAGTTCCCAACTCCGACCCCTCTGCCTTTATGGTGTCCCAAATTCCTGGCAGCTGGTGGGCAGGAGGGGAAGCAGGTGAAATTTCTGAACAGAAAGAGAAATCTCCCTGCCTGGATAATTGTGGGTGTTGTTTGGCTGGGATATTGGGAAGGAATTGCTGGCTGCGAGGATGCTGAGGCCCTGGCAGAGGGTGCCCAGAGAAGCTGTGGCTGTCCCATCCCATGGGCAAGGATAATTCCCATTAGCCGAGGGTGCTCCAAGCTTGCCCAGCCTGCCCTGGAGCGATTCCAGATGGGAGGTGATTGTAACTGGGGACAAAAAAAAAAAAAAATCTGGTCATCATTATGCAAAAAACAAGTGATTTTTAATTTAGGCCTGAAAATATCTTGATTTGATACCTGAGAGCAGATCTGGAATAAAAATAAAAGACTAAAAATTGGCTGGGCCAGGAGCAGAAAGGGATGAAGGGATATGGAATTTTAACCCAGCACTCCAAATTTCTGTCTCTGTGGACAATCAAGGGAAAAAAAATCATCTAGAAAGGGTCACAATCAAGTTAAATCCTATTCTTGGAGTTCATCATTTGGATTTAGTTGGATCTTGATCAGAGTTCTCAGTGTCGCATTCCTGCCTGGGCTATTGATTTTCCGGAGCAAATAATTTCATTTTTTAAAATCCATTGGCAAACTGGGGATAACAAGGCTGCCTGGAGCCTTGTGCTCGGAGGGATTCCAAGGCAGGGAAAGGCATTTTGGGAATCCAGGGGCTTCTGTGCAGTGACAATAAGTGATAAACTTTAGCATTTGGGCACATCTGGGTTAATAAAGTGATACAAGGAGCAAATGTGCCAGTGCAGAATGAAACACCTGGAATAAAATTCAGTTTTAATTCCCCTTTTAGTGGGAATGGCATTCCCTGAGCTCCGGGGCTGCCTGAGCAATCGTGCCCACCTGCATTTTAGTCTCGAGAGCATTAATGGGCAGCAGCACACCGGGCTCTGGGGACGCGCATCATCCCGGGGAGTTCCAGCCCCGCTGTGCCCAGCCCTTCCAGGGCTAATTACCTCGTCGGGGCTGACTCTAATGTGACATGTTTATTGCCCTAACGAGCGACTCATTAGCGCCGCGATGTTTTTGTCAATATCCATTCCTTCGCCTTAGCGCAGGCCGAGCTTTAAACAAAGATGTCCCGGCCGGGGCCCACGGGCACCGGGCCTCTGGGGCAGTGCTGCTGTGGCTGGAGCCAGCAGCAGGGAGCTGGGGGGAAGGCGGAGGGCTTCATTGGACCACTGCTCGAGGAGGCACGTTTCCAATAAGGCTCTGCGTCTGAGGCAGAAAATCGACCTCGTGGCATGACAAGGAGGGATTTTGGGGGTTGTTTCGCACGGATCGGGGTTGGCTGGTGTGAATCAACTGGAAAAACGCTGTTGGCTTTTCCCAGCCCTAAAAACAACAGGAGGCTTGTTTAATAAACAAAACAAGCAACTTGTTGAGGACACTTCAAGAAAAACCTGATAAAATCAGCAATTATCTTTACCACAAGAAGCAGTATTGAGGGGTAATAAATAATGATGGAGAGATAATGATAAATTATCGGCAGGCGCTGCTTGGTTTAGCCCTCCTCCATTTCTGTGTGTGTAATTGCTTTTATTTAAGAGCAGGCTGTTAAATGCAATATTAATAAGTATTTCCAAAATGTGCAGAACCTGGATCGGGATTCAGGATTGGTGAAGTTGTTTGGGATGTTTCTCTCCCCTTCCCTCTTAAGCTCTGTTTCTCAGAAGTGCTCGGGCATGTCCACTTCTCCTGTTTTCCCCCCCAAAATCCATTTACTGCTATTTTTAGGCAGTGAAAATACCGTGTTTGAGAGTCAGCAGCGGCACCGAGGGTGTCCAAGGGCGGGCCGGACGGGCCTGGGGCAAGCTGGGCTAGTGGAAGGCTGTGTCGGGGGTGGCCCTGGGTGTCCGCGGGGCGCGTGCCAGCCGAGCCACCCTGACCGCCCCGCTGTCCCCTCCTGCCAGGCAAGGCGCTGACGTTCCTGCTGCTGCAGCCGCCCAGCGCGCGGCTCCCGGCGCACAGCACCATCCGCAGGACCGCCATCGACCTCATCGGCCGCGGCTTCACCGTCTGGGAGCCCTACATGGACGTCTCGGCCGTGCTCATGGGGCTGCTGGAGCTCTGCGCCGACGCCGAGAAGCAGCTGGCCAAGTGCGTACCGCGGCCGGCCCGCCGGGCGCCGCCGGGCATCGCGGCCCGGGGCGAGCGCCGCTCACGCCCTGGGCTCCGCAGCTGGGCAGGAGCGGGGCACAGGAGACACGAGCAAGGGGCAGCCCTGAGGTGGAGGGCAGGGGTGGGTGGATATCGGAAAGGGATGGGTGGGGAGGAGTGGAATTCCCAGAGGAGCTGCGGCTGCCCCATCCCTGAAGTGTCCCAGGCCAGGCTGCACAAAGCGTGGAGCAGCCTGGGCTAGTGGATGGTGTCCCCTGCCCGTGGCATCCTTAGGGTTCCTTTCAACCCGGACCATTCCGTGATTCCAGGAAATATTTGTTGCCAAACACAGAATGTAAATGGCACCTGCAATAAGGAGCTGCCCAGGGCTGTTTTATCCCAGAAATGTGTTTCCACATCCATCAGTGTTGAGGATTCTGACATTATTCTAAGGTAGCTTTTGCCCATTTTATGTAAGTTTTAATTTCCTCAACATACACAGAATGAATCCGTGCCCTGTGTTAGCAGGAGAAATGTGGACAAATTGGATTACCATTGTTTTTTGTCTGAATTCCAGTTATTCCTTGTAGTGTGACAGGAGGCACCACCACCTTGTCCCTTCCCAAAGCCCCTCCTAAGCCCCGCTTTATGTAAATCCCGACTTCCAGGATCCAAGTGACCGCAGTTCTTCAGCAAGTCCTTTTGCTCGTGTGATTCCACCCTTAGCTGTCAGGAAGATTAGTCTGGCTCTCCCTCCAAAGAGCAGGGAATAAATGAAGGGATCAGCGTGGAGCCTTGAGGAGCCTGGCGCAATTTTCCTCATGATAAATTGCATAATAAGCGCGAAAGCGTTTGCTTATTAATCCATAACAAGATTTAGATTGAAAATGGCCTGTTACATTCCTGACAGATCCAGGATGGAGGGAGATGGAAAGAAATGGAGCAACAATGTGTGCAGGGGTTAAGTGTGGATCTCACCCTGCTGGAGCCCCGCTGAGCTCCCGCTTTGTGCCGGATTTGCCGTGGACACAATAACGGCACACAGCTGCCGGTGCCTCTCCCGGAGGTTTTATTAAAGAGCTTTTATGTCAAGCTTCTGCTTTTAGATAGAAAAGAAGAAATCACATTTATTGACCAGGAAAACGAGTGGGTTTCTTTTTTCCCTGCTGAATCAAGGGAATATCCGAGCTGTTAGGCAAAACTCAGGTGCTTGGAACTCCTCAGCTTGCCCAGCTCGTCCTGCTTCCCAAAGGTTAGACTGTGCCAAGGGAAACTGCTCAGTTATGAGGATCAAGAGTGTTCTCCCAGCATTTTGAGGCTTTGATGCCTTGGCTTGGGTGATGATAGGAATCATTTTTGGCTGTATTTTTGCTTTCTGAGTTAAGCTATGTTTCTCACAGACTTTCATGGAATGATTTGGGCTGTGGGGTATTTTAAGGATCATCCCATTGCACCCCCTGCCACGGTCAGGAACACCTTCTACTTGCCCAGGTTGCTCCGAGTCCCGTTCAGCCTGGCCTGGAACAATTCCAGGGACGGGGCAGCCACAGCCTCTCTGGGCCCCCTGTTCTGCTCTGAAACAGCCAGATTAGCAGATGACCTTAGGATCAATCCAAACGTTTCTATCCGTGCCTTGGAGCAATCTGACCTGGTGGAAGGTGCAGTAGGATGGTCTGGCTGCTTTTGTCCTGGCTGGAATGTCCCCTCGCAGGGCTGGCCCCGAGCTCTCCCCTGTCACATCCTCCCAGGCCAAGGCATTCACTAAAGGCCTGTTGCTTTCCAGGGAAACACACACTTTGCCAAGCATCCTGTAAGGGAAAACACTGCTGGCATGCCACGGAGCCTTCGAAAGTGCCAGAGGGGCACTCGGGGTTTGCTGGCTTTGGCAACCCCCTCCAAAAGTTAGCTGGGATAACTCCTTCCCTGGCTTATTGCTTTTTCTTGGAACACCTGGACAGGAGCTTGGAAGTGACATTAAATGTGGTTTTCCAAGGAAAGGCCAGTGGGGACATCACCTTGTGGAAGAGACTTTATTTAGTTCCACATTTTCATTTGTACAGTGATGGAGAGAGATGGGAAAGGAAAATAAACTGGTTGGGATTATAAACTCCTGCTAGTCTCTTCCCAAAAAATCAGAGGGCACAGGGGAGAAGGAGGAACCCCTTCCACAGGTTATCTACAAAAATATGTGGCTGCCCTGTCCCTGGAAGTGTTCAAGGCCGGGTTGGACAGGGCTTGGAGCAATCTGGGAGAGTGGAAGGTGTCCCTGCCCGTGGCATGGAGTGGAATAGGTGACCCTTAAAGCCCTTCCAACCCAAACCAGCCTGTGAGTCCATGTTTCTGCATCTAGGGGAATTTTTGGCTAATGTGCAGGGCATGTAGAAATTTTATTTTTGCAGTTGCTGGGCACTTACCACCTTACTGCTTTTTGCTTTTATCTTGTCACGGCAAGTAAAAGCCTTGAATTAAGGAGAATTACTCTGGCCGGGGGATTTTTCAGGCCGTGTTTAAAATACTGTAAAAGACCAAACCATAAATCCTTGGGAAGACGCTCTGGGCTCGCCTGGGCCTCCTTGGGGTGATATGTATTCAGCACATACAGATAATTTGTTAACAAGGCCTTTTGCCCACTTTGGACAGATGCACTTACTGTTTTCAATCTTCATGGTTAATTATTCGATTTGGGGTTGATGCTGGAACACCCTGACTCCTAATCACTGCTCTTTGTTGGGAGTCCATTATATTGGAACTGCCGGAGTGCTCCCGGTGACCTTGAACTGACATTATAAGCTGGTTCTAATCTTTTCACTCTATATTTCTAACGCTGCTCTCCTTTGTCCCTGCCTTTGTGCGGCCGCCGTTTAGCATCACAATGGGGCTGCCCCTGAGCCCGGCGGCCGACTCGGCGCGCTCGGCTCGCCACGCGCTGTCCCTCATCGCCACCGCCCGCCCGCCCGCCTTCATCACCACCATCGCCAAGGAGGTGAGCGGCCCGCTGTCCCGGGACAGCCGGGGGCGTCCCTGGAGGCCGTTCCTGCGCTTTGGAGCGTTCGCAGGGTGGGCAGGACCGGGCGGTGCTGGGGGCCCGGTGTGCACCGGGTGTGGTCTGTCCGGGGGTGAGCTGAGACGGGCTGAGCTGAGCTGAGCTGGGCTGAGCTGAGCTGGGCTGAGCTGAGCTGGGCTGGGCTGAGCTGAGCTGGGCTGAGCTGAGCTGGGCTGAGCTGAGCTGGGCTGAGCTGAGCTGAGCTGAGCTGAGCTGGGCTGAGCTGAGCTGAGCTGAGCTGAGCTGGGCTGAGCTGAGCTGGGCTGAGCTGAGCTCAGGGACGGGCTTAGCAGTGACCGTGGAGATGGTGCTGTGTTCGAGGCCGGCCTCACTGATCCGGGAGCGCTCCCGGGTCGCGCTGCTGCCCGTGTCCCCGCTCCCGCAGGTGCACCGGCACACGGCGCTGGCGGCCAACACGCAGTCGCAGCAGAACATCCACACCAGCACGCTGGCCCGCGCCAAGGGCGAGATCCTGCGCGTCATCGAGATCCTCATCGACAAGATGCCCTCCGACGTCGTGGACCTGCTGGTGGAGGTGAGGCCCTCTGCGCTGGGCTCGGGGCCAGGGATGAGGCTGACCGCGCTCCAGGAGTTCCTTTCCGTGTGGGCTTCGGGAGTGCAGAGGATTTGCTTTATTTTGAGTTAATTTCTTAAACTTTAAATCGCATTAAATAGATCATGCTCTTGGGGAAAATATCCCAAGCAAAAGAAGGTCAAGGCCAGGGTGGACACAGCTTGGAACAATCTGATCTGCTGGAAAGTGTCCCTGCCCATGGCAGGGCTTGGAATGGGATGACCTTCGGAACCTTAATTATACAGCATAAAACACAGGTTGTCAACTGATGGTAATTTTTGTTTCCAAGGTGATGGACATCATCATGTACTGCCTGGAAGGATCTTTAGTTAAGAAAAAGGGTCTTCAGGAATGTTTTCCAGCCATCTGCAGGTGAGCTCTTCCTCTGGGAATACTGTGAAGTAAATGATGGGATCACCAGCAGGATATATTTCCTCATTAAGAGTGAAACAGTCTTTTAGGTGACACAACCAAGAGTAAAAGGTGATTTATAAAATGGGAGCATTTCCAGTATCTTTAAACGTAGCTAAATAGCCCAGTCACCCTCTTAAACTGGTCCGACCAATAAATTCTAATAATCACCTGTCGGCCATTGCATTTTAATTTAATAACCTATTAAAATACTGAATAGTTTCACGGAAAGAACAGTTATCCTGTTGCCAGGCTGGATACTGATGGAGATGATCTTCCTCCTTCCTGATGCTTTAAGTGGCTTTCCTTAGAACATAAAGGGAAGGATAAATGGGAATTAGTGCCCAATCTCCCTATTCCTGTGTGTATTTATAGCCATCCAGTATTTTAAAGTTCTCTGCAGTTGCTGGTCATATTTCCTGGTTATAGCCAGTGTAAAAATGATCCAGCGCCCAGCGACAGCGTGGCGGAGCCCGAGGGAAATTGCCACCAGGTCGCAGCAAATGGGGAGGTCTCCGGAGACATTCCGGGTGGAAGCACCGGTACAGCATCCCATTGTTAATCCCTTTGATATCCAGTTCCTCAGTCTGTACTGGAACGTGTGCGCGTGTGCCAAACCCTTGGATCAAGGGAGCGGGAAGAGCAGGCTGAGGGGAAGGACAGCCAGCACCTCGGGGAGGGATACACCCTGCCCCATGCAGAGCTGCAGCTGAGCTGCACTTTCCGCTTTCCCTGCACAAACACTGGGGATTTTCTTCCTTCTCTTTTATTCTTTATTGGCTTTTCCCCGTGTTTCATCCTGCTTTTCTTCCCAGCTGCCGTCCTGCAGTGCGGGACGTGTCTCGTACCTGCGTGTGAGCAGTTGCTATGGCACTGGGAATCCCCAGGAACCGGGAGAGAAGTCGGAAAGATGGGTTGTTTGAAGCCCTAAATATGCTCAGCAGTATGGTTTTTGAGACTGATTCCAGGTATTTCTGGCAGATTTTGGCAGAGGAAAATTTAGCTGCAAAATTCCAACCTGATTCGGAATGCAGCTGGCACTTCCACAGGTCTGCTCTCCCTGTGATAAGGCACAGTGATATCCCCAAGGATTTGAATTTGCAATTCGGATTTAGTGTCTCAGGGGTTTCAAAGTGTTGAAATTCCTTGGATTTTGCAGCTGCTGGCATTCCAGTAAATGCCACATGGTCACGCTGGGTGTTCAGGACTATTGCAGGCTTTACCCCAAGGGTGTTACTGGAGTAGAAAGTGTGTGATGGCGAATTTCCCTATTCCTTTTTCCTTATGCC
This sequence comes from Anomalospiza imberbis, assembly GCF_031753505.1. Classification (NCBI taxonomy): domain Eukaryota; kingdom Metazoa; phylum Chordata; class Aves; order Passeriformes; family Viduidae; genus Anomalospiza; species Anomalospiza imberbis. Next base: position 274,675 of record NW_027100387.1, on the reverse strand, counting down.
CATCAAAAATTGATGAGTTTGCTTATTTCTCCCTCCACTTCCCTTCCTTTCTGTCTGACTTTCACGGGGAATGAATGCCCTCGGTCACGCGGGGTGTTGGATGGGCACTTAACCATTTGACTTCCAGCTTTGCTGAGGTGTTCCAGCACAGGGAGGATACACCGTGGCCGTCCAGGGACTTGGTGGCTATCCCACAGACTATTCCCAAGTAAATCAGTGTGATGGGCCAATCTGGTCAGATGCCATGGTAACATACCAGCCGCCAGCTGTTCTCGTGGAATGCCAGGTGTTAAACCGGCAGCGAGCGGATCTTCACCTCAGCTCTCAGTTCCGGCCCTAGTTAATTGCCCCGTGGAGTCCCAGGCGAGTCTCCCCCGCCAGCCTCACCTTGTTTCCCCGTGTTGCTGCCCCCAGGTTCTACATGGTGAGCTACTACGAGCGCAGCCACCGCATCGCGGTGGGAGCGCGCCACGGCTCGGTGGCGCTCTACGACATCCGCACGGGCAAGTGCCAGGTGAGGAGGGGCTGGGCGTGGCTGCAGCACACCTGGGGGCAGTGGGGGCGCACGGCCGCTGGGCACTGCGGACAGCCCACAGCCCGGGGACCGGCAGCTTAGTGAGGGGCTCGCAGATAGCGAGTCCTGCTGCCTCCGTCCCTGCCACTCGTAAGGGAAACCTCAGTCTGGGGGTTCTTGCCCCAGAAATTCGGAATTATTTACTCTGTGCTGGGGAATACTCACAGTTCCTTGCTTTTCTTAATGATCTTCCACATTAACCTTGGAAAGCAGAGCTGGGGGTGACCAAAGGGGCTCCCAGGATGATTAGGACAGGTCCTTCTCAGGTTTAATTGTTTTTCAGGAGATACAGAAATTTTCCAGGTAAATTACTATGGGGCAGCACCGTCTATTGGATATAGATTCCTGCCTCCAAGTCCGATTTCACGCGTAATTTCTCACAACTGCAGAGTCTTCTGGCTGCTCAAAAACATGGAATAACTTGAGGATGGTGCAGCTGAAAAAGTTGTGTCATTGGAGAAAAGCTCAGGTTTTTAATTTCCTTTCCTGTGAGGAATTTTGGGATCCTGGAAAGCATTTTGGGTTTGTTTTTCCCCTTCCAGGTAATTTAAATTTTTTAAGAAAGGTGGTTGTAGGAACTGACTGAGAAATTACTTGGAATGATCAATAGGATGATGGATATCAAAAATCCCCCTTTTTTAACAAAATAAATCAGCATTTATCTAGGGTGGGGTTTCCCCTCAGTAAAATGTACTGTGTTAGTAGATTGTATTGTGACTGTTCCAAATGCAAAGATTGGATGTATTTTTCCGTAACTCCGTATCAGAAGCAGGTTCTCTCTCCTCCTGCTCCTCGAAATGGCTTTATGAACCCTCTCTGGGTGTTGCTGCTGTCCCGACGTGGCGCAGGGCGCGGCTGGCTCCGTGGGTTGCTGGAGCCGGGCAGTGCCCTTCCCATGCCGCTATTGATTTGTCCTGCAGCTGCTGGCAGCTCCCAGAGAGCCCGGGGCTGGCTGCTGATTATTCCCACAGCAGAGCTATTGACCCGGGGCCGCTCCTGCCCATGGCTCCGGCTTTCTCACCCGTCTCCATGACGCTCCTGATAAACTGCCTGCGAGCTCCGTGCCTCTGGGAGCCAGCTCGTCCTCAGCGAGGGCTTTTCCCTCCAGGAGCCAGCTGGGAGAGAGGCTTGTCCCCCATGCCAAGGGGCATCCCTGCCCTGCACTCAGCTTCTGTCCCTCACAGCACCACCAGCTTTCCGTATTCCCCCTCCATGTTCCCCCTCACATATTCCCTCTCACATATTCCCCCTCATATATTCCCCCTCACATATTCCCTCTCACATATTCTCTCTCACATATTCTCTCTCACATATTCCCCTTCACTCATTCCTGCTCCATATTCCCCTTCCATATTCCCCCTCACTCATTCCTGCTCCATATTCTCCCTCACACGTTCCTGCACCATATTCCTCCTCCAGATTCCCCCTCAGTCATTGCTCCTCCGTATTCCTCCTCACATATTCCCCCTCCAGATTCCCCCTACAACACCCCCTCACTCATTCCCTCTCATATATTCCCCCCTACACGTTCCTGCTCCATATTCCTCCTCCATATTCCCCCTCAGTCATTGCTCCTCCATATTCCCCTCACACATTCCCGCTCCATATTCCTCCTCCCTATTTCCCCTCACTCATTCCCGCTCCATATTCCCCCTCCATATTCCCACTCACCCATTCCCCCACAGAGATTTCAGGAATTCCATTCTGAAGTTGAGAATTCCCCACGAGCTAGCTAAACTCCGTTATCATTTTGGAAATAACGAGCTGTAACATTTGCTGTGGAATCCGTGGCGTGCTTTCCCAGCTGGAGCAGCAGTGGCTTTGTGGGCAGGCTCTTTGAACTCCTGAGATGCGTGGAATTCCTGGCTGGGTGGGCGGGAGGTCGGGGCTCCGTGCCAGGGTTGCCCAGGTGGGTGATGTGTGGAGCAGCACCCGCCCGGGAGATGTGAGCCTGGCACAGCTGGGGAGGAGCCGCGTGCCCCACGGCGCTCGTGTATGAGCTTATCCTAGTGTTTTACCTCATCCTGCTTTTATCCTGGAGCGCAGGGAGCTCCTGCCATGAAATAGCCAGATCCTGGCCCCAGTGCCACCGGGGCTGAGCCTGCCGGGAGCCCAGGGCAGTGCTGGTTCTGAGCTCCATCCCCGGGGCCGTTCGGTGGGACGGCTCCGCGGCCATTCCCGCGGCCTTCGGAGCGCTCCCGTGTGCGCCGTGCCTTGAGCACGGCCCCGGCTCTGGGTGAGGCAAAGGTTAAACTCGAGCAGCTTCCCAAAAAGACGGTGGAGCTTCCATGTGCACCTTGCCCAGCACCCCCTGAGCTGCAGCAATCCCATGATGACTATTGATCCCTTCCTTCCCTCCCAGCTCTTCCCTGGCCCCGGCCTCACTGCAGTCCTGCTCCGGCGGGGCTCCATCTTGATCAGGGGCTGAGATGAGATCTGGGATTTGATAAAGATAATTGATGCTTCACAGGGAATTGGAAAACAGTTCCAGAGCAGCGGCTCCACCTGGAAATGTGCCCTTTGTTTGCCCAGCCTGAAACCCCACGGCCACGGCCCGAGCCAAGCACGCGGGATCGAGCGCCGATGGCAATTTTTATCCCAAAAGAAACCCCTTGGATAATAATTGCAACTGTAATTAATGCATAACAATAGTCAAAGGATTAGGCAACAGGATTAAGGTATCGCTGAGCACAAGCTCCGTTTGCCCAGTTAAGCACTCAAATAATATTAAATTCCAACCAACTTATTAATATTTTGCATAAGATTCCGAATTATTAACACACAGCTAAAAATCCTGCACTTAAAGGTGCGGGAACACAGGAAAATACTGATGCTATAAATGCTGTTTGATATCAAACACTAAAATCAGACTGGAGAGGTTGCAGGTAACTGGATTTTAGGATACCTGATAGTTGATTTTGGGGTGATGGGAAAATACTCATATTTTCCCAGGTGAATTCTTGCTGAGTACCAGAGTCTGGCCCAAAGTCCCCCAATTAATTCCTCAGTACAGGATCTTTAATTATCTTCTTTTCCTTTACGACCATGTTTGGGTCTATAAGGAGGGACTCTGAAATATTCCATTTCTATTGATTAAATCTTGGGATTCATCATAAATATTTAGAGCTGCATTTCAGAAATACATGTAATTTTTGTACCTAAAACCTGGGTCATTTGCACCGGAAGATTAAAGAGAAACATAAGTTATTTAGGGTTTATTTCAAAGCAAAAACTACTTTTAAGCGTGGGCTGGAATCAATAATGTTTGGTCCCGGGTCCTTCCAGAATTAAAATCCCAGCAATCCAAGCATTAATTGGATTGTGCAGGGCTGATTTTATTTCAGTCCTGGATGCCTTGGCGAAGTTTGATTTATGTGGAAGGCAGAAAAGGATTTAATATTCCATTTGGAATGAATCGTGGCTTGGCTTAATTAATTTCAGAGTAAAAGATGCTGTTCTTGAAAACAGCACTTTAAAGGTGTTTGTCCTGCAGTCCACTCCTGCATTCCCAGGGAAACCTGGCCACTGGAAAGCACATCCCAGAATTTCAGAGAAGAGGGGATTCCTGCGTGTAACCTCAAATGCATAGGCCAGAGGCCTTTTCTAAACACAGAAATGACAGAGGAGGGGATTCTCTTCAGTTTATTTATTTGTGAAATCAAGCGATCAAAGGTGCTGAAGCTGGTGTGGGCTAATAGAGCTTTCCATTCCATTGCTTCCAAAACTGGGATTTCTTCTGGGAGGGAACACTGCTCCTCTGCCTTGTCCGTGGCTCTCCTCCGTGGCTCCAGGCTCATCCGGGAAGGGTTCCAGTCACCTCCTGCTCGGTGTCCCGTGCCGTCCCGGGGTGCCTCGTGTCCTGTGCAGAGCTCGGAGCTGGCGCTTCCCTGGCACTGCCTGGGGGGTTCCCAGCTGGGCACTGCAGGGCCGCTGCTGCTTTCCAGCCCAGCAGGGCTTGCCCCTTTATGGAAGGAACCCCTGGCATTCGGAATGATAAATGCCAGCTAGCACAGGGGATCGGGTATTAGCGGGTGTCTCCAGGAGGGCATTTCCAATTTAAAAGGTGCATTTCCCTGCATTTATTAACCTAAAATCGATCCGGTGTGGGTGGGTTTTTCCATCACCCTTCGTGGAACACTGCAGCTCAGTGGAGACTTTCCCAAGCACTGCACTTGGAACTGGGTTGCTGGAATGGCTGGAGTGTGTGCTGTGGTGCAGGGGGCAGGTGCACCGGGCCAGGAGGCTCCCAGGAGCACAGAGCAGCTGCATTCAGTCCCACCGTCCTTGTGGGACAGGATGAGGACATTTCCAAACTGGTGTCACACGGATTTTCCCAGTTTCCACTGTGTGTTCACACAGCTGAGCAGCTGCACGGGGTAGCTTGCAGTATTTGGAACAGCAGCGGTGATCTTTGCTTCACTTCCTCCTGGAAAACACAAGCTAAGACCACAAAAATCCTGGCTGGAAAGGATTAGCATCAATTAGAGAAGCACTTCCTTTAAATAACAAAGCAGCCGGATTCCCTGAAGGATTTGTACTTCTTGGAACGTATTCCAGGAGTAAAAAGAGCAACAAGTGTGCTGCTTCTATTGATTTCTACCTTTGTCTCACCTAAACATATTTTATTGACAAGTATTCCATGCTTGTTAAGTGCTGAAGACTGGGATGGGGCTAAACGTGGGATCAGCTAATTAACTGTGGGGATCCCATTAAAGAGAGAGATTTGGGGCTCACTCACCTTTTCCACCAGGAATAAATTCATACCTTAATGGGTTCTTAATATATCAGGCTCATTCCAGGTGCACACACTGAGCAGGGCTTTTAATAACGCGGGGATGGGCACAGGAGCCCTGCTAATGGGGTTTTGCCAGCGCTGATCCAGTAGGGAGTGGGATGTTCCAGGAGAAGATCGGGTGGCATCTTGGATTTAATACAGACCTGGGTTTGCGATCCTTTCTGGGGGTGCTGCTGCGGGAGAGGAGCTCGCTGGGGAGCCATTTCCGGGGGGGCTCTTGTTTTGGGGCTGCCAGCTCCTGGGTGTCCCACATCGCTGTTCTGTGCCGTTCCCAGACCATCCATGGCCACAAAGGGCCCATCACTGCCGTGGCGTTCGCCCCTGACGGCCGGTACCTGGCCACGTACTCCAACGCGGACAGCCACCTGTGCTTCTGGCAGGTGAGGACGCGCCCCTGCCCTGCTCCGTGCCACGCCAGCGGCAAGCTCCCCTGGGCTTCCGTCCCCGCATTGCACACACTGAGTGGCTCCAGCGCGGGAGGATCCCAGCGCAGGGGGAGGCACGGCGGGACGGGGCTTGGAGCAGCCTGGACAGTGGAAGGTGACCCTGCCCATGGTGGGGTGTGGAATGAGCTGATCCTTGCAATCCCTCCCATCCCAGCGTGCGGGGTTAAGTGTCCTCCGTGTAGTTCTCAAGTGTGACCTCGCGCGCTGGTGATTTTTCCCTTCCGTGTCCTGTTTGGCACGATTATTAATGCAGGAAAATCAGGAACATTAGTCATCCTAAAAGGGTTATTACTCAAGATGATTTAAATTGTGAAAATGTCAGCGGGGCTCGCACGCTGCCGGGCCCGGGTGCCGTGATTTACACCCCTGACACCGCTCCGCTGCCGGGGAGAGCCGGCAGAAGGGTGCCTGGGACAAGGGACTGCTCAGGGCTCAGGACACGGCAGCAGCACTGAAACAGCCCGGGGTTTGCCAGGGTTCCTGGGGACAAATCCCAGGCTTGCCGTGTGTCTGTGGGGGGAAGGAGAGCGATGTCCCGAGGGGCTGGCCTGGGGAGTCTCAGTGTTCAGAGTTTGGAGCTGGCACCAGCAGTGCCCAGCCTGTTTTCCCAAGAGTGGAACCCAGCAGATCCCTGGAGGTGTCCAAGGCCAGGTTAGGCAGGGCTTGGAGAACCTCGCGGGGGTGGGTGGGCGGGACTGGGTGAGCTCCGAGGTCCCTTCCCACCCAAACCATCCCTGATCTGCAGTGCGGCCTCTTGCTGGGCGGCACCCGCGGCGCCCGAGCCCCGCTGCCGGCGGCGTCCGGGGTGCGGGAGCTCTGACCTCCGGGAGCCGCTGAGCCGGGCTGTCCCCGCAGATGAACACCTCTCTCCTGGGAAGCATCGGCATGCTCAACTCCGCGCCCCAGCTGCGCTGCGTCAAGACCTACCAGGTGCCGCCGGTGCAGCCGGCGTCGCCCGGCTCCCACAACGCGCTCCGGCTGGCCCGGCTCATCTGGACCTCCAACCGCAACATCATCCTCATGGCCCACGACGGCAAGGAGCACCGCTTCATGGTCTAGGTGAGCCGGGCGCCGGAACCGCACCGGAACCGCGCCGGGCATCGCCCGGGGGCAACCCGGGAGGGTCCAGTGGGGTCTGAGGGGCTCAGTGGGGTCTGAGGGGCTCAGCCAGGGTCTGAGGGGCTCAGCCGGGGTCTGAGGGAATCCTGCTGGGCTCTGAGGGGCTCAGTGGAGTCTGAGGGGCTCAGTGGGGTCTGAGGGGCTCAGCTGGGAGCTGAGGTAATCCTGCCAGGGTCTGAGGGGCTCAGCCGGGATCTGAGGGAATCCTGCCAGGGTCTGAGGAGCTCAGTGGGCTCTGAGGGGCTCAGTGGGGTCTGAGGGGCTCAGTGGGGTCTGAGGGGCTCAGCCAGGGTCTGAGGGGCTCAGCCGGGATCTGAGGGAATCCTGCCGGGGTCTGAGGGAATCCTGCCAGGGTCTGAGGGCCTCAGCTGGGATCTGAGGGGCTCAGTGGGCTCTGAGGGGCTCAGCCGGGGTCTGAGGGGCTCAGGCAGGGTCTGAGGGGCTCAATGGGGTCTGAGGGGCTCAGGCAGGGTCTGAGGGAATCCTGCTGGGATCTGAGGGGCTCAGTGGGCTCTGAGGGGCTCAGCCGGGGTCTGAGGGGCTCAGGCAGGGTCTGAGGGGCTCAATGGGGTCTGAGGGGCTCAGGCAGGGTCTGAGGGAATCCTGCCAGGGTCTGAGGGGCTCAGTGGGGTATGAGGGAATCCTGCCGGGGTCTGAGGGAATCCTGCCAGGGTCTGAGGGGCTCAGTGGGGTCTGAGGGGCTCAGTGGGGTCTGAGGGGCTCAGCTGGGAGCTGAGGGAATCCTGCCGGGATCTGAGGGAATCCTGCCAGGGTCTGAGGGGCTCAGTGGGGTCTGAGGGGCTCAGTGGGGTCTGAGGGGCTCAGCCGGGGTCTGAGGGAATCCTGCCAGGGTCTGAGGGGCTCAGCCAGGGTCTGAGGGAATCCTGCTGGGATCTGAGGGGCTCAGCGGGGTCTGAGGGGCTCAGCCGGGGTCTGAGGGGCTCAGGCAGGGTCTGAGGGGCTCAGTGGGGTCTGAGGGGCTCAGCTGGGAGCTGAGGGAATCCTGCCGGGGTCTGAGGGAATCCTGCCGGGGTCTGAGGGGCTCAGTCGGGGTCTGAGGGAATCCTGCTGGGATCTGAGGGGCTCAGCGGGGTCTGAGGGGCTCAGTGGGATCTGAGGGAATCCTGCCGGGATCTGAGGGAATCCTGCCGGGGTCTGAGGGGCTCACCCCCCGTCTTTGCTGGCCGGCTGGTGGCTCTGACAGCTTTTCCGTGCATCCAGGAGGAAGAGGGCCCGGGGGCCTCTGCTCCGGCAGAGCAGGATCAGGAGCAGCTCCTCCCGAGGCCGGCTGAGCCCGGCCCCTCCGCGCTGGATGTCACCCGAGCCCTTCTCCCTTCGGAGCCTCCCAGAATCTCAGTGTTTACCGCAAAGGCTCGTGTTTACATGGACGTGCTCCCGGTGACCCTGGAATGCTGGTGGGTGCTGCCCCTGGAGCCAGGTACCTGCCTGGGAATGGGGGCTGGAATTTGGGGGCTGTGGCCTGTGTGCTGATCCCAAGGGGTGAAGGCTCCTTTCTGAGGGGATTGGAAGTGCTGCTGTGCCCAGGCCGGAAGGAAAAATGATAGTCCACGTGTAAATAAATAATTTAAAAATCCTGTTAAATGGCAGACTTGGAAAAAAGCAGTATTTATATAGAAAGGTGGTTTTTGCCACCAGTGCAAGTATTTATTTAAATAAAGGACAAAGGGGGCCATTTTGAATGGAAAAATTATCAAAATTATGGAAAAAATGAATTATTGACTGGATGTACTGAAATATTTCCTTCAGTAGGAATATTCCTGTGTGACACTCGCTGTGACTGTGTTTCCTTCTTACATATCTGGTTTTGTGGAATATTTTGTGTGAAATTTTCTGGTTTCTGCTCATGGGAAGGAGAAAAAAATCTCTCAAATCCTTTTATTTCAATATCTCTGTTTGTGCAGCTTTTCCTTGGCTGCAGAGCTCGGACCTGAGGCTGCCGCTACCTGCTAAGCTAAAAATGGTACTTGGAGCCCAAATCTGAGGGAATTCATTTTCCACATGGCTCCGAAAGAGAAAATCAATGTGTTTTACTGTGCTGTGGGTTGTCTGTGCAGTGCCCAGGTGGGGTTTGCAGCCCAGAAGCCACATATCTATGTGCTGTTCCAATTGGGCTCCAGAGCAGGAGGCTCAGGCCCTGAGGAGCGGTGAGCACAAGCTGCTGGGAGGTTGGTCTGTGCCAGGGGCTGTTCCCGATCCCGCTGTTCCGCTGTGAGCTTTCCGTGTCCTTGACGCTGTTTGGCCTTGTCCCTGCTCGTGTGGAGGTGTCCGGGGGGTGATGAAGTCACCGTGTGATGGTTCCAGTGTCTGCTTCTCCACAAATGCGCTCCCTGCCCTCTGTGGATTGACATTCCTGGTGTAAATATGCTTGTGGAATAAAGCTGGACTGAAACGCGTCGGTTTGCGTGGGTGTCGGTGGTCTCCTGCTGATGGTTCTTGGCCCAGTCATCAGGAATCGGCCTCTCTTAAACAAGCCTCTCCCATTCCCTTTGGAATGCGAGCCGAGTCCTGCAGTGGTTTGGGTTGGGAGGGTATTAGGGCTCCTGGTTCCCTGCCGTGTCCCCAGTCCCTCGGCAGCTCTCCCCCGTGCAGGTGAGCACCCCAGCTGTGCCGGGCTGGCTCCTGAGCAGGGGTGAGTTCCGCCACAGGAGTTAACTGCCGTGAGTAAAGGGCTGTGCTGCACTGTCTCTGGGCTGGAATCTGGGCTGTCCACTGCTTTCGGGACACGGCCGCCGTTGGCTGCAGAGGAAGCCCCTGTGCCATGGCATGCTCCGGAGCAGGTCGGGAACTGCCTGCTCAGCGTCCAAACGCAAGCCCCACGGGAGTTGTGTGGATGTGTTCAGCCTCTGTTCCCTGCAGGCAGGGGGGGCAGTGCCAGGTGGGATCCAGGGAGGGACTGGGCAGAGGCAGTGCCTGCGGAAGCCTCTCCTCTCCTCTCCTTCAGCTGCAGGGCAGAGCAGAGCCTTGGAAAATCAGTAGCTGGGAGCCAGGAGGGAGACACTTCCAAGCTCTAAGTGGAGGATGTGTTGTGACAAGGCCGGGATGCTCCGGCAGCACGGGGAGGGAGGGAGGGAAGCAGAGTCGCGTTTAACACCTGGCACCTCAGGGTGGGTCTGGGCACAGGAGCCTCCACCCAGCCAGCACCGAAGGTCCCGGAGCACTGGAGAATTCCCAAGCCGGGGGCTGCTGCTGCCCCCCAGCCCCACGGCTGGGGAGAGGCAAAGGGGGAGCTCCCTGCTCGCTGCCTTCTCCTTCAAGGGCAGTGATGGCCCGTGGAAGCCCAGGGCACACCCGGAGCCGTGCCCTCCTGCTCTCGGTGTGCGCTGGGGCCGTTTGTCCTGCTGCCTTTGCCCTGGCTGTGTTCCCACGCACGAGCCATTGCTGGGTTCCCTGGCTGCAGCCCCGGCTCGGGGCAGTGAAATACCCGCACGGAGCAGCCAGGGCCCTTCTGCTCCTCCAGCGGCAGCTGAGGGGGCTGCAAGAGAGGCTTTGCTGCTGTCCAGCCTGTTCCCAGCTTTTAGAAAACTTCACCAGCATTAATACTTTTGTCTGAACAAAAAAAAAAAAGAAAAAATCTGGAAAAATCTGGATGGGAGCCTCTGGTGTGATAAATTGACACTCGATCCAGCGGTTGCCTGGAGCGCGCTTTGAAGCGGGAGAGGCTCCTGGGGAACTTCCCCCTCTCTCTGATGTCTGAAAATTAAAAATTAATCCGCTATGAAAAATTAAAAGGTGAAACTTTCTGCTCTTTCAGCAGCAGAGCTTTTGGAATGCTGATGTGGGGCTTGGAATGGAGGCTGAGTGACATCTCCGGGAACATCACCGTGGGCTGGTGCATTCTAATATCAGATTTTAATTGATTTTTCTAAATTGGAAACCTGTTTGCAAGGACTGGAGATGCTTAAAAAGGGGTAAATATTTATTTATTGATGTAAATAACCTTAAACAGGCATTTACTCACTCCTACAGAGCTACTCGCCGTTTACAACACAGTGAAAGGAAACCGATGCTTCCAGCTTGGAAGTGATGCTGGAATCTGCACACCTTGCAAGGTTTAATTTGGGTTTTGTATAAAGCAATGGATTCAGGCAGAAAGTGGGTTAAAATGCACTTTATTCCAGGAAGGTGCTGCTGCTGGTGGCCTCGTGGGAGGAGGCAGAGGCAGGAGGGAGAGGGTGGGGAGTGGGATGGTCCTGGGGTGCCAGAGGGGTTTCCTTGGCCCTCCCTTTCCTTGGGTGTTTGTCCAGCACAGGTCTGTTTTCCACACGGAGACGGAGGGAAATCCCTGTCTTGCTGAGGAGAACAGAGCCGCCTGTGTTCCATAGGTGAGGATGTCTGCTGAGCTGGAAGGAAGGGGAGCAAATCAGAGCAGAGCCCCAGTCCACTCTGTGAAATGGATTCAGGGATTCAGCCAAGCCGAAAGCGGCCGTGTCCCACCCCGGGGATGCCAGGGAAGCCGTGGGGAGCGCAGAGATGAGTTCCCATCAAGTGCATTGGCTTGGAAAATGGGGAAGGTTTAGGGTCAGGCGCACACGGTCCCGGGGGAAGGTTTGCCAGGGGAAATGGGAAGAGCTGCAGCCACGCTGCTGTGATTGCTCCTTTCAGTGTCAATTTTCTGTAGGTTTCAGTTGTCCAGAGCCATCACCTGCTCCTGGAGCACCGCTGTGGGAGGGGGGGTACAGAATCCTGGAGTCCTGGAGTGGTTTGGGCTGGAAGGGACCATAAAGCTCAGCCACTTCCAGCCCCTGCCATGGGCAGGGACAGAGCACAGGATAGCAGCTCCCCAATGGAATTCTGTCACACACGTGATGGGGGGGCTGGGAAGGAGGATAAATGGGACTCGTGGACTCAGAACCGCACACTGCCTGTCAGGGACAGCTTATGCGTTCCCTGGGCAGCTGCTGGGAGCTATTCTCTGTACAGTGAGAATAACTACAGAGAGATGGTGAGAGCTCCAGCTCCACACCTGCCTGTCCCAGTATCCCAGCGTGCGGGAGGTTGGGACTGGATGGTCTTGAAGGTCCTTTCCAAGCCAAACCGTGCAGGAACTCAGCAGGCTGCAGGTCACCTCCTTCCAGGATGGATCTGGAGCCCACCTGCAGAGGCAGCTGGCAGCAAAGCCTACCTGGGATATAGGGAGCAGCACTTCCTGGCATACAGGGAAGGGCTGGTTGCAAACCACCAGCCCTCTGTGCCTGTGTCCTGTCCCGTGGGATGTGGGTGGTTGAGGGTTCCAGGTCAGAGGTCTGAGTCCTGAGGGATTAAGAAAGATTAAATACCTTTTTCTCCCAAACTGGAGGTTTGGATAATGAATTCCTCCTGAACATGGTGGCTGGAAATGGTCACCCTCCATCTACACCAGATTCCTTCTGCTGCTCTCCTTGGCTGTCTCCGCAGGGGAAACACCCGTGGAGGGTAACAGATACTCCCTGTTTTTGGTAAAACACTGCATTATTCCACCCAAACCGCTTGGAGCAGCCGCAGCCAAAGGCTGTGCCTGAGGGAGACATGGTCAGGCAGCCCCTGCTGGGGGGGACACGGAGCCTTGGGATCCAGAGCACGGCTGGTTGGAATGCCGTGCCCTGCTGGGAAGGTGCCCAGGGAGCCCCCCCAGCTGCTCCTCGGAGCATCTTGTCCAACTCTGCTAAGGATTTAAACACCCGCTGAAATTAATCTGCTGGATAAAACCTTTTCTTCATAGTCTTCATTAATCACCCGTCCTTCCCGTAGATCCTTGCAGGAAGATAGATTTTTAAACCTGTCAGCTGTGGTTTTGTGGGATTCATTTCGTGCCTGCTCTGTGTGTTCTCCTGCACTGCCGGGGAGGAGGGAGACAACCCGGGGCTTAAAAACTCCGAGTGCTCATTGCTGCACCGAGCCCGCAGCTGGGAATTCTGTAACCACGGGGTGGGCTGGGGGCATTAAATGTAGAGGTTGAGTCGGGGACTTTGGGTTTTCCGGCAAGCCAGGAGATTGGCAGGGCTGAAAATCCGTCCCGAGCCACCTCCCTGGGACAGCGGGGGCTGCCAGCCGTGTGTCCCGGAGAGTTTGGGAAGGGGAGCCAGCGCTGGCGACGGCACCTGCACACCTGGGGCCGAAGCTCATGCCTGATAACGAGCTCACGGGGGGCAGGTTTCCATCCAAACGAGCCCCATCCGTGTCCCACGGCCCCCCAACCAGCAGGGCGGGCAGCTCGTGGGTGGGATGCCACAGCATGTGGTCCGCCGTTCCACCCCACGCCCCAGCTCCGGTCCCTCCCTGGCATCAATTATGGATTGAGGCGGAACTGCAGGGGCCCGGGGAGGAAACACTTCCAGGAAAGGCGGCAGAGGAGCCCCCGGGGAGCGGCGCGGAGGGAGCGCGGCTGTCGCTCCCTAACGAAGCCGAGCAATTAGCGCCGCGGTGCCGGGAAGGGCGGCTGCGCTGCCAAGCGCCTGCCGGGCCCGGGAGGGGGAACCAGCCTCAGAGAGCAGCTGGGGACGTGCCGGGGGCCCGAGGGCAGCACGCAGAGGGACCCAGGGCGTCCCGAGCACGCACAGGGATCCGGGGCATCCCGAGCACACACGGGCACCCGGGGCATCCCGAGCACACACGGGCACCCGGGGCATCCCGAGGATGCAGCGGCGGATGAAGCAGCGGCGGGCAGAGGCAGCACTGCCGAGCTCTCCCCTGTTCCTGCAGTGTGTCCGTGTCCAGCCCCAGGCTGAGCTGTTTCCCGTGTTTGAACGCGGGCCTAGGGGTAAAATACAGATTTATTTATTCTGTTTTAGCCCCCACAGGAAGGGGAGGGAATAAGGAGCACATTCCTGGCTTTCAGGATTGCCCAGAGCAGCTGTGGCTGTCCCTGGCTCCCTGGCAGTGCCCAAGGCCAGGCTGGACAGGGCTTGGAGCCACCTGGGACAGTGGGAGGTGTCCCTGCCATGGCAGAGCTGGCACTGGACGGGCTCTAAGCTCCTTTCCAACCCAACCCATCCTGGAATTCTGTGGCTTCCAGCACAGCCCACGCCTGGCAGAACACCACCCCATGGGGAGGGCTCTGAGGTTGCTCCGGGAGAGACACGGCCGATCACTGTGCTCGTTTCCATATGGAGAAATCTATACACCAGTGACATTTCTAGGACACGCTATTTTTGCCTTGTGAGTGGGCTGCAAAAATCAGAGTGGCTTTCAAGAAATGAAAGCACCCTATTTAAGCTGAGAAAATTGTTCTTGCTGATTAACTTCGAGCTTTTCTGCAGTGTTTCTGGTGACATAATCCCATGGGATCTAAGGTGGGAAGGACAGGTTTGGTGGAGGTGCTGGAACATGCAGTGGTGAAGGGTCCAAATGGGGTTTGGAAACCTCTCGAGCTGCTCCATGGTGATGTGTTGGGGTGCTGTAAATGGTCACCCTGGAAAGTAACCCCCCAAAACTGGGGGTCAGAGGCTGCTCCTTAGCAAAGAGCAGTGGGACACGGCAGCTTGGAAGTTACAAAAGTAATTCCCTGATGGAAAGCAACCACAGATTTAGATAGGCAAAGGGGCAAAAAGACAGAAAATAAATTCCCCTAAATTTCTTGTACTTCATTTGCTGCAAAGTTTGCAAAATTTCTCGAGTTCATAGATATTTTTTTAATGCAGGAAACTCCATGAAATTTATGACAATTCTGGGAAGTGAAAACCAGTGCATGTCTCTGGGAGTGTAGATCCAGCGGGGGAGATTTAGCTCTTCCAGCCTAGAGACACACCAACTGCAGTGTGGAGAGGCTCCCAGAGTTTCTTTCCCTTTCTTTTTTCCCTTTTTTTCTCCGTGGGGATAATAATAACAGTGTCAAGGACACCATTCAAGCTGATGCCTGGAGAGCTATTCAGTCCAGGCCTATTTACAGCCATTATAAAATGCCTGTGGATAGTTCAACGACCGATTTTCAAGAGTCTTTCTCTACCTTTTGAAGGCTCAGGAAAATCTATCAAACTGCAGAAATTAAGCTATTTTTCTTCAGGGGAAGAGAAACAGAGCAGGGAGCTTCTCACATTAAAATGCTGCCGTAGATTCCCAATGAATGAAAAATTGCTCGGCATAATAATGAGCTGGGAGATGGATTTTGAAACGGCTTAAAGCCCTTCTGCAGGCTCTGTGGCAGCAGTGCTGGGGATTTGGAGGTGAAAGATGGGCCTTCTCTGGGTGCTGCTGTTCCCACATCCATCCAGGGTGTGCGCAGGGAGTGAGGGATGCAGCCAGGCCTCAGAGCACCCAGCACCTGCTGGGATACAACCAGGGCCGCCCTTGCCGTGGCACGGGGTGGAGGATGGAGCTGGGCTGGCCAGCTCTCGGGATCGGAGGTGCGCGCTGTGCAGCAGCTCCCTGGCTGTGCACCCGCAGCGGGAGGGAAGCCCTCCCTGTCACACAGTGCTGTGCCCAGGTGCCCTAAAGGCCCAAAACCCACTCAGGAAGGGGCACACCCCAGCGTGTCCTCCCTGTCACCCTGCCTTCCTCCTGTCTGCTCCAGCCACTCACCTGCGTCCCTGGAAAACAGCACACGGAGCAGTTTGCTCTGGAAAATGGGGGGTTTGAGTGCTGTGTTAATTCTCACACGACAAAAGCAGTCCGTGTGCTGAACAAACGGCTCTCCCCTGAATGGGTTCCAGCATGATTTGGTTCTCAAAGCCCTGCCCTCCTGCCATCCCAAAACCATAAATGGAGCCATAAAACCCACTGGCTTTTCCAAAGCCTCCAGTTACATTTCATTGAGTGGGAAACAAGTTTCTTTTTCCCTTCCAAGATGCCAGCTCCCTCCTGTGTGTAACCACAGAGCATCATCTCCCCGACCTGCAGGCAGGGCCCAGCCTGCTTCCCACCGGGAGCGGAGGCCCAAACGATCCAAGGCCACGTCCTCGCCTTGGGGAGCAGCACGTGCTCCTCCAGCTCTCCTCCTGTCCCTGTTCCCTGGGAGCAGAGCCCGACACCCACCCGGCTCCACCCTGCTGTCAGGGAGTTGTGGAGAGCCAGAGGGTCCCTCCTGAACCTCCTCTTCTCCTTTGCTTGTGCCCTCTGGAGCTGTGGGATATTCCAGGGTGGTGGCACATCCCAGCCTCCGAGCACTCCTGGGAGGCTGCCACGGTGCCACTCCCGTGGCACTTCCCCTGCTGTCCTACGGCCTGGCAGTGCCGTGGGGGATGCCCTGCCCTGCCCATGGGAAGTTCCTCCCTGGACACCACATCCTGCTTTCAGGGCCTGCTGTGCAAGCTCCCGCTCCGGCCTTCCCTCCCTTCCCAGCCCGGCCCCGCATCCCAGGTTCCTTTTTCGTGCTCTCGGATGGATTGCGTCTGTCCAAGCCCCCGGTCTGTACAAGGGGAATATGAATAAATAATGCCAAAATATCAGTGAGGATGAAGGGGATTCGGAGCTGCCACGTGCTCCTTGGGTAAAACCCTTTCCTTCCAGCAGCAGCCGTCGCCTCTGCCACTTCTGCATTTTCTTTTCTGCTGCCGAGGCTTTTGCTTCCCGTTAGAGCAGGAGCTGTGTCCAAGGCATTCCTGAGGGACAAGAACTCGGCTGGTGAATTTCCACGGCTGACACCACGCTGTCAGTGCTCCAGGACCCTCTGCTGTGGGGTGGTGCTGCAAGGCAGGGGCTCGGTTTACACGCAGCAAGCAGAGCTTTGGGATTTGCAGGGTGGGAAACGGGAATGCCGAGTCCCTCTGCTAGGATGCGCCCGGGTGCCCGAAGCGTGCCTGGGCTGCTGGCTGGCATGTGTTCCCTGCTGGGGCGGTGCTGGGGCACTGCAGAGCTGCCCAGGGCAGGTGCCAGGGGATGGGACGCACTGGGGACACAGCACACCGCCCTGAGGTTCCAGCACCTCTGGTGCCCACACTCCTCGCTCGTCTGACCCGGAAAGACAGGGAAAGCGCTTGGCTCTCCGGCGCCAGGCAGCGAAATGTTGTAGATGTCACAGCGAAATGTCGCTGTCACCAGCTGGCTGCCCGGCGAGGCGCAGGAGCCGCCGGGGCAGAGCTCCCTCCTCCTCCTCCGCCCAGCCCAGCCCAGGAGCTCCCCGTGTCCGGCCCGAGGCCCCGGTGTGGCCGCGGCGTTCCGGGGCCGAGCCCCTCGCAGCCCTCCGGCCCGGCTGCCCGCGGCTCCCGGCGGGACGCCGGCCGGACAGGACGGTCCCCGCGGGCAGCAGCTGCCCGCTCCCGTGGGAAAGGCGCCGGCCCCGGCCCTGCGCTGCCTCCGCCGCCGCAGCACTTTGTTCTTTGTGAAAAGCGGGAGCTGCAGCCGCCCTTTGTGCCGCCGATTTGAATTTGACCCTTTCCAGCACCAAAAATCGATATTCCCGGGGAGAAGCAGTGGGTGCTATTTTTCCAAGCCCTGTTTACAGCGGAGCAGTCCTCGAGGCAGATGTTATCTCGCGGACTTTACCAAATTTTACAAAGCATTTTCTGAGCACATAATGACAGTATTATCTTTGTCCACCTGCTGAGAGGAGCGGTGGGCTCACAATAAATATCGGCTTCCGAGACGGGCGAGTCAGAGTCCGTCTTATCTGTCCAGATGGGGGAAAAAAAGGCCCTAATTTACATCCCAGAAAGCACTGGGGTGTGACAAAGGTCATCGGCTGACACTGTACCCTCAACTGGGATGAAAAATATATGAGTCCAGGCTGCATTGTCTGAAGGGGACACAGTCCCTTCCAGCGGCTCCTGCCCCCTGCTCTGCGCTTCCACCCTGCGCCACCTGAGCCATGGCATTCCCTGGCTGGCAAAAAGCGCCCGGCTCCACTGGGCCTCTCACCCCGTGCCGGGTTCACACAGCTCCCTTCCCCCGAGGAAGCACCTCCAGGGCACTGACAGTGAGCTGGGAGCAGATCCACGGGTTTGGGTCCAGGTGCCACCTCCCACGGAGTCTCCTGGCTGGGAAAGGAGGCGAATCCCTCCTTTCCCTCCATTTCCTGGACATTTCTGGGTTTTACAAATACCCCACAATTAGTGAGTTAATGAGCTAATGAGGGAATTCTAGCCAGCTTCCCTCTCATCTCACAGGATCCTCCCTGCTCAGCGTCTCAGCACCAGACCCGGCACAACCTGCCTGGCGCATCCCGGGGGGCACAGCCCATTATGGAGTGACAGATTCCTGGAATTAGTCGTTAGATTCAGGTACGTGGCCCCGGAATTAGCAAAGGCAGGTGTGATGATGAGGTGATACCTGAGGGGTCCAGAGGGGCTGAGTCAAACCAGGGTGCGTGCTCTGCTCCGAGGGGCCACGGAGGCTCCGGCCGCTGGGATGTCACCGTGGAACATGTCCCACTACCCTGTTAAAATGACAAAAAAACAAAGAAAAACGAGTGGGGAGTCAGAAGGGAATATAAAATCATTAACACAGCGCCTAATACAGTGGGAGAAATGTCAATGGGGACGCTGAGCTAATGGGCGAGTGTCCTCCAGAATTTTATTATCTCTGAAGTTTTAAATAATGCATCACATTCGGGTCCCGGTGTCCCTGCTGCCGTCAGTCTGTGATTCCCCAGTCCAGCACAAGGAAGTGGTAAAGCAGAGACACTCGCCCTTGTCTACACATTCTACAGGTAGTGATTGAGCCAAGGTTTATTTATTAGTCAGGCTGTGATTGATTTAGAGGAGATTTGCTTGCTGGAGTTAATTACAAGCAATAATGGCTGCGCTGGCTGCCCGGAAAGCTCGGCTGCTGCTCCGGGGACATCCTGCTTTGTGCCTGCTTCACCCCGCGCCTCGGCATCAGCTACCTGGGGCACATGAAGCACTTGCTGCCGAGAATATTCACCTTGATTTGGTCCATGTCCTATCCCTGGAAGTGTTCGAGGCCAGCTGTAGCAGCCCGGGCTGTGGCAGGGTCCCTGGAATTGGGAACTGGAATTGGAATTGGGTGGACTCCGTCCTTCCCAGCGCAAAGCCTGCCCGGCCCCGCGGCACGCACGTTCCCTAAAGCCGGAGCTCTGCAGGGGCTGTTGCCGCCGGGCCCCCAGAGGCGCAGGGGAACCCGCTGGGAGCGGGATGCTGTGCCGAGAGCCGCCTGCACAGCCCGGCCTGCTGCCGTGCCCCGAGCAGGAGGCAGAGAAGGGAGCGGAGGAGCGGCCGCGCTGCTCGGGGCCCCGCCGTGGGGCAGCCACCGCCGCCCGGGGCCCGCAGCTGTCCCTGCCGGCCCCTGCCCTGTCCCGGGAGCGTTCCCGGGTTCCTTCCGTGCCCCGGGCTCGGCCCTGTGCCGCCGTGTGAGGGTGCAGGTGCCCATGAGAACAGGAGCGGCTGTGAGCCCGCGCCCCGAGCTCCTGCCTCGGCCAGAACCAGCCGAGATCGGGTTGTTCGGGAGCCAAACAGGCCAGGGCACACACGGCTTCTCCAGTGGAAAAGGAACGAACCACTTAAAAAACCCCAAACAAGTAGAGAACCCAAAACAAGCTCTTTAAATTTCATCTCCCAAGGCAAGCCCTTTAATGTCAAGCGTCAGTCCCAGGGTTTTTGTGCTCATTATCACCCTGTAAAGCCCCTGCTAGAGGGATGTTTCCTGCCTGGCACTGGGGTTTGTCATGGAAAAGCTGACCCAGCCAGGAGGGAGCTGGGAAAACATCCTGCCATGAGCGTTCCAGGGGCACTGTCGTGCTCGGTGCTGGCACAAGTGGCACAGACTGAGTGCGCCCCCGGTCACCCCAGGAGTGGCACGTGCACAGCCACCAGCCTCTGGCCCCTCCGCTGGCTCTCAGCATGTTAATTAATTAATTAATTGATTGTCTCTTCCCTCGCTGGCTCTTTGGGTCGGGCTCCCCATGCCCATCACAGTGAGAGCACCCCGGGGAGCCCTTTGTTCCACAGAGGTGAAAAATTGTACCCACAAAAAGAGCTCCCCCTGCGATCAATTCCCTCTAACAACTTTATTGATTAGCTGCAGTAACATCTCCCATTTATTAATTATGGAGAAGATGTTCCAGTGATTGCTTAAAGTTAACTGTTGTGCTTTCCCTCTGCCCTCAGGCCCCAGCCCAGCCAGCACTGCCCAGAGTGGCATCCCTGTCCCTGGAGGGATTTAAAGCTTCAGGGATGTGGCTCCTGGGGACGTGGGTCAGTGGTGGCCTGGGCAGTGCTGGGGGAACATTTGGTCTCAGTGAACTTGGAGGGCTTTCCAGCCTGTAGAGATTCTAGAATTCCTCTATGCCCTTCTTGATCCAGGATCCCAGAGCTGGCACCTGGCCATGGGTTTGTGTCCCTGCAGCACTGGGACCAGAGGGGTGCTTTGTCCCAGACCTTCTGCACGGGGAACAACCAGGATGTCTCCGTGGCTTTCGCTGTTGGAATTACTGACAGCAGAGGTGACAAATGCCAGCGCTGGGACCAAGAGTCCTTTACACACGGGGAAGGGATGTTGGGGTAGTTTCAACAGCCCAAAGGAGAGCTTGCCCACATCCTTTGCTGTGGAGCTTTTCCAGGCCCAAACCCAGCCTGGCAAGGGGCTGCTCCCACCTCTGCTCCAGCCTCAGGAACACGCCACCCCAAAATCCCGTGTCACCAGGGCTGAGGGGGCTCATAAACCACGATCACACCGTAAATAAATGAAGGAGTCCAGCGAGGGCAGGGAAGCCCAGGAGCAAGCTGGAAGAAGGGGTGAGGAAGGAAAAGGAAGGTCAGGAAGAGGGTAATTAAGGAAATGCAGCAAAGAGAAATTATACAAGAGAGGATTAGAAATGTACAATTGGTGTCGCTACCCAGGGCCATAAATCACCCGCGGTGGGAAGGAGATGCTGAGGGAAGCCGAGGGTGATGCTGGACTGATTATGAGTTTGAAATATGGCACATTGGCAAAAAATCCACGGCGATTTATCTTCTGTCACCGGCCATCCCGGGAAGGTGGCAGCCATCCCCACACAGCTCTTCTGAGACTGAAACTCCGACGCTGAATTGATTTCTGAGCCTGCCAGCCTGCATTCGTCTGAGCAGGTAACAAATAACACAGGGAGGGAAAAATTGGGAAATCAAAGAGATCACAGTCACGGCAAAACAAATGGATGGGGTGGAGGACAGGGATTTGGATAACTCAGACTCCATTTACACCCTGCAAGCAAACAGAACACCAAATAAGCCTTTAGCATGGTGTCCTGGATATGTAAAGATTTAATAACTCAGATTTGCAGTCTTACCCACACAGAGTGATTGCCAGCCCGAGAGAAGGGTGAAAATCTATACTTTTAGTAAGTATCTAGATCTAAAAATAAGAGGGGGATACAAATCCTAGCAATGCAGAGGGGTTGGCTGGGAGCTGAATGAAATCTCTGGATTAAAATATGAACATGTGCTGTAACTACAAATCCAAACCCAACCTCCCAAAGCCCCTCCATGGGCACAGTGCTGGAGCAGGGCCGGGACCATGGGGAGCCAGCCAGGAGGGCCTGGGGAGGGCTGGAGATGCTGCAGTGCCGGTGGGAGGCAAAGCAAGAGCCTGAGAAAAGCTCCAGAAGGATCTGCTGGCAGGAAGCATAAACCAAAAATAGGCAGTGGCAGGAATCAAGCCGAGAGTGGGGAAAATGGAGACGGCGATCAATACCTGGAGACCAGAGACACAGAGGATGTGAAACAGGTTTTATTCCTGACCTGTGCAACCTGGGGCTGAGCTGACAACCTGATTTCTCTTAGAGAATTCATAGGCATAGTTCAGAAATGTCTGAAAATGAAACATGTAAATGAGGGCATTGACTGCAAGGTGTCCCTGTGCCTTTAGCACTCCTGAGCTGCTCCCAGAGGCTGGATGGGGGTCCTGACACAGGGAAAGGGGACCCTGGGGCATCTCTGCCCAACCACATGGGCACAGCCCAGTTCAGGGATCAGGGAACGTGCCTCTGTCCCAGGACAGTGATGACTGGCTGCTGCTGCTGCTGCTGCCCTGAGGGTGCTGGAGGAGACACAACCTGTGGGTCCGGAGCATCCAGAGTGGATGGGAAACATCCATTCTCCAGCTCTTCCATGGTGAGAATGCAATGAGCAGGGAAGAGCTCAGAGCTGGAGATGTTTTGTCCCACAGAAAAGAATCCCAGCACGGGGCTTGCTCCTGAGCACCTGGATCAGCCCCACTCCCACTGCAGGCCCAGACCTCCAGCCTGAGATCCCACAGCCTCTCCAGGACACTTCACCGCCCCACCATTAGGAGAACTGCCCCCATTTCCTAAAAATATTGACCTAATTGGCCCTTGCGCTTCATTTCCCTGTGAGACCCCAGCAGAAGCACAGCACCTCAGCTTTCCTGCTGTCCCACTTCCACTCTGGCTCCGTCTGGGAGACAAGGAGGTCATGGGAGCGGCTCGTTCGGGATGGCCGCAGCCCCGCTGCCACGGCCAGGATTAGAGCCAGGGAGTCCCAGGGCTCAAGGTCCTCCCCTAAGCACGGGAGTCCTGCTGGAAAACAGATGGTGAGGAAAAATGATTGGAGGAGGAGATTAATAATAACACTGATAGAAAACCAGATCGAAGGGATCAGGGCGTAGCAGAGGGGCTGAGCCATAATTTGGTGCCTTGTGGGAAATGAGGAGGACAGATGCTTGCCTAAATTTGGGGATTAGATCTTGTAGCCTAAAGAAGATAATAAATGAAATGATTATGGCATTAAAGTGCTGGTCCCTGTGGACAAGTGGGTTGGGAAGACTCTTGGCATTAAGAGCCAGGGATGAGGGGACAGGTCAGTTTTAGGGCACCCTATCAAAGGTCATCTCCTGGCTATTGAGAGCTGCTTTAGCCCAGGGGAAATTCCTCCTTCAGGGAATCTATGGAGCACGGGGCAAGGACCCTGTGGTCATGACCTTCCAGGAAAGTTTAGCAAAAAAAAGCCTTTTTTTTTTTCTTTTTACCTGGCTCGTGCACTATTTGGGCTTTGGGAACGTCATGGCATTTCAGTGGGACAGAGCTCCAGGGGCATCTTTCCTTGCTGGAAGGGCAAGGGTGTGTGGAGCCACCAAGCCCAGGCTGCACTGGCAGGGGCACCCTCAGCTCAGCCGGCTCCCCAGGCTCCACACTCAGAGCTGCCCTGAACAAAGAGGCGCTTTGGTTTCTGGGGATTTTTCCCGGCATTTGTCCGCAGCCTGAAGCCCGAGTGGCAGCGGAGCTGACCCAAGGTGGGACCCCAGCCCGTTTAGGGGTGCCCGGGGCTGCTGGAGGTGCGGGGGCTCCCCTGCGCTCGGGAGCGCCGGGGGCGGACGGCGCTGCCCCTGCTCCGGAGGGACGGTGCCTTGATCCCCGCCTTCTTCTCCCTGGGAGGGTAATTGGCGCTCGGGCTCGAGATGAGGATCCGGCACTGCCTGGGGTCCCCGCGCTGCGGCCCGCTGGTTATCCGTGCTCCAGTTAGAGTTTCCCATGGAGAAGTGGCTAATGATGGCCCGAAAAGATGAGCAGGGAGGAGGCAACTGCAGCCGCTCGTCGCCGAGCTGTTCCTGCTCGGCGAACGCAGCAGCCCCTCTGCCGGAGAGGGAAGCGGCGTGGGAGAGCTCGGGAGCCGGGAGGAGGAGGAGGAGGAGGAGGAGGAGGAGGAGAGGGAAGTGCTTTACGAGGGGAGCCTCTCCTCTCCCCCACAAATATCTAAAAACTATTAATTTCGGGCAGCAGCTAGGAAGATATACATGAAAGGGAAATTGATTTCTATTTAAATGGTATGTTTTCATCACCTTTTTTCAGAGCATGAACATTCATCTCTGAGTACCTGTGCTAATTGATTTCAAATGCAATTCAACACAATCACTGTAGAATAATAAATCTGGGGGCCAAGAAGGGAAAGGAGGGAGATCAGCACGGCTGGGAGAGGGAGAGCCTGCGGGCACAGGGAGCAGCCTGTCTCAGGGACGGGAGGTACATCCAGCCTGGAAAAGGTGGCACAACCCCATTACAGCCGTCCTTTGGGATCTGCGAGGTTTATGGATAACGCAAAGGGACCTGCTAATCCACATAAACTCTCGGGGAGAGAGACATTACGAGCGAGATGGGGCACAACCCAGGAAAGGAGCCGGGCCTCCCAGGGCTGGGGGGGCTGGTTTGGGCTGGGAGGGACCTTACGGACAATCCAGTCCCGTGCAGTGGGCAGGGACACCTTCCACTAGAACAGGTTGCTCCAAGCCCCATCCTGAACGCTTCCAGGAATGCAGCAGGCAGAGGAGCAGGGGGAGGCTGGAGGAGCTGGGGGGGCACCAGTAAAAGCTGCAGCTGGAGATGCAGTGTCATGTGCGATGTCCTGGGAGGACGCCGCACAGGAGACCACTCCGGGAGCAACAGCTCTGAAAACATCCAGCTTTTAGGTGTTTGTCCTCAAATAAGTAATGGAACGTGATACCCAAAAAGCTGCTGTGGGAAAATGGGCTAATGGAAGCCCTGGGTAAATGTAGGTGGGGTGGAGGGGAGCTGCTCCTGCCTCAGCATGGGGCACTTGCAGTCAGATATTGCGGTGCTACAGCCTGTTGTGGTACTCAGGGCTCGGAAGGATGCTGGAAACTGGGGAGAGAGCAGAAAATAGCCATAAAAATTACCTGCAGCCAAAAAGACACTGCACAGCAACCAGCTGAAAGAACCTGACGTGTTTAGCTCATCAAGGAAAGAGGGGAAAATGCCCTGATAGCTGGATATGGGAACTTCTGCAGGAAAAATGACAGAATAACAAAGCAGCTTCAACCCGAGGCTGCTCCATAAGGAAAGAGCCCCCAGACTGGAGCTGGGGGGAAGCTGTGCAAGCCCTTCCCCACTGACACAGGCACACACTCTTGGGTACAAGTAGGATTAGGGAGTGAAATTCCAAGGCCTTTGCCAAATGAGCAATCTATGAATTCAGCGTGGCACTGTAGGATAAAGCTCAATAGCAATATTCATATGGAGTTAGCCCCATTTACCCTGGCTGGTTTGGCTCCCAGCTAATCCGAGCCATTTCACACCTCGCTGGGAAGGGAAGGGGATGTATGTGAACACTGCTCAAACTGGAGATGATGCTGCAAATTCTCTGTTCTTGTGCTCTCTCCACTGCTGGGACAGAGACAGGCACTTTTGCTGGACTCTGAAGCAGTTTTTATGGATATCATCTTTTCCCAGGACCTGTAACCTTGCCAGGGAGAGGGTTAGAGCTAAAAACCCACCTCCAGACCACTTGGAGCTCTTATATTGATGCAGCTGGGACTGTAAGCAAAATAAACCCAGTGAAATAATGTCCAGTGGACAGGCAGAGACTGTGGAGAGGATATTGATTGGAACAGGGTCTCTTTTCTGCACAGCACAGTGAGCTCCAGAGGGCTGAGCTTCAGGTAATTTCTAGCAAATAATGTGTTGTACACTGTTATTTGTGGATCCTGGAAATCAAACTGGAGCATCCGGGGCTCTTGTCTAACAAGTCCCTGTAGCTATAGCCAGTAGCTGGTGCCTTGAGAGAGGAATAAAAGCAGGAAATCAGAAATAAATCGGAATAAAATAAAAGGCAGCATGCTTGGCAGTGGTGGGACGCCGGGTGCACCCCCAGGCGGCAGCACCTTCCCTGGGTCCGTATGTAAACCCTGCCAGGAAAACCCCATGGAAGCTGAGCCCTGCCAGCCCCGGCCGTGAGCCCGCAGCCCCGGCATCCCGGCTGGCTTCGCTCCGCCGGCCTCCTGCACGGGTAACAAAGAGATTGCAGCACCGGTTCAGAGGTGGAGAATTTGATAAACTGGCTCATATTTTTAAATGAACAAATGACACTTCATCGTGGCCATGACAGAGGGCTCGGTGCTGCTTTACAGTAATCTATGCCTTCTTTAACACACGGCTGCAATCCTGGCCGCCGGCAGATGAAGGATGGAGGAGCAGGCAAAAGGTTAATAGAGCATTGGGCCTTTTTTAATTGAAAAAATGACTGAGGGACCATGTAGCAGAGCGAGCAGTAATATTATTACAGGCTGTAAGTACTGTTCCAGAGACTTACTGTTCATCTGGGAGCAGAGTAATGAGCACCAGGCTGCGGCTCCCTCCTCGGCCGGAATGCCGATGGCTCTCCAACAGGAACAGCTGCCTTGGGAAAGGGACAGGATCGCCTAAATGTTTGTGTTCCTTTGCAAACTTTGAGTTCCTCCAGGAAGAAGTACCCTGGGTGCCTGGCAAATCTGATTCCTCCACATGATGCTTCAGCAGTGCCATACCAGATCGGCATCGGCGTGAGAGAGGCTCCAGCTGAGCTGGGGTTTGTGGTTAAAGGGAGAGGCTGCAGGGAGCTGCCTCCTGATCCAGCCTGTGTGGCACAGGGTAAATCAGCACAGCTGCATCCATCGCAGGAAGTGACAGGCCTTTATACCACCAGGGATGGGCCCTGTGTCCTTCCCTGGCACTGCTGGTGCTCCCTGCTGTGAGTCTGGCACAGGGCACAGCATGGAGCATTCCTGCACCGGGACATCACTGTGCTGAGCATCCCTGCGCCAGCTCCTGCACTGGGACATCCCTGTGCCAATTCCTGCTCTGGGACATCCCTGTGCCAGCTCCTGCACCTGAACATCCCTGTGCTGAGCATCCCTGTGCCAATTCCTGCACTGGGACATCCCTGTGCCAATTCCTGCACTGGGACATCCCTGTGCTGAGCATCCCTGCGCCAGCTCCTGCACTGGGACATCCCTGTGCCAATTCCTGCACTGGGACATCCCTGTGCTGAGCATCCCTGTGCCAATTCCTGCACTGGGACATCCCTGTGCCAATTCCTGCACTGGGACATCCCTGTGCTGAGCATCCCTGTGCCAATTCCTGCACTGGGACATTCCTGTGCTGAGCATCCCTGTGCCAATTCCTGCACTGGGACATCCCTGTGCTGAGCATCCCTGTGCCAGCTCCTGCACTGGGGCACCCCTGTGCTGAGCATCCCTGTGCCAGCTCCTGCACCGGGACATCCCTGTGCTGAGCATCCCTGTGCCAATTCCTGCACTGGGACATCCCTGTGCTGAGCATCCCTGTGCCAGCTCCTGCACTGGGGCACCCCTGTGCTCCTGCCATGGGCGCCCTGGTTGGAATCTGCAGCACAGACCCTCTGCTCAGCCCCAACATCCCGGGGAGCTCCGTGACCCCGCAGTGCCATCTGCTCCAGAGGTCAGGAACAGGGATAAACGGCACATGGGAGAGCCTGCAAGGAGAGAGAGGACGAGGGGGAGGAGGATGTCCCGGAGAAGCCGGCAGACAAGGGGAATGGCTTGCAGCCCGCAGCAGTGGAGGGAAGCCCATCCTTGGAGGAAGTTTATCTCGGAGCAGGGTCAGTGCCCGGCTCAGCGGAGCGGCGGCGGGGCCCAGCGGTGCCGACAGGGCTAATTGATGAGGAATTGCCACCAGAGCGCTGTGTCATCCCGAGGAGCTGAACTCGGGGCTGGGGGAAGCAGGCTGTTAAACAGGCTGTGGCGGCACTTTGGGCTGCCAGGATTTATGCTCCGCAGGAGCAGCTCTATCTGTCATCTGTGAAAAGCCTCATTTACAGAGAGACTCCGTCAGGAAAGGCAATCAGCCTGGAACCTGCTCTGCTGGGAATTTATAACTGCCGTGCCAGGGAGAGCTCATCCCTCCCCTCCTCAGGAGCCGCAGGAGCAGTGGCAGGATCTGGCCTGTGCCTAGGAACGGGTGTTCGCTCCCCCGGGAAATCCCCCGGCCCCAGCACCGCCTCAAAGAGCTCCGAGTCTGGAGAGTGACACGGTGATGGGGACACCCGTCTGTGGCACGGCTGGGAATGCTTCTGTCAGGAATACACAGACCTGCCTCCCGTGGGCAAAAGAGAATTCTCATGGGAAAAAGCAGGGGAAAGGGCTGTGACTCACCTCTGGGCCTGGAGATGCCCCGGGGCTTTGCCTCTGGTGTGGAGGAGGATTCCCAGGCATGGGAAACCACAGAATCCCAGAATGGCTTGATTTGGAAGGGGTCTTAAAGCCTAGTGTAAAAGGGGGTCAGTGCCACCCCCTGCCACGGGCAGGGCCATCTTTCCCTAGCCTAGGTTGCTCCAAGCCTCTCACCACAGCCCGGTGTGGATGTCCTCTCCTTCCCGGGACCCCTGGGAGCCCCAGCAGGGCACAGCACTGGGGGACCTGCTGTGCAGCTGGGAGCAATGGGTTAATATGGCTGCGCATGTTCCTGCACCAGCGGAGCCCACTCTGGTGCCGTGCTCCAGTCCTCCCATGATGGACCTCAGAATAAAGGCCCTGACCCACGGATGGATGGCTAACATCATCATTTGTGCTGCATTTTCCTCTCCCGTGGAGGATGAGCTCCAGTTACTCCCATCCATCTCATTCTTTCAAGTAATCTTCATTCTGCAATTTCCCCTCACCCCGAAAAGAGTCAAAGATCGATCCATTTCTTTCCAATTTCAGGGAGAGGGAAGGAGCCCAGGGAGAGGCAGAGGATGCCTTTTGCCTCCCCCAGCACATGCCTGTCCCTGCTCCTCCCTGTTCAGAGCGGGAGCACGGCTGGCTGGGTATTGATCCCTCCCAGGGAAGTGCTGCAGCCTGTGCCCTGACCTCCTGCTCACCTGCCAGAGCCAAAACCAGTCATCTTCGTGTCTCTGCGAGGCAGAAAAGGAGTTTCTCCCCTCAAAAAGGCAAAGGGTGTCCCAGCCAGGACAGCGGCCTGCAAGGCCAGCCACTGCCACTCTGCAGCAGCCCAGAAAGGAGTTGGGAATAAATCCCGACAGGAGGAGGGTGAGCCTTGCCCTCATCTGCAGAGAGCTGTCTCAGCTGCTCTGTTCACGGCCAGGTGGGACCCTGAGGCTGACAGTGGGGGATGTGGCCCTGGGATCAAAAATGGAATTCATACACCCGCCATGAAACACTTCAGACCCAAACGTCTCTGCCACAGCATGGTCACTGTCCCACTAAATCCTTGCTCCAACACATCCCTGCTGTGCCCCTTGCCATGTCTGGTAACAAGTCTGATTTTAGGTGTCATGCAGCAGGTGTTTAATTATCAGAGACAGGACTTAATGGCATTTGTGTCCCAGCAGGGAGCAGTTTGGATGCAGTTTGGCTCCAGGAGCTGCCAGCGCTGCCTCCCAAACTCCCTCTCTGATAACAGGTGCTTTTACAAACATTGTTAAATGAGACGGATTCAAAATAGGCCTGGTTTTCCCACCTGATCAATAGATCTGAAAGGAACAATGCCAAATATCTGGAGTTATTGTGCGGCACTGATGGCTGTCAGGACAATGGGCAGAGCAAAGACAAATACACACCTTTGCCGGGGTTATTACTTTAAGCCTGTTATTATCATTATTATGGGTGATTAAAAATCCCATTAATCAGATGCTAAACAGATTAAGCCCTATGAATTAATTTTCTGGAAATAACTAAGATAAACATTCTGTGCAGAGCTCATTTAATGAAATAGAAGCTGTTTATCTGCAAAATTAGGGCTTGAGTGTAGCTGAGCATTGGCTGGAAAAATCCAGTACGGTGTGGGCACAGCGGGCACAGGCTGGAGCCAACGCCGATTTTTTACCCATTCTAAGTAAAAGAAAAATCTTGCTGTAAGTAATTTATGATGCATTACACAAAGAGCTCATTAGCGAGAGCTACAAAATAAAATTACAGTCAGTTAGGAAATAATTCCTTGATTTAGTGTGTAAGGAGAGGGGGCTGAAGGACAGAGGCCGCGTGTGCTGCTGATGGGAGTGCTGAGCTCTGCTGGGGGAGCTTGGCATGACCCTGTCTGTTCTACTGCCCAGGTGTGCACACCTGAGGGAGCTGGGCCTCCTCCTGCCCGCACTCTGCACCACCCCGATGGACCTGACACATCTGGGCACGTGATGGCAGCAGCAGCAGGAGGACCTGGAAGAGGAGATTTCTAAGTTGTTTTCCTGGAAGCAATCTCATTACCATGTTAGTTCATTGTCATGACTTATCGCTGACACTTTTTTAATGGTTGTGTATCACAGTTCCACCTGCTGCTGGGTCCAGACAGCTTTAGGCCTGTTCTGCAATGGGGACCAAGGAGGAGAACCCTAAGGCTGAATTAAGAATGTGAGATATCAAAATATAAGAGAGAAATAAAAATAAAATGTGTTCTGGTGTGTTGGCAAAACAGAGAAAGATCTGGAGCCACAGGATTTTCTTCCTGGTTTATGTGCACCCCTGCACTGCGCACAATCTCCACCATTTCCCTGCGAGCAGGAGGCAGCTGGGAGCCTAGACCCCTGGAAAACCATTTTCTCCTAAAACAGTTAAACAAGAGGGCTCTTACTGGCTTTGCCATTCATGACAATGATATAGGAAATGAACATTAATTGATTTTTCACCACCATCTTTCCCTTCCATGATTATGGAGTTGCCTCTGAGAGCAGACTATTGGAACCAATGGGGTAAAGAAGTTTCACTGTGGTGAAATAAATAAGAGAGCCATGCAGCTGTGGCAGTGTCCTCATCCTGAAATTGTCCAGCTGTTCCTGCTGCTATCCCAGCCCTGGGGTGACGGACATCCCAATCTCCAGGGCATTGCTCTGGTTCCTTTTCTGCCGAGAGGAGCTTCACAGCCCAGTATCCAACCCCCAAAGTGTCACCAGGGACAAGTGGGCCTTCCCTTTGCTTCCATTTATAGCCTTCTCCAGAAATTGCCTATGGAATTTCTGTTTCTTGTGTCTGTTTTAATAAATGGGTGTGTTTGCTATTGCTGTTGAAAGTTCTGTGTTTGGCCTTTTAAAGTCATTTGATTAGGAAGTACAGAGAATATTTTAGCAGCAGAGAAGGCTCTCACAATCAGCACTAGAAGAAATAATCCAATTTTCTTGGCAAAGAAGGGCAAGGGTCCTCCTAGGAGGTCAAAGCTCCCTTAGCACAATTAGAACTTTAATTAATGAAATTGGTTGAGCTTCCACCAGCAGAAGCAGTGTATTTGTGGAGCTCTGGGAGTGGAGACAGCAGCTCCCTGCTGGCTCTCCTGAGCACACCCTGGGCCCCCAAAATGCACCCAGACACCACCATGGAGGACATTTCTTCCAGAGATGCAACTTTGGGGCTCTTGGTTGGACATCAGAGCCAAATTGGCCTCTCCAGCAGCTCTGTGAGGAGCGGCACGACTCACCGTGTGTCGTGCTGTTCAGACATGCTGTCTGCAATTAATATTGCATAATGGCCTCCTGATTCCTAAATTATGTATTTCTCCTTCTCAGCATCGTGTGGCTTTTTTACAGGGTTAATTATTTTCCATCATTCTGCCTTTAGTAACAGTCGTCTTAATTAAGGGGGCCAAGTTCCGTTCTCATTCCTGCCTGGCAGATCCTAATGAAATCAATGGAGCCGTGCGGTGTAAATGGGAGGGACGCCGGCCATCCAGTAAAAGTAAAACGTTCCCTCTCTTGTTGATTAATGCATAAAATTAACCCAGGCCTAATGTCCAACTCCTGACTGAGTGAATCACTGCAGAGCCCCCTCTCGGGCTGCTTTTCCACGCGCAGTTCTGACCTTGTTCATCCCGTGTGCATGCCAGCAGCGCTCTGCCACCACACCAGCAGGTGCTGGGTGCCCTGGCTCTACTTTTGGGTTTGAGAAACACGGCAGAAGTTTGCAAGCAGGACTCCAAGTCACTGTCACCTCTCCCTCCAGTGGCTTCAGACAGGGCTGAGCAAGTGATCCCTGTCCCTTTGCTCCTGCCCAGGGCTCTGCCAGCAGGCAGCTCCCCCAAAGCCATGTGCTGTTCGCTTGCAGGGATCAAACACCTGAGGCAGGGATTTAAATCATCCCAGAGCCCCATCCCTGGCAGCGCCCCCGGCTCACTCCCTGACTCTCCCCCCCAGCTTCGCCTGCTGGCACCAAAAGGGCTGATCCCCAATTATTCCTCCCTGGCTTGCATTTCCTGACAGCCCAACATTAAACCAGGCCCAGGCAGCCATGCAGGGGAGGCGAGGCTCCAATAAGTGGATCCACATGCAATATTCATGGATGGCTTCAGAATAGTTGCAGATCCATCACACTTGGCAGCGGGATGGGGATGGCGTGCTCTCCTAATGCTAGGCTTAAGCACCTTCTTGAACCCGAGCCCTGAGGATGGATGACCGCCTGGAGCCGGGGGTGCCAGCATGGTCCCGCTGCTGGTGGGTCCCCATCTGTCCTGCCAAAGCCCCCTGCCTGCTCCACAGTCTCCCTCCCACCTCAGGGAAGCCCTGGAAAGCCTTTTGGGACCTGGGCCTCTGGGCATCCCTGGCCACCCCGTGATGCGCTGCTCCTGCACCCAGCTGTAGCTCTGGATAAAGAGCAGGGAAAACAAGGGAGCCACTGGAGCTTAATGCCCTCACTCCAGGAAAGGTTTGTTTACCAGCTTCTGGCCAGCACCACACTGCAGCTCCAAACCTGATCTCATCCCCCAGGATTAATTTTTACACAATCATTCCGCAGTCTATGATAATCACTCCATAAAAAAATGAAGAGATTTGGGATTTTTTCCAGCGCGGAGGATTAGGCCTAAAGACAAGTAATCTGCAGGAAGCTCAGCTGCATGCACACCACTAATCGCTCCGCACTCTTCCCAGCTTTAGCTCTTTCATTAGGATTTTCCACAGTGGGCTGGCCGTCCTTGCTGAGGCCGGCTGCCACAGACAGGCAGGCACATCCCGAGGGATCCGGCCGCGTGCCAGCCCATGGGGGTCACGGCAGCAGTTTGGGCGAGCGGCAGCGCCATGAGTCCCTGCAGCGCCGCGCATCCCCGGGGTGCCGCGCATCCCCGTGTGCCCTCCAACCCTGCCATGCTGGGCACACGGCTGGGCTCATCACCTCTCTCTCCACTACAAAGAGGAGACTCTGGAACAGGCTCCCCACTCTGGGATCTCTCCAGCTTCCTTGGGAAGGAGGTGAAGCAATTGTCACAGGAGACATTAGTGCAGTGCAACGAACCAGGTGGTGGGATGGTTTTAAAATGCAATAAACTATTGAAAGAAATTATGAGCTTAAATCCTGAAGCCTTTAGTAAATTCCTGGTGGTTTAACTAGGTGAGGAGTGAATAATAACTGGGGAACTGGCAATTTCCCTGTTCCAGGGACAGCCGTGTTCTCCTGAGCCCCCAGGAACCTCCTTCAGCTGCCATCCTTGCCAGGCCTGGCTTAACTAACCCTGGTCCTGCACTAAGAGCAGCAGTGGGTGCAAGAGGTAGCAACACACACCCCAATCACTCCTCATGGGCACACCAGGATTATTCTCACTGTTTCCCACTGAGGCTTGGGACTGAATTCCCAAAGATTCCTGATGGGATGTGATCCCATGCCTGGGGCCTGGTGGGCTCCTGGCACTGCCAGAAGGGTGAGAGCTCACAGGCTGAGAGAAATCGCTGCACGGTTTAGAGTCAGGAGAAGAGACATGCCCGTTGTGCCCAGCAAGCGTTTTTCCAAATATAATTAAAATAAGTACATCTCTACGATGGCTCCGACCACAGGGATAAGGATGCAATGCCAGGTTTTTAAAACAAAATAATGTAAGCACTTAGAAAAGGACTCGAGCAGACTTTGGGTACTTATGTTCAAAATAATTGTCCCAGGAAACCCGATTCAGCAGCCACCCAGGCTGAAAGCACTTAGGCACACGCGGGCAGGCGTTCAACAAAGCATTTAGTGACCCCGGCGCTGCATCAGCAGGAACGCGGCGCTCCGGGCAGGGAGTGACTCAGGGAAACCGCGGGGCTCAGGCGGACGACGTCCCGCCGGGGGACGGCCGGGGTTCCGCCCGGGTCCCGCCTGGATCCCGCCTGGCTCCTGCCAGGGTCCCTCTACGGTCGTACCTGGTCGCGCATGGGTTCATTGGGATCCCACCTGGTTCCAGGCTGCATCCTGCCCAGCCCTCACTGGGGTCCCGTCTGGCCCCACGCACGGGCGCCAGTGTCCCCCTGTGCCCCCCGTTTGCCGCTGGCTCCTGCCCGCGTGGCTGCTCCCACTGCCTTAAGGGCCGGGATGTGAGGGTTCCTTAGCCCAGCGGGATGACCCAGGAGCCGCAGGAGCTCGCTCCTCACACCCTTCCCCGGGAATACCTTTGCAGTCCCAGCGGAGCTGCTGTAATCCAGCAGCCGCGGCTGCTAAACGCAGCCGAGGAGGGAGAAGGCTCGTGGTAATAAATTCATGGACCTTCACACCCCAGCAGGCTGACAAGCACCTGTTTTTAAAGAGACTTTAAAACCACTTGGAGCGCTGTGAGGCAGACCGAGACCCCCTTATGCTTGGAGACCCCAAACACCAGCTTCAAAGGAGGGAGGGAAATTGCAAAGATAGCCTGGAAAAAGTGGATTTCAGCGGGGGCAAATCTTCAAAGCACAAGTTTCCTGTGCTGTTATAAAGACCGTGTACCTTTTGCATGAATAAGTCAAAACTGGGAAACTTTCCTAAGCACATGCCCAACCTGACAGGTGGCTCCTCTGCTGGGCTGTGAAGTGATCGATGCTCCTGGTTCCTCTTGTGTGGTGCGGCCATGCTTCTCCTCGATGGAACCCATCCCTCCTGCAGTGCCACCCCTGCTGCCCGGGGACTCTGCCCCAGGACAGGGTGTCCATGGGTGCCCAGAGAGCGGGGTCTGTCCCACTGCCCAGCTGAGAGGTTTCACACATGAGGCAATTTCTCCTTGGAGAGCCTCCGATCCCAGCTAACCAGATTTCCTGCCGCTGCCACTGCTGGATTTTCCTGACTTTAGGGCCGGTGTTTCTCACCAGCTGAGGGCTTGGTGCACCTGGGGCTATGCCAGGACTGGTGGGGAGCTGCTGACAGCCTGGGACATGTCCTTCCAAACTGCCCCTTGTCCTCAAGGCTGCTTGCAGAGCACCCTGTGACCCGCTGGCTTCTTTGGAGCTGCCCCCAGCCCCGAGCTGCTTAATTGAGGCGGGAGCGGTACCTGGGCCTCCCCGCTCCTGCCGCAGCCTCCGGCGAGCCGAGCTCTGTGTCAATTACAGGAAAATCAATGAAGATACTGTTCAGGACTCCTTTTCACCATTCAGCACGGATGATATCCTTCACTTTCTAGCACTGATTCATTTACTTTCAGCCTCTCCAGGGGCTCCTGACATATTGCTATCTCTGAAGAATCTGAAGCAAGAACTGCCTTTGTTTCAACTGCAACTTGTTGGTGGGGCTGGGGCTCACTGAGGGTCAGGGGAGAGGTTGCAGCACTCGGCAGGGTTTAAACATTTCTTAGCAAAACACCTTCCCAAGGTCCTCCCAGATCGCTTTTGCATGGGCAGAATCAGAGGAAAAACGGGTCCAAACACAGGACCAGAGTGCCATCACTGTCCCTGCTCCAGCTCCAGGCTGCTCCAGCTGAGCTGTCCCCAAAAATGGTGACACCGCAGTAGTGCTGCTTCTCTTGTTGGCCATGTTGGATGGGGATTGGAGCAACCTGGTCCTGTGGAAGTTGCCTGTGGCAGGGGCTTGGAACTGCATGGTCTTTCCCAGTCCAGCGGCTGTGAACTCTCCTGTAAGAGAAAAGCCAGGATAGTGGACAGGATTGTGACACCAGGGCTGCACAGTCTCACTCTGGGGTTTATTCCTACCCCCAAGACTCAAGGTCAGAAACTACAGAAGACAATATTAAATGTTACAGAACTGATTTCTAAAATATTTAAAGCTAAAGTTTGCAGCTGGTTTATCCGGGAAAGCCTTGGATTTCACTGAGACAGCACTAACCATGTTGAAGCTGGGGACACCATGCACTGGGTGGACAATAGCAGACATCAGGTGACAGCCACAAAAAAATGCCTATGTCCTGTATCAAACCACTGCTATTTCCTGCATTCCCAGCCTTTTCTCTCGCTCCACCAAAGCCACAGGCATCCCGCAGCAGTCGGATATAGACCTCAGGCCGTACTCTGGCCGAACTCCCACTGCAGGCGGAAGAACCACACTGATGCAAGCCCCAGCCCTGCAAGCTCCTCATGTTCCTGCTCTTCAAAGAGAGCTCCGTGCATGGAGAGCAGGAGGAAATAGCCCAGAGCAAGGACGGGGCTACAAAGACAGGATCTATTATTTATGAGGCACTTCAGTGAACCCGGGGCTTGGAGGCAGAGCGGGCTGGGGGGGGCTTTGTGAGGGGAAAAATGGAGTTTGAAGAAACACTGAGTGTGATGCAGCATGCAGGGGTCGTGTTCATGAGAGACATCCCTGGGAGTGCAAAAGGCTCTCTCAGAGTTCACATGGGATTTGCTCTGTGGTTTAGCGGGCAGTTTAATGACCCGTGCTCCAGACACCAGGCTTTTAAAGAGCAAGGGGTTTTCTGAGCCGGCACAGAGCCTGCACTGCCCAGCACAGGCTCCCACTGCTCCGTATAGGCCACCTGGGATCTACGGTGTCACAGGGAAATGGGAGCTGGGGATGCTGTGCACCCACCCAGACATGGGTCCCCCAGCAGAGGCACAGGCCCCCCATGGCTGAGCCGTGCTCAGCCTTCATGCATATCTGGGGGCTCCATGGGGTCGGGGGGGGTCCCTGTGGCTGCCAGACTGGGACACACAAGGCTTTTGGGGGGTCACTTGGGCACCCCAGGGCAGTGGGAAGGGTGGTCTGGGCACCTTAGGGTTGCTGGGAGAACACTGAGGATGTCAGGGTGGGCACACTGGGGAGGGAACTGCTGCTGCGGAGACCCCCGGGCTGTTGGGGGGCACTGGGGCTTTCTGTGTGGCACTGGGGCTTTTGAGGGCACACTGGGGACGTTGAGGGGAAACCTGGCTCTGTTGGTGAGCACGCTGGGGCTGGGGGATGGCACAGGGCCTTCACGGGGGCTCGCTGGGCCTATCGGGAGGGAAGCACGGGGGTGTCGGGGGCTCGCCGGTGCTGTCGGGGGTCACGGGGGCGCTGGGCTGTGCCCGAGGCCGTCCCGCCGTGACTGCCGCGGCAGCGGGGGTCCCTGCGGGGCCGTGCGGGCGCTCCCGGCTGCCATTTCACCGCCCCGTCCCTCCATTTTCCTGCGAGCGCGGCGGAGCCGGCCCGGCCCCGGCCCCGCCGCCGCCCCCAATGTAGCGGCGCGGCCGCCCCGCACCCGCCCAGCCGCGGGGCCGCCTCCGGCATGCGGAGCTGCAAGATGGTGCGGGTGGCCAGCGTGCTGGGGCTCGTCATGCTCAGCGTGGCGCTGCTCATCCTGTCCCTCATCAGCTACGTCTCGCTCAAGAAGGACAACATCTTCGGGGCGCCCCGCGCCGCCGGCGCCGCCGGGCCCCGCATGTACATGTTCCACGCGGGATTCCGGTGAGGCGCGGCCCGCCATGGCGGGCCCGGGCCCGGCCGGCCGGGCAGCGAGGGGAACGGGGGAGCGGGGCCGGAGAGCGCCGGGAGCGGCAACGGCATGGCCCGGGGTGCGGGGAGGCGGGCGGGGGGCACCGGCGCGGCCGCATCCCCGGCGGCGGCGCCGGCCGCTCTCCGTGGTGCTGATGGCGGCGGCCGCGGGGACGGGTCGGGCACGGCCAGTAACGGGCTGCGGGTCTGTGCGGGCAGTGTGGGGGCCCGTGGGGTGTGTGGGCTGTCTGCGTGTGGTCTGTGTGTGCATGTGTGTTGTGTGCTTGCGTGGGTATCTCTGTGTCTGCGTGGGTGGACTCGTGTGCTGCATGGATGTCTCCATGTGTCACCATGTGTGTGCGTGGGTGTCTCCATATGTGTGCACGGGTGTCTCCATGTGTGTGCGTGGGTGTCTCCATGTGTGTGCACGGGTGTCCCCATGTGTGTGCGTGGGTGTCTCCATGTGTGTGCACGGGTGTCTCCATGTGTGTGTGTGGGTGTCCCCATGTGTGTGTGTGGGTGTCCCCATGTCTGTGCACGGGTGTCTCCATGTCTGTGCACGGGTGTCCCCATGTGTGTGCACGGGTGTCCCCATGTCTGTGCACGGGTGTCCCCATGTCTGTCCACGGGTGTCTCCATGTGTGTGCACAGGTGTCCCCATGTCTGTCCACGGGTGTCTCCATGTGTGTGCACAGGTGTCCCCATGTCTGTCCACGGGTGTCTCCATGTGTGTGCACAGGTGTCCCCATGTCTGTCCACGGGTGTCTCCATGTGTGTGCACAGGTGTCCCCATGTCTGTCCACGGGTGTCTCCATATGTGTGCACGGATGTCTCCATGTGAGTAAGTTGCTGTCTCTGTGTCTCCATGTGTATGCATGGATGTCCCCATGTGTGAACATGGCTGTCTCTGTGTCTCCATGTGTCTCCATGCGTGTGCATGTTTTGGTGTCTGTGCCCATCTCCAGGTCTCAGTTTGCACTGAAGTTCCTGGACCCCTCGTTCGTCCCCATCACCAACTCCCTGGGCCAAGAGCTGCAGGACAAGCCCTCCAAGTGGGTCTTCAACCGGAGCGCCTTCGCCCACCAGAGGTGAGCAAGCACCTGGGCACGGCCCCGGCTGTGCCCCTTCCCACCGGCAGTTAAGGGAATGCAGCACTCTGCTGAGCACTCTGAGCTGCGAGGAATTTGCCAGCGGCAAGAGACAAAGGCGGAATCAGAGCTTTTCCCCAGACAGTTGCAGCTGTCCCGAAAGATTTGATTATTTCAGAGCAGGACACCAGGCTGCAACACACATTATTGTACTAGAATGTGACCCAGTTTCCTGGTGTGCAAGCGGAATTGTCCTTACTCCAGGATAAATAACTGTGGTTTAAGAGTGGAAACACTTCAGCCTGTAACAGCCATGAAAGGCTGTGTTCATGGAGGCCAAAGACACGCAGAGAAACTTCCCAGCTGCTGGCAGTTCTGAGCAAGTGCAGTGCTGCTCCTGCCTCCAGCTCCGCTCCGGCTGCAGGGGCAGGCACAGAGCTTTGTACTCCTTATACATACATCTATTTGCTGATTACATATATTTAGCATTTCTATAAAAGAAAATAAAACCGTGCAGCCATTTAAGACAGCTACTGCCATCTTGGACTGTAATTTTGTCCTGACAAATGCCTGCTGGTTTAGGGACTGCCTCGTGGCTCTGCTCACATGTGCCACCTGGGGAGAAGGAATCTGGCTCTGTGGCCAGGCAGGATGGAGCTGCTGCACCTCTCAGTGCAGGGTTTGGGCTTTTCTCCTCCCTTCAGGCCACTGTCCAAGGACAGCAGGACAAGTAATTCCCTTCCAGTGCTGCCACACGCTGCCCTCAGGAGCCGTGGGCTACAGAGAAGAGGTGGCACTTAGTCCGATCTTTTCCCCAGGACCTCCCAGGCTGTGTGACCGTGGCCACCCTCAGTGTTACTCCATCCCTGGCACCAGCAGCTCCATAAGCTTGTTCCTGTGCGACCCCTCTGCTGATTTTAGCTGATGCCTCAGCAGCTGCCTTTGCACTTGTCCGTCAGCCAGAACCCATAATTAGGGCACCCAGTGGGACTCCATTATTGCTCAGACATTGGAGGATGTGAGCTGGAGGAATGGTTGTTTGTTTTCCATAAACATAAGTAAATAAAGTCCTATTCAGTTTCTAATTTTATGCCCTGCAAGGGAAATTCCCAAGCAGGATTGGTTTTGTTTGCTTTGTAAGTATCCCTAATAACCCTCCTAAAAGTGCTGCTGTGCTTGTCCAAATATGAATTAAGGAGCTGTATTTGCATAGATGGAGACAGCGACTGCCGCTTGGTTTTGTGATTGGAAGCTTGTTAATGAAAACATAAACATAAATAAATATATATATATATATAAATATTGGCCTTGTGGCTGCACCAGGAATGAAAGGCACACACAGCCCCAGCAGAAAGCTGTCCTCACCCTGTGCCACAGCCCAGACAGGGTGGTGCAGTGCACACCCCGCAGCTGGGGGACTGTGGGGGGTGTAGTGGGAGCTGCACCCCTTGTCCTAAGCAGCCAATCCCATATTTTAATCCTGACACTATTCCAAGAGGCACAGACACAGCCTGAGCTGGCATCCATGGGGACCAGCTGGTAAATCCAAGTGGAGCTCTAGGTGAGGAGCCAGCTCCCTCATTCCCATCTATTTATATTGATTTAAAAGCCATTGCACCACGTTGCTCAGGAAACTACTTCAGTACACTTTAAATTCAAAAAGGAAAAATATAAGTCTAGACAGAAAACAAACCAACTGCAAAAAAAAGGGGAATTAGAACTCCATGGTTTCTGTTATTTTGCTCTTGTTTTAGGCAAGAAATCCTTCAGCATGTCGACGTCATCAAAAACTTTTCTCTGACCAAGAGCAGTGTTCGGATCGGGCAGCTGATGCACTACGATTATTCCAGCCATAAGTATGTTTTCTCCATCAGCAATAACTTCAAGTCTCTGCTTCCTGACGTGTCTCCCATCCTGAACAAGCACTACAACATCTGTGCTGTGGTCGGCAACAGCGGAATCCTGACCGGGAGCCAGTGTGGGCAGGAAATTGATAAATCGGATTTTGTCTTTCGGTGCAATTTTGCTCCAACTGAGGCTTTCCAGAAAGATGTTGGAAGGAAAACCAACCTTACCACCTTCAACCCCAGCATCCTGGAGAAGTATTACAACAACCTCTTGACCATTCAGGATCGCAACAACTTCTTTTTAAGTTTGAAAAAGCTCGATGGGGCCATTCTTTGGATCCCTGCCTTTTTCTTCCACACATCAGCAACAGTCACGAGAACACTGGTTGACTTCTTTGTTGAGCACAGAGGGCAGCTAAAGGTCCAGCTGGCTTGGCCAGGAAATATCATGCAGCACGTTAACAGGTGGGTGGGCTTGCCTTGCATTTAAGTGGCCATGTACATCTCTTTGTACAAATACATCTCTTAATTGATTGTTCCCCTCATGCCTGATGTGGGAGGCACAGTCTGGCTAGTCAGGACCACTTCTTGTCAGAGCCACTGAAGCATTGTGGTTGCTTCAGAGCAGCCTTCAGTTATTTCTGGGCAGATTGATTCTGACTCTCCTTCTTGTCTTCCCAGGTACTGGCGGAACAAACACCTGTCCCCGAAGCGGCTGAGCACAGGCATCCTCATGTACACCCTGGCTTCGGCCATATGTGACGAGATCCACCTGTACGGCTTCTGGCCCTTCGCCTTCGACCCCAACACGCGGGAGGACCTCCCGTACCACTACTATGACAAGAAGGGAACCAAGTTCACCACCAAGTGGCAGGAGTCCCACCAGCTGCCTGCAGAGTTCCAGCTGCTCTACAGGATGCACGGTGAAGGACTGGCCAAGCTCACCTTGTCGCATTGTGCCTAAGAACCTAAATCTTGAAGTGCCAAACAATTGTCTAAAAAAGTGCCCAAAACCAAATTAAACATTCTTCAGATAGAATTCTAAACAGGCAACAAACCCACCCTAGAATCTTTTCCATAATTTAAAGATGCTTTTTAGCTACTGCTCATCCAAGGGTTTCGGCATATTTAGCGGTGCAGAAGCTTTTATCATATTCTGTGGATGCGATTTGTGCAGCTGCAAAGTTGAAACATTTTGCATTTCTAGATAAGCCACTCAGTATGTTTTAATATCTGTTCATATTTTAGCATTCTACTAAACATCCTAAATAATTTTATTGTTCCTTCCCATTAGAGCTAGAAATGCTACTTTTGAAAGGTTTTGCTTCTTTTGTATCTGTTGCTCTCAATAGCTCAGCGTTGCCGTGGCCGATGGAGGAAGCCACTTGGAATTGCAGCGCATCGTCACACGCAAGTTCCTCAGTGTGGATCCTGATTTCCACCGCTTGGGTATTTTCGTATTTACTGAATTTTACATTTTTTAAAGAATAACAAGAAGAAGGTCACAAAGTGGCTCATACCTTAGCTAGGTGTTTATATCACTCTTGGGATACTTCAATGTTTTAATTCCTTTCGGGACAGATCCTAGTCCAGAGTAGACAGATGGAGGCATGCTCATTCCCATCCATCTGATACTATTGTGTCATTTGATTTTAAAGTTGAACCACCACAATACATGGAATTAGGCTTCTCTGGAGACATATTTGGTGAGAAAGCCCCAAACCCCATCCCTCTGCTTGGGCAGGGACTGGCAGGATGGGCAAACATGGAAGCCAGGTGCTGTGATTTTTAAAACCAGTTTTTGCAGGGAAGTGAGCAGAGCTGGAGTGCAGGGAAGAGGAAATGCCATGACCAAATTTCCCCATTTATGTCTCTAACTCACCAGTCAGATGGCTGGAGCAGTGTGCCCATTTTCCCATCACCAACAGCACTCCAAGGCAGACAGGGCAGATGCTTCCTTGGCACCACAGGAAGTCCAACTGTTTGGGGACAGGACAAACAATAGGGTCGCTTACAGTTGGGAAGTGTTGGCCATTATGTCTCAGGATAAAGGAGCCTGGGAAATGACTGGGTTTCTTATGAGTATGCTGGCAAGTATTTAACCACAACACCCAAGCTGAGCAGCCCCAGGCATGTCCTGGTGCCCACCGTGGCACTGCAGCTCCACTGGCTCCCCCAGCCAGGATGGTTCTCCCCCATGCCCCTGGGTGGAGAAGGACCTGGTGGCTTTCTCCTTCATTTGAATTATCCCACATTTCCCAGCTTTGATTTTCCAAAGGCTGTTTAGGGCTGTGATGGGGCTT
Source organism: Anomalospiza imberbis (assembly GCF_031753505.1). NCBI lineage: Eukaryota > Metazoa > Chordata > Aves > Passeriformes > Viduidae > Anomalospiza > Anomalospiza imberbis. The sequence goes on along the minus strand of NW_027100387.1, from coordinate 232,320 downwards.
GAACCACACCCTTGCTGCCCCATGTCCAGAGCTGCCCCAGCCACTGTTCCTGGGGCTCTGGCCAGTCCTGTGCTCCTCACATTTGCTCAGCAGGGTCCAGCTCGAGTGCCTGTGCTCATGGAGTCACAGAGGTGCAGGGTGATGTCCCAGTGCCATGTCCCCAGGCAAGGACTGGGTCCCCCCAGTGCCAGAAAGGGCTGTGGGATCACAGCCTCTGGGAGCTGTGGGGCTGGCAGCGGCTGGGCGGCACCAGTCCCACCAAAGCCTGCAGGGACCCTTCTTCATGTGCTGGAGCACACAGACTGTTTATCCCCAGCCTAGAAATTGCACAGGAAAAGAAGAGCTCTGCACCGGTCTTTAATGAAGCGCAGGAATTAATAATTTCTGATATTGTTTCCGATGGAGCCGTACAGCAGCTGTGCTGGTCACTGGGGTCCATGGTAAAGCAGGGCCCAGCAACCCTAATCCTAATGGCAAAGAGCCTGCCAGGGCAGAAGGGTCACCCTGAACCCCAAGTGACCCTTCTTGGCTTGTCTGAATGCCAGATATTTTTATCAAGAGACCTTTTGCCAATTTCCTGTGGGGACCCATCATTTCTCATCAGCAAATTAAAGAAATGAGAACTATTATCATTATATTGGCATGAAAGCAGGGAGCAGTGTGCTCCATACAGTTTCTGGAACCTCCCATGGTCGTGGAGAGGGGTACAACCCCCTGCCAGCCCTGGGCACAGCCCTGGCATCACCACCAGAACTTTCCAAAAGCACAAAGAGGCACCAAATGCAGAGAAGGAAGCACAAAACTGACTGCAAATATTTGGAAATGGGAATACAGAAAAATTATTGACAGAGCGCCATATTACATCATTGATTTTTAAAGCAAAACTCCCCATCGATGCTCCAGACCCACATTGAACATTTCAGAATCATTGATTTTAATGGGAGTTCTGCCCCGTGATCGATGGCACAGCACAGCCCGAAGTAAATTGCTTCTTAGTATCAATATTCTTTTGCCCAAGCTCATGCAAGGTGGAAAACCATCTCAAAGTGCACGGCTTTTGTTTTGCCAGGTGGGGTCTGAGGGAAAGGTGAGGATGGCAGGGGATGGAGAAGACAGTGGCTGAGGAGGAGAGGCTCTTTGGGGCTGCCTCTCTCCAGCAGGAATGCCTTTGCATTAATAAGCAAGTCTCTTTATTATTTATTTAATTGTTATTTACAAGGTGCAGGGGGCTGCCCTCCCCTCTCCAGCCCCTTTGCCAACAGGATGGGTGCCAAGGTGCTGGGGGTGTACATAGGATTGGGAATACATGTTTCCTCTCGTCTTTTATACATCTTGGGTCTCTATTTTTGTTGCTTGCATCTCCTCGGTGAATGGTAGCAAGGCATGTGAAAACAGGCATTTGGCTACCAGGTTTAATTGTAAGACTAAGCCAAAAAGCAAGAGTTTGTGAAGCAGAACTAACTGTGAATGGAGGCTGCAAAACCAAGGCAAATAGGAAAAAGCAGGTTTTCTGTAAATGAATGTGTCTTTATTTCAATGGCTCTACAGTTCAATGCCTGATGGAGTTGTTTTCGATAAAAAAAATAAAAAAAGAAAAAAACGCCATAATTGTAATAAAGGTTTCATTAGTAAGGGCCATACTAAAAGCACTGTTTATTTTTCAATGGCTGACGTTCATAACGGGCCAGGGCACTTCTCAGGTGAGCGGTGGGAAGGACGCTGCAAGCAGAGCTGCTCCAGCCTCACGGCCACAGAGAGCCTCGGGACCTGGCCTGAGGGCTGGGACCGGGCCGTGTGTGTCCCCAGCCCGGGACCGGGCAGTGTGTGTCCCCAGCCTGGGGCTGGAGCGTGCCTGCACAGCCCTTCGTGCCCTGGCTCCCCTCGTGACCGTGCCGCGTCGCCGTCGTGAGCACTGGGGCTCAGGAGCTCTCAGTGTGATCCCGTGGTGTGATGTGCCTGCAGCATTGACTCATGTGCCATAACCTGGTATTTAATGCATTGTTTTTAAATAAAATGGTTTCTTGTGCTTTGGGAGTCTGTAAAACTCCACTGCTTCTGCTTCTTCCTTATTATTATTTCCCGAACTGCTCAGGGCCACTGATAGGTTTTACTGGAAAACTTCACCAGAGGAGTTGCCAAAATTGTTGCTTAATGCTCCCTATATTTCATTACTCAGTGCAACAAGCTTGGTGTGATGGATCAAATTCTGCACTCCTGTGAAATACATGGAGATAAAAAGTGTGGGAATGTGGGCACTGATTGGCTCAGGGTATTTGCTCATTAAGGTGAATTACATCCCCAGGAACATCTTACAGCCCACTGCTGTTACTCGTTGCAGGTGACCTGCTGCTTGCTCCAGCACTGCAGAGTGTCCTCAGCGGCTCCTGGCAGGAATTCTGCCGTGTGTTTTTAGGAGTTCACATGAACTCCCAGGATAGAGTCCCTCAGGCTGGCAGGCACAGGAGCAGAGCCATGCCAGATCCTCTGTTTGTGCTGTCTGTGTGCCTCCCACCACTAATACCCACTACAGCTCACATACTTATCCTTGAGACCATCCTGGCAGAGAGGCAGGGATTTATAGTCCTATAACCCAGTTCGGGTATGGGGATGGGATAGGAAAATCCCTTTCCTTCTTCTTGCACTGGTAAATGTGAGGAAGGCTCTGCTGGCCATTGGTGCTGGGGCTGCAGGGTGCCAGTGGCCAGCGTGGGTTGAACCCCACACCCCATGTCCAGCTCTGCCTCCATCCCTGGAAAGGTGTCCTGAGGGGATGAAGCTGCTCCCTCTGAATGGGCTTGTGAGAGCAGTTTCAAAATGCCAAAGAAAACACTTGCAATGTTTGTTTACAAGCAGGTGAAAATGACATCTGCAGGCCCTGGCCAGCTGGTGACAGCTTCTTTAGAGGAGAACTCCCCGTGCCTGTGCCGTGTCCTGCACTGAGGTGTCACCCTGGAGTCACCCCTTCCTGCGTGGTTTGGGTCAAGTGCCAGGTGGAGCTGCTGCAGGACACTACAGAGACGAACCCCAGAGAACAAAAGATGAGAGGAACTAAATTTCATATTCCCAGGGGAGTCACAGCCCAAACCAGAAGGATGCTGGGCGAGAAAGCTCAGCTGGGCCAGGTCAACCCCCAGGTTTGTCCCACCCCGCCATCCCTGGACACTGCTGCCTCTCTGTGGGGAGCAAGGGCACCTGGCTGTGGCACGGGGAGGCCCGGCTGCAGGCAGACAGGAGAAGGAAGGCTAACAAAGAACCCCCCTCCTCCCTCCCCCAAGAGCAGAGGGAAAGCCTCTGGCAAAGGCAGCCATGCAGGCAGGGAACGCTGTCCCGCTGGGCAGCCCAAGCTCGCTGGGCTGGAAGCAGCAGCAGCTCCTGGCACTGCTCCTGCCCACCGTGCCCAGCTGCCAGCTCGGCTGCACCTTGTCCTGCCTGGGTCACAGAGGACACCCAGCACCCTCCTGCCTCTGAGGGCAGGCACAGCCCCATCAGATTGGACCTTCGGGTACAACTGCACCACGCGTGGATATTTACACCTTGATTCCCAGGAGGATTGTGACGCGAATTTGGAAAGACACCAGAATTAGACACTACAGTGTAACAAAACATCCTCAGGGATTGCAGCCGTCAGGTGCAGGTTTGGAAAGGAAAAGTCAAAGGCCTGAGGAATTTGTTGGAGAAGGAGAAGGCAAGGCAAGAGGAAAAGGGAGGAAAAGGGAGGAAAAGGGAGGAAAAGGGAGGAAAAGGGAAGACACAGACACCAGCACATCTGCTGCGCCAGATTCCCATCAGGGTCTGCCCACCCACCCTCCTCCCGCCTGCCCACAGAGGCACCTCCATCTCAGGAGCGCTGCACTCGCCTCTTTTTTCCCCAGATCAACTGCAACTTTTGCCTTCCTTTAGGAAGGACAAAAAGATTTCACGCATAAGTTACCCTGAACAAAGGCACCTCACGCCAGGGCTTTCTTGTCTGTCTTCCTTTCTTTTTCCTTCTTCACCACAAGCTGGCAGTGGGAGGAGTAGCTGGGGTTGGGGGAACTTCACTTTATACCCGCCTGATTAGTGCCAAAAAGCAGCTCAGAAAACACCGTGAGCTCCAGAGACACTGTGATAGCAGCATGGAAAGAAATGGATCATTATCCTTTGGGATCCAATCTGTAGGGAAACTGGGTGCTGTCATACACAACCTGTTTGCTAGGAGATACCAGGTGCTCTGGAGAGTGGCCTGATGATCGAGGGTCCAAAAGATGACATTTCTCCCCAGTTCCCTCTTTTAGTTACTGGAAAGACCCAGTGGAGGTGGGACTTTCACAAATACGGAGACGGTTATCAGGGACGAGATAAGGAAGACACAAAACTCAAGGACACGGCTGCTTTTACTGCTACTGATCAAAGGAGCAGGGAGAACTAGTGAACTGCACAGCTGCGCGCAGCGGGCACGGCCCGACCCAGTGCCCTGGCACGGGTGCCCTGCATGGGCTGTGCCACAGCAGGCAAGTCGCCCCCTGCCAGCTCCATGCGAGGGTATGCTGTCCCCTCGGGCCCTGAGCCCACTGGGACCGCGCCCGCCCCTGCTCGGCTGCTCTCCCGGCCGCCCGTCCCCGTCCGCCTCCATCCGCCCTGCCCCTGCCCGCAGAGCCGCGGTGCCGGCCCCGCGCCGTGCGCCCTGCGGGGCTGTGCACCGCCCCTGCCAGCCGCGGGGTCCGAGGGGCGGCCCGGGGAACCGGCCCTTCCCCGGCAAGAGGGGAGAACGCCTGTCCGTGTGTGCACCGGCAGCGGGAGCCCGCAGCCATGTGCCAGCGGGGTGGCACGGGGACGGCGGGCTCCTGGGACCACCGTCCCCCCGCGGGTGAGGTACGTCCATCACACCTTTTTAACCAGCCCCCGTTCAGCCGCACTTGGGGCAACTAATAGCCAGTGACCAACAGCACAGAGCAGCGCTGTACCTTGGTTTGCAGCAGCGGACAAGGAGGCAGCAGGGCCGGCTGTGTGCAGCGGGGCCCCTGGAGCCGCCGGCTGCGGGACCGGGGCTTGCGGAGTCGCCTGCCGGGAGAAGAGCCGTGCGGCCGCCGCGCGGCCAGCACCGCGGATCCCCGTGGCGGCGGCACGGGAGGAGCCCCGGCCGCTAACCGAGGCCGGTTCCGGGCCGATCCCGGGATGCTCCCGGCGGCCCCGCACGCTACAAAGGCGGCGGAGTCTTTAACGGCCGCGCCGTCCCCTCACGTCCCCTCACGGAGGCCCCGCCCCCGCCCCTCAGCCCGCCAATGCTCCCGCGCGCCCGCCTTTCCCGCCCTTCCCCGCCGCCCTCACGCCCTCACGGCCGCCCGCCCGCGGCGTAAGCCCGGCCCCGCGGGCGCGGCCGGGGCGGGGCGGCCCCGGACAGCTCCCGCCGCCCGCAGACGGCGGCGGCGGCGGTGAGGCGAGGACATGGCGCGGGGCCGGCGCGGCGGGCCCGGCTGAGCCGCCGCTGCCCGCGGGGCGGGCGGCCCCGGGCCGCGGCGGCCGCCGCCCCGATGAGCGGATGAGAAGCGGGCGCGGCGGCCGGCGGTGCCTGGGCGGGGAACCGGGTGCGTGCGCCATGAACCCCGAGCTGGCGATGGAGCCGCTGGGCAGCCTGCACGGGGCGGCGGGGCACGAACCGGAGATGATGGGCAGCCCCAGCCCTCACCACGGTGGCCGCAGCGCGGGGCCGCTCCGAGTGCCGCCCCCCCCGCCGCCGCCGCCGCCGCCGCCGCCGCCGCCGCCGCACCAGGAGCTGCCCCCCGCCGCCCGGCCCGCCATGGTGCCCAGCATGGCCTCGCTGCTGGACGGCGCCGCCGAGTACCGGCCCGAGCTCTCCATCCCGCTGCACCACGCCATGAGCGTGCCCTGCGAGGCCTCGCCGCCCGGCATGGGCATGAGCGGCACCTACACCACGCTGACGCCGCTCCAGCCCCTGCCGCCCATCTCCGCCGTCTCCGACAAGTTCCACCACCCGCATGCCCACCCGCACGCCCACCACCACCACCACCACCACCAGCGCCTGCCGGGCAGCGCCGGCGGCGGCTTCGCGCTCATGCGGGACGAGCGCGGGCTGCCGGCCGTCAACAGCCTCTACGGGCCCTACAAGGAGGTGCCGGCCGTGGGGCAGAGCCTCTCGCCGCTGGGCAACGGGCTGGGCCCGCTCCCTGGCTCCCAGCAGGGCCTGCACGGCTACGGGCCGCCTGGCCACGACAAGATGCTGAGCCCCAACTTCGAGGCGCACGCGGCAATGCTGGCGCGGGGGGAGCAGCACCTGCCCCGGGGGCTGGGGACGCCCCCGGCCATGCTGCCGCCCCTGAACGGCGCGCACCACCCCGCGCCCCCCGGGCCGCCGCCGCCGCACGGCCCCGCGCTGCCCGCCGGCCGGGAGCGGCCGCCCCCCGCCGCCGGCCCGCAGGGGAGCGGCGCGGGGCAGCTGGAGGAGATCAACACCAAGGAGGTGGCACAAAGGATCACGGCGGAGCTGAAGCGCTACAGCATCCCGCAGGCCATCTTCGCCCAACGAGTGCTGTGCCGCTCCCAGGGGACCCTCTCGGACTTGCTGCGGAACCCCAAGCCCTGGAGTAAACTCAAGTCCGGCCGGGAGACGTTCCGCAGGATGTGGAAGTGGCTGCAGGAGCCGGAGTTCCAGAGGATGTCTGCCCTGCGGCTAGCAGGTAGGTGCAAGCCGGTGCCGCGCGGGGAGCGGAGCGCGACCCTCGGAGCGCAGCGCCGACCGGACGGCCCCGCAGTGCGTCCTCCGCCCGCCCGGCCCGGCCCGGCCCGGCCCGGCCGCTTCCCCGCTCCGCCGTGAACCGCGGGGCTGTGCGGAGCTAGCCGGTCCCCGCCTCCCGCAGCGCCGACACCGCGCACCCCGGCTCTGTCCGGTGAGGCTGTGCGGGGCTCGGGGCCGGCGGAGGGGCGCGCTCCGCTGCCACGGCCGGGCGGCGGGGCCGGGGCTGCTCTCCAGGGCCGGGTGCTGAAGGTGCGCATTCCGCACCGCACCGCGCTCCCCGTGAGCATCCCTCCTGCGGGCGCCGGAGCTGCCGGGCGCACCGGGAGGGGCCGGGCGGGGAACCCACGTCCCGGGACAGGCGGGGCCGGTGGGAGCGGGCGGGGGCCGGACCCCGCGCAGCCCCCGCGGCCCCGGCCCCGGCCCGGCCGCATTGTCCGCGGAGGGCGCGCGGGCGCCCCCTGGCGCGGCCGCGGAGCGCCGCAGCCCCCATTGTTCTGCGGGGGCCGCGGGGGGGGCGGCGGGCAGCGACCCCCGGGACCGACCCCCGGGACCGACCCCCGGGACCGACCCCCGGGACCGACCCCCGGGACCGACCCCCTGGCAGCGCCCGCACCGGAGGTGAGCGGGACAGACCCAGCGCGAGCTGTCCCTGCCGTGAGGCCCTGAGGGGTGCGCCCGCGGCGCGGTGGGAGCCCGGAGGTCGCCCCCCGGCAGGTCCCGCGCGAGTGCGGGCCGGGCCCCGCCGTGGAGCGCGGCCGGGGCTGCCTTCCCGCTCCCCGGAAACCACGCGGCCGTGGACGTGGGTGCAGAAGGACACGGGGGGCTGTGGCACGGGCAGACACGCGTGGGACCAACCGCAGCATGGGGCGGGGGCCAGGGGCCGGGGTGCTCTGCTCTGACAGCGATGAAAATCCTGGGATATCTGTGCCACCGAGTCCGCCCTTTTATTTCAGCTGAGCGCGACGCGGGTAGATCGTTTCCCAGTGGGCAGGCACAGAGCGGGCTGTTCCCAGGGCTGCCCGCTCTGCCGGCATACCCGGAGGGGTCTGAGGGGACACGGGGGTCTCTGCGGTAAGGAAATGGGCACAGAGAGTTCCCGCACGAGGGGCAGCTGCCGGGAGAGGCTGGGATGCGACGGAGCAGGGCGAAGAGGAGCCGTGGATGATTGATGGCCTTAATCCCTGCCCGACCTCTAACCAGAGGTGCTGCGGGTTAAACACCCACGGCCTGGGGTCTCCAGAATCCCCGTGGGGAGTGCTCGGGCTTTCCCGAGCTGCGGGGCAGTCCCGCCTGTGCTGCCTTTCGGGAGAGGGACGCTGATCCCCTGCTCGGCTCTAACGCCGACTGCAAACTCGTCTCGTCCCTTCCAGCACCCGCGGGCATCCGGCTTTTCTCTGTTTGCCACCAAATGAAGGTGCCGGGGTCTGACAGGGGCGTCAGAAGGACAGAAGGGGTTTGAGTTTTTTGCCTGGCACGCGGTGATGTCGCCTTCACAAACAAACGTGTATCGAGAGGGAAATCGATGTAGATAATGTTTAGAAGATTAAAAGAGCATTAATGCTGGCAACAGGAGCATCAACGCGTGGACCCAGTTTTCATTGATCTGGAACCTGAGCCGGCTCATTTCCAGTAATGTGGCTGGTGCTTTTCCTTCCCAGCACTGGTCCCGGGTGGGGGTTCCCCGTGGAGCCCTGCATATAGAGCAGAAAATCAGAAATCACAGCTGCATGCAGAGTTATGCCTGTATAATTCTGGATCTCTGCTTTACCAGGCCCCCTGAATGCCTCTGCATCCAGGAGTAAAGTTTGGAGAGAGCTGAGGTGCTGAGTGGCCGTGGACTCCCCATGGAGCGGGAAAGACCTTTGCAAATTACCTTTCCCTTCAGGAAATCGATTATTTTAATTTCCTTTTATTACCACGTGTGAATATGCGGCCCCTTTGCCTCAGTGCTTCCTTCTCCCCCTTTACTCGCTTGCTTAAATCCCTCTGAGCACGGGGGAAAAGCCACAAGTATTTCAGGTTTTTAAAAACAAAAAATACCCACCAGCTATTTGCCCCATTCCCCTGGAAATTTTTCCCAAGTGGGGTGCAAATCTGCTGCCCTTGAAGGGAAATCCTCCTCTCCTTGTGGGAGCAGTAGCAACGTGGGTGTGCTTAGTATTTTTTCTTATTATAGAAGATATATAGTATTGTCTATCCTATTCTAGCCTAATCTAATTTAATCGTATTATTTGTGTGCTTATTGTCTTTTCCTGGGGGCCTTTAGGACTCCTCTGTCAGGGGGCGGTGCTGGGGGGTTCTGTGCGGGAAGGTTGCGGGCAGGACGCGCTGTGCACGGGCAGTTCCGTGGGCGCTCTGGGGCTCCGGGGACAGAGCACCCTTTTGGGGTCCCCGTGCCCGTGTCTGGCTGCGGCTGCAGCCGGGGAAGCGGCGAGTGCCCTCCCGGGAACGCCGCGCTGCCCCCGGGGCGCGGCGGGGGCTTTGGGAGGGTCGGACTGACGCCTTTGCCGCAAAACCACCCCCGGCGGCGGCATCAGCGCGGGACCTCGTCCCCGAAACGGGCTGGGGCCCCCGCTCCTGCCGCTTCTCGCCGGGAGAGCGGGGCTGCCCTCGGGACGGGGGACTCGGGGCTCCGGACCCTCCCTCCCGCCGCGGGAAGGTTTCGGGAAAGCCCCGGCGGACCCGACCGACAATCCCTAAATTTCCGCGGGGTCAGCAGAGCGCTCCGCCGCCTGTTTGCCTTCTGCGGTGCCGGATCGCCTTACTGATGATTAAACACTCTGGTACCAAAACGCCATCGCGGGCTCATTTGTGCAGAGCTGCCCGATCCCCGCTCTGCTCTGACCTGTCAGTACCACGGAGAGCGGCGGAGAGGGACGAGCGCAGGGACGGAGGGAAGGGAGCAGGGCGGGAGCAGGAGACGAGACCGCGGGGCAGGCGGCGGCCGCGGGCGCTGCCTGGCCCGGGCCCGGCGAGCCGTGCGCGGCAGTACCAGGAGTGGGCGGTGGCAGTGGCACATCCCAGGGCTGAGCCCCTGCCCCCCCAAGTGCTCCAGGCCAAGGAGAGGGGTCTCGCAGTGAGGAGTGGGCTGTGCACAGTTGTCCGCCCATCCTCTGCCTCTTTGTGCCCTACCAAACGTTTCTTCCCTGGGTTTTGAGACTATTTTGTTGTCTGCATCCCCAGCTAAAAATTAAGGCATGATAACATCTGTATCGGGCACGTTATGTATTTATAAAGCTATTTCTTAACGTTGAACTAAATATACAGGTATGTAAAGGTTCTTTGAAAGGTGCTTAGTGGCTTGAAATATTGGTGCTCTCTTCAGCTATAGATTAGTGGTTGTGTTTGAACAATCCATGCAGTAAATTGTGATGCTGGCTGATAAATTATATTTCTCATGTACCAGCTTTCCAAAAGAATACCCTGCCCCAGCTCTTTGTCCCACATCATTTCTGAAGGCGTTTCTGCCACACAGAAATCTGAATCCTGGTTTTGCAAAGCAAAGGAGTTTTATCAGTTTCTTGATGATTTGATGAAGTTAATTCTGAGTACATTTTGGATTAAATGCATTTCTGTATTTCCCCCCCTACTTTTTAAAAGAAGCAATTGATTGGTCATCATGTGTTACTCATTCTGAAACTGTTCTTCACTATTTCCTTGTAAGATTTCTTTTCTCCCAGCATCTCTTTTTTTCCCCTGTATCTCTTGCCCATCACTGCTTGAACTGAAATATCCCAAACCCAAGTATCCCTCTGCAGCTGAAAATTGCCACAATTTATTAGTGGCGAGGAACGCACAAAGGGGAGAACATTTTTGCCAAAAGGATTCTTTTCCAGAAACTGGTGTCGGTTCTTCCCACACTCTGTAGGAGTGCTTTTGCTCTGCAGTGTGGCCCCGGGTGCTCATCCTTGGTGCTCCTCCCTGCTATTATTCACAAAACCTTGTCCTGGCTGTTGCTGCCATCCAGCAGCTGCAAGAGCTTTTCCTTCCCTTCCAATTAGCCATTACGGGGAGATGACAAGCTTCCTGCAGTACCAACACGGCTATGCCGAGCCTCCGAGCACTAAAGGCAGCAGACTCCTCATCAGAGCAGCTCCCCTGGAGCCGCCTTCAGAGTGCAAACGGGGCTCTGCAGGTGTGCAGAGAATGGATCTCAGCGAGAAAGCAGGGCTGAAAGGGACTGCAGACATCACTTGTCCTGATAGTCTGCCCCTTCCTTCAGGATCTCCAGAGGGGGATTTTTTACCTAAGCTATCTCTTCCAGGGCTTACAGGTACAAAAAAGCCCTTAATGACTGGCCTTAATCTCACTTTTTGTCTTTTAAACCCTTTGCTTCTCATCTTATCCCCACTAGACACAGCGAAGAAGAACACTCTCTCCCCTCTGATAGCAATCTGTTTGTATTTAAGGCTCCCATCTTGTCTCCTGTCTTCTCTGGAAAAAGCCCATCATACCTGGGCAATGAATATGCAGGGAAAGCACTATATCCAACGGAACAGATAATACATCTCTTTTTCCAAGGTAAAAGATTATGTATCCAGCTCTATCAATCTTGCAGACTTTTACATAAAAGGCTCTCTGATTTATAGAGGGGTTTGCACACAGAAATCATACCAAACAGACTAATCTCAAATGGCTTTGGTGATAACATCAGCCAGACAACTTGCTGATGGCAGAGAGAAATGCAATCAAAAAAGAAATTGGAGTGTTTTGGGGTTGTTTGGAGGTTTTGAGATATAAAATCAAACTGCTCCATTGTGAAAAAAGGGACTCAAACCACTGGTAAATGCTGCTCAGAGGAATTATTAGACAAGTGATAGAGGCTGGCAGGTTCCCAAAACGCAAATTGTCTCCAAGACCAAAATATCTCTCAGTAAGCAGGGAACATATTTATGAGCAGCGGTGATTTTCCAGCAGTTCTCATCCCCTCATAATGGGATGGGAGCACGGGGCCTGTGCCGAGGCATTAAGCTTTGGCAAGCAGCACTGGGCTGCAGGAGGTGAAGGAAGAGCAGAGGAGGTCTTCCTTGGAAAGCTTCCCACACACCTTCTTCTCCTTCGTGTTGAGAAGGAAAAATCAGGGGGGGTACCAAGAGAACACCTTCCTGGCTGGAAACAGCCAGGCTGACAACTTCTTTCTCGGAGCATTGCAGGAATCCCTGGATCTCCAAACAGGGAACGCCTCACCATTACAATGGATGAGCAAGCAGATCTTCTCTGGAAGAACAGAATTAACTTTGTGCTACACATCCAATCTGTTTTCTGGCTAAATGCCACCAAGGGCATTCCTAGGGTTTCAAACATTAGGAGTTTGGTGTGTTTGGTGCAGCAGCTGGGATGAGCAGCACTGGCTGTCCACCCCGACAATGTGATTATTTGCATCTTCATTCTGATTGCTCCTTGTTCCATAATGATTTTGTACACAGCGGAGTACTTAACCTAATTTGTATTGATCTCAATCGCTCCCATTCGTGCATACTTAATTCAGAGAGGTAATCAAATTGATTTCTGAGGCCTAGTTTTTAAGAGATTGTAGTAACAGGGGTATACAAGGGGTTGCTTTAAGTGAATCACAGCAAAAGAAACACATTTTAAATCTTTAGAGAATGCTTTGATGGTCATTTCATTGTGTTCAGTATTACCAGAGTAATTACATTTCCCCCACACTGAGTCCTCTCCAAAATCGAATAGAGGAGCAGTTTTAGTTCCATCAGGCAGATGACTGGGTTTGGGTGACTTTGCACCCACACAAACCACACAGGCGGGATCCGTATCCACGGCCTGTCCTTCGAACAATGGAGACTGAGGACACACTGCTGGGTTAAGGGGATATCGGTCTCTGCTCGGCTCCTTCTTAGCACCTGCTCTTTGTTTCGTGGCTGCAGAGCCACTTTTGTTGATTTAAAACACCCAGAACCAGAGAGGCACAGGAGCTGTGTTGGTGATATTTCCAGTATCCCAGCAAGTGGCTCCGCTTCTCCCGGGGCTGCTCGGGCGCTGCTCTGGCCCCTGGGACCCCTCCCGGGCCTCTTCCTCCTTCTGATGCTGGTGACCTTTGTGTCCTCATCTCTGTCTCCCTCCTGGAGAAGTGCAGGAGCTGTGGGATGCCCTGGAGCATCCCTGCCCCATGCCTGAGGGCTCACTGGCTGGGATTGAGCTGAGCACTAGAGCTTCTAGACAGTTCTCAGGATTTCTGGCTGTTTGGAATGCTGGGCCTGGCTAGGTTCCTCTCTTGTGGGGAAGAAAATGGAAAGTCAGACAAATGAGCTATTAGTAGGGAAATTCAGTATGATGATACTCGGGGTGTCACAGTGCAGTGTCAGGTCCCTGCACTCTCTTAATGCCCTTCAAGTCGTGGGGCACCACTTTAGTCCACACTACGGGAGGCAGCACTGATCCCAATTCTGAGCAATTCCTGTATTGTTTCTGTTGAAGAGCATCTTTAATCCAATGCAGAAGAAAAATCTTTTATTTTATATTTTTATGTATATTTTTTTCCACAGTTATGGCTTTCAGTTCTTGCTGGTTGTCCATTTTCTTTCACAGGGTATGTTCAGGTTTAACCACAGCTAATAAATCAAATTGTGCTTAGAATCCAGATGGTCTCTTCCCTTCCCTCTGCTGTTAAAACCTTTCTCTTTCTTCCCGGAAAATCACTTGATTTTATTAGAGCGCTCACCCCATTTTTCTCTGCTGAGAGCTGCACGTCAGGTGCAGCGTTTGCCTTTGTGGGGCCTTTTCAAGAGCAAACTCAACAGTTCGAGGAAAGTATTTACTGAATGCATCAAAAAGCACACGCCTCTGCATTATTTATTATCAGATACCAATAACTGTAAAACGCAGAGTATCTCAGGACATAAATTAGTGATGGTAGGAAACACTCCACTCGTCCCAGTGTCCCGGAACCGATTAGAAGCTGCAGCAAAGATGCTGGTGCTCATCATGTCCCCAGCACCGGGGACATCGCCGCGTGGCTTCTGGACCTGTGGCCAAGTAAACCCAGCTTAACGTCAGCTTTTTCAGCTCAGACAGGCAGTTGGATGTTATCTGTGCTTTTTCAGCTCAGGCAGGCAGTTGGATGTTATCTGTGCATTTTCAGCTCAGACAGGCGGTTGGATGTTATCTGTGCAGTGTCAGAGGTGCGGTCCGAGAGCCCGAATTCTTCCCTCCTGCTGCCTCTGGGATAATGGCCTCGGAGAGGCGATTCTGGCCGTTGGGGCACAGGTGCAGGCTCACCTTGATGCCCCTGGTGTGTCCAGGCGGGAGCATCCCTGCTGCTTCCTGCTGCCGTGGCTCCCAGCCGGAGCCCTGTGCTGGTGCCACTGCTCCGGGAGGGCTGTGCTGGGAATGTTCACCACAGCCTCTGTCTGGGTTTCAGCCCGACTCTCAGGACCATCCTTCTTTTGTGCTTTGGAGTATTGTGAGGTCTGATCTTCACTTCCCTTCCAGAGGCAGCTCTGCTGCAGCCACTGGAATTTGGCAGCTGAGAGGGGTCAGGGTCAGGCACTCCAAGAAAATACTCGTTTCCTGCAGAAATGCTGTGAGGTCCTGTCCCTGCACGGAAGGAGGCAGTCAGTGCCACAGTGGCTGAGCCAGGTTCCACACAGGTACAGCCCTGACTGGGTTAATTACAGACATTTCCACAGTCTGACTTTTACTTTTGAGCCAGCTTCATTTCACATTCCAGACCTGCAGAATTATTTAACAGGGCTGCTTAAAACCCGCCCGCTTATCAATTCTCTGGGCTCATTTTGTCCCAGCATATTACCTAACCATGTCAACATATGGATTTTCTCTCTGTGCCCAGTGCAGACGGCCTGGGCAGGCTATTTTTAAGTGTGGGTGTGCTCCGGCAGCGGTATTGGTTTCAGCACTTGCTGTTCTCTCTCTGCTAATAAATACAGAGCAGCTATTAATACGAATGGGTTTTAGGATCCATTAGCATCGCTCAGCGGTGGTCCAGCACTGCTGCCCTGTGTGACCTGAGCTCTGACGGGTGCTTCTGCCTGGCTTCACCCTCGGGACATGCCCCGGGAAGGGGGACGGGCGATGGGAGCGGTGCCCTGGGGTGGTGGCACTGCAGGAGTCAGGCGGCAGGGGAGGAGCAGGGCAGGGCCAGGTGAGCCAGTGCCTGCCCTGGGAGGCCAAGGAGGCCCATGGTGCTTTTTCCCCATGGTGCTCACACAAAGTTGCTGCTACCGGAGCTTTGACTGGGGTTTGCTTTGGGCTGTTTAAAGGGACAAAACTTACGTACAGCTGTAATTCCTGGCTGTTGAGGGGTATTGGGGATGTAAAAGCACTGCAGCCCCCTGGCTTCCTTTGGGAGCCCTCCGGTCCCGTGTGCCAGAGTGGTGCTGGCTCAGCCGGTGACACTTGCCCCTGCCATGTGACAGTGCCTGCCATCGGGGTGGCTGGCGGGGTCTGTAGGCACCACCCTGACGCTTTCTCTCTGTCTCTGCCACCCCCTCCCAGCCTGCAAACGCAAAGAGCAAGAGCCCAGCAAAGAGCGGAACAACTCCCAGAAGAAATCCCGCCTGGTTTTCACGGACCTCCAGCGCCGAACGCTTTTCGCCATCTTCAAGGAGAACAAGCGTCCCTCCAAAGAAATGCAGATCACCATCTCCCAGCAGCTGGGCCTGGAGCTCACCACCGTCAGCAACTTCTTCATGAACGCCCGCCGGCGCAGCCTGGAGAAGTGGCAGGACGACCTGAGCTCCGGGGGCTCCTCCTCGGCCCCCAGCACCTGCACCAAGGCGTGAGGGGCGCGGCACGGCCGGCACAGCGCGGAGAGAGCGGCTTCGCAGCAGGGCCCCTCGCTGGAGACTAAAGCACAATCCCCCCCGCAACCAAGCCCAGCCCAGCTGTTCCCGAGGACATTCCTACGGCTTCTCGTCAGTCTTAGCAGGCGCAGGCTCCACATTAACCTCTCTCCACACATTACTATGCTCAGGACAGGCGAAGCAGGTCTGAAACGTAGGGGAGTCGTTCTTGAGGCAGGTTTCTCCTGAGCCCCGGGTTTCCGTGGCCGACGGGAGCCGCTGCCAGCCCGGCAGCCTCCCGTGCCCGGCGCCTGCCGTGTGCTGGCCACACCACCCTGCGGCCACAAGACAACGGAGCACAAAGTCGGATACTAAAAACCCAAGACCCTGTTTTTAAACTCAGGCACGGTTTTTTGTTAAGTGTTTTAGGGGAAAAAAATCAGATTTAAGGTTTTTTTGGTTGTTTTTTTAGTTTAATTTAATCAGCTTGTTCTTGGATCAGAAAAGTTCAGTTCTCTTGAGCTCAAAGTATCAAGCACAAAGCCGGTAGCTAATCCACGGTCCGGCCCTGGGCTGCCCAGGGCGGCTGTGCCAGCTGCAGCCTGACATCCCGGGAACACCGCGGAGACGGCACGAGCCTCAAGCACAGCTGGCAGTTCCCCACAAGCTCTGTGTTTGTACCTAATGCACACTCAGGAGGTCGATGGAAGTGCTACAGTTCATGGAGCAAACACAATGTTTTGGAAGACTTAGATTAATTTGCATTATTACATCCTTTTTAGTTTCTGGGAATCTGGTTTCTCCTCGGCAACGGCTGTTACCGAAACCTTTTCAGCGTTCAGTGTATTTTTGTTCATTTTATCAGTATTTTATGGTACTTTCAAGCAGGAAAAGAAACAGAAACAAGCCCTTCAGATGCCACTGACCATTTCAGATGTGCCGCGTTTAGCTCTATCTCATCCCTAAGTTCCTTTTCCCTGCCAGCTCCCCGAGCCGGCAGGAACACAGCACACCAAAGAGACAGGATTTCTGCAAGCCAAAGATGTTTATAACTTGCCATTTCTCTTTGTCGTCGCTGGTGCGGGTGGTTGGCTGGCGCTGGGGAAGCCTGGCAAGCTCCGAGCCCTCTCTCCAGCTCCGTGCAGCGGAGCCGCCCTGGCGGCGGCGCAACGGCCGCTGGCTGGTGACCGGCCTGGGCGGCCGGCAGAGACACTTGAGACTTTTTTATGTACTACTTAATCGAAACCAAAGAAACGTTTTCTGCACCTACTTCTTCTGCAACAAACTGTTCCATTGAAAGATAAAAATAAAAAAAAAAACAAGGAAGCATGTCAGGAAGCAAACAAGTCCCACACTGTGTTCTACAGACATCTTGGACATTTTCGGAAGCAGATCTCAAAGAAAGGGTTGACAAGAATGAGAACAAAGCAAAGCCAGTACAATTGCTGCTTCATTTGACAACTCAAGTCATCTTAAAGTTGAAGATTGTCTTTAATTTGTGCCTATGCAGTTTTTTCAAAAGAACAAGGAACAGAGCAACCAAAACCTCAACAGCTACAATACCAAAGATGAGGATTCTCACTACTTGTGTTTCAGTTTGTTTCTCCTCTTGCACGACTAATGCACATAGTCCCAACTGTTCTCTGGACAGGTAACCACTCGTGAGTCTTTGTGCAACCAGAAGGGTGGGTTTATTTGTGTTTTCCCTGTTTCTGCCCCACACGGCATCTCTCTGAGAGCTGCATGGACTCCAAGTGCTGGATGTTGGGATACTACCCCAGTGCATCTCCTCCCTCCAGGAAACACTTGTGGGATGGCTGTGACCTGTGTGTTGGTCTCCCGTGTGTCTGGAGCTGTGAACAGCCACCCTCCTGCGTGTGACATCAGTGGAGTGACCTCCACCCTTCTTTCTCCTCCCCAGGGATAAAACTTGCAATATGTGTGTTCCCATCTCTGTCACTGTGAGTGCTGAGCAGCACCACAGCCCGGCTCCAATCCTCCACCTGAACCAAACCCAAGTATTCAGCAGTTTGTGGGGCAGTTCAAGGCTTCCTTCTGACATATTAGCCTTGTAGCATTGTTTGGTCCAGGTCTTGATGATCCAGATCATGATATGTCCAAATTTATCCTCAGAGCCGGAGCGCATCTTGCTCCTCTCTGCCTTTAAACAAGGGCTTCATTTTAACTGCTTCACAGAACGGCTGCTGTCACTTTCCAATGACTGCACTCAAAATAGAAAAAAAACCAAGAAGCCTCATCTGCTCAGGACAGGAAAAGTTTCTGGAAAGCAAATTCAGGATCCTCACAACTGAATTGACAGCATGTGCCTGCTCTGGGGATCAAAGGATCCTTTGGCAGATTCCAAAGAGATTTGGAGAATCCTTGTAGCCAGCCATGGAATAAAGTTGCTAAAAATGGTCCCAATCTGTGTTGATGTGTCCTGAGGGCTCCTCACCCAAATGCCAGATATTTGAGTGCAGAGTTTGGAGCCAGCAGGCTGTGGAGCAGGGCCCAGCTGAAATTTCACTTTCATTCCCACCTAAGTGTCCATCAAACCAGCCCCTGGTGCATTTTGAACTCAGCATTGCCCTCAGGAGAGCTGTCTCGTGCTGGAAGTGTCCCCCTGCAATCTGCAGTGGCAGGGGATGACACGGGATCAGTGAAAACCCCAGTGCTCCTTCCTTACCTCCCCTTCCTGCAGTGAGAGGGCAGGGAAGTGCATTGTATCCCGCAGGGAATGAGCCCCAGGCATCCTCTGAGCACGTGGGACACCTCACTGAGGCTCACCTCACCTGAGGGACACTCGCCTGAGGGACATCCAGATTGCCACGGCTCTGCCTCCCACCTTCCCCAGACGCGGAGGGGAGCTGCCCACAGCTTCTGGTGAAGCCTGGGAGCAAAGAGCTGGGCTTTTTGCTCCTGCTCAGAGCTCATCCAATAGCCCCAGCAAAGGGAGTTTAGATCAGGCACTGAATTCCTTACAGATTTCTCCTCAGTGAAATTCTCTCCAAATTGTGGAAGTGTTTGTTATGCAACATTACAGAGTAGCAACACACACGAGGCTTCTCTGGACTGGGGCCTCAAACCTGTCAACAGTCACAGTCCATTTTCACCCGAAAATCCTGCTGCATTTTTTATCCCTGCATCTCTTCATGGCCTGTGTGACGTCTTCCATTTCACTGTCCACTCCCGTAGGCTTTTATGTAGCAGCTCCCTCAGACGAGGAGCGTCGGAGCCAAAGACTGTGGTGGAGACACTCGTCCATGTGGGCAGAGGCTGTGCTTGCTCTGCCCACGCCACACCAAACCCCAACAGTTGTTCCACCTCTAGGCCCTGCATTGATGAATCTATAGAGCTGTGTAATGTAACTTGTTGCTTTATTTATTGTGCTGTGAAAGACTCGTGTGTACAGAGAGTATCCCAGCACCTTCTGGACCAGGAACTTGGAGTCACGACCTTGGGCACAGCCAAGATGAATTCAACTTTCAAGAAACCTTGGATATTGCCGGATGTCCCGTGCAGGAACAAAGAATATGCTCACTGACTTCGGTTGCAAAGCTTTATTGTGGATCTCTCTTACCTACAGCTGAACCCAAAGACCTGCGAAGGACTCGGCCAGCAAAGCTCGCTCCGCCCGCGGGAGGGCAGGGCTCTCCTCTCCTCTCCTCTCCCCAAGGAAGGCACGGGAACCACCCCGGATTGCAAGGAGTGTGCTGGCTTCGGACACGGCCAGCGCTTCCCTCGCTAGTCACAGCTCCCAAGTATTTTTGTGAGATGGGGAAACTTTCTACTTGGTCTCCTTTATATTTATTATGGGGAATTTTTATTTAAATTTTTTAAGAAGGCAAAGTTTAAAATGGTTTTATTTTTTTCCAGACACCTGTGGGTTTTAACCCAATATATTATCTATCAACAATGTAATTTATTTAATTTAGTCTTAGGGCAGGTCCTGAGATCGCTGTTCAGTCTGAATCCCATTGTGTTTCGGTTTAGTTTTTGAATTCAGTGGGAGTTTTGCCTGAACGTGGATGGGGGGGTCAGGCTCTGATGTTAGCTATTTGTATCTATTTAGTTCAGCCATTTGTGAGTTCATTTGGGAGTAACTTTGCTTATTTATCCATAGGACTGTTGTAGCGCATCGGGGATGTGAAGCCTGTTAGTAAATACCCTTCAGAGTTGGTATTGCTTTGTAGAGCAGCCAGGTTCTGTCGGACAGGGGAAGAGCAACTCGTTCCATAAAACAGAAGCCTAGTTTTAATTCCTTCTTTTAATTATCAACGTTTAAATTATTTAAGTTAATCTCTTCCCTCCTGATTAGAAAGTGTGACATACCTTTATTATGGCACATGAAGCCTTCATAATATAACTTATTTATTTAATTTATTAATTGTCACCCAGGGATGCCCTTGTAGAGTTTTTATTTTTTAATTAGAGTTATCTGTAAAGCACTACATCTGATTTCCTGTAAGAACAGCAGAGCGAACTTTAAGGAGAAGCAATGAATATTCAACCTAAAACTGTGCGTTCAGAAAATTAGGAAAAAAAAAAAGACACTGGGATACTTCGCCTGAACTTTGTGGCTTCTTAAAACTTAAGCTGGGGGGAAAATAATTCATGCCAAGCAAAAAGAGAGAAACCCTTAAACTAGCTGCTTCCAAGAATGAACTTCTGTGTGTGGAAAAAAAAAAAAGAAAAAGGAAAAAAAAAAAGGAAAAAAGAAAAAAAAAAACCAAAAAAAACTTTCTATTTCTAGTGAGAACCAAAGAGGCTACCTCACTGACTTTTCCATTTGTAATTTTAATCGTGTTGATGATACCAAAGATACCAAAGATTTCTTTCTCTGTGCGGTCTGCATTCTGCTTGTGCTCTCTGATAACTCCCACTGTTCTCTCCTACACCCAGAAACGTCCAGCAGAGCCCAGATTCCCAAAGAAACGCTGCCCCGGAAGCTGCCAGTTCTGGTGATGCCCTTTTCTGTGTTCCTTTCTCCTTCCTGCCAGCCACACCGCCTGGAGCCGCGGGGCCGTTCCCGCTCCAGGTCCCGCCGGCGGAGCGGTTGTGCGGAGCTGGAGGTGACGCCGGGCTTTGTCCATCCGCAGATTCCCTGGGGAACGGCTCTGCAGGCGCTGCCCGGGCCGCTATGGGGTGCGTTTGTAGCAGCAATTAGCATTGCTAATTATTATTATTCTCGTGCTTGAGCAGAGCCCAGGGCTGGTGTGGGGCCGCAGAGCCCCGGGCAGGGGAGGGGTTCGTGCACAGATCCAGGAGCTGCTCCCTCTCCTCACCTTTGGTTGTTGTTTACAATTGCCGTTTTCAGATAAAAATCAATTAATTACTTTTCTCAAGTTAGCAATGAAGTGAGGCTACATTAAGCTCCATTAGCATCACGTTCCTGAGTGATTACTTCCAAGTCGTTTGGTTGGGGAATTAGCGGTGCCCTTTGGCGTTGGGTTTTGAGCCTGTTTTCTGCTGTTTATGGGAGTGAAGCAGTGCTCTGAGGAGCCGAATCCAGCCCTGGGCGCTGCTCGCTCCCCAGAGCCCCAGCCCGGGCTGGGACAGCTGCTGCAGGGCCCGGGCCTTTCCCTGAGGAACCTGTGCCCTTGGATTCACAGAGGTTACCGACAGCTCAACACAAACGCTCCGCTCTAATTAAGTGTTGCCTTTCATTTTGTATTTCTTTGGGGGTTTAAGTCTGTGTTGGAAACGGTAGGACTTGACAAGTGTGCTTTTCTCTCTGTCTCTGTGTTCCTTCAATACAAAGCTATAATACTTCTCAGGATGCCTTCTGGGCGGGGGGAGCCGATGGTCCCTGTGCCCTCGGACGCAGACAGTCCCCAGAGCTGGCAGGGTCCCTGCGGCCCCCCCGACTCCTGCTTCACTTGCAAAGAGTGATGTTACCACGGGACGAGTGCCTTGCTTGAACCAAAGCAACGATTTTGCCAGTCTAGACCTCTCTGTGCTTTTTTTTATTCTTCCTGTGAATACCTCAGCTTCGACTGGGCCGCCGAATCGTACCTGGTGGGCTTTTGTACTGTGGTGCTTTGCAATGCAGCCCTGCAAAGAACAGACTCCTGATAATACCAAAGGCTCTCCTCCTCTTTTTCCTCCTCCTCCTCCTCCTCCCCGTCCCTGATGTCTCTTTCTCCATGGTTCCAAAGCTTTATTACGAACTGGGCATGTTGGCAACGCAGACCGTGCAATCCCTTACCGAATTTTCTCAGATATACCTCATAGAGAATAGCTGTTTAGCGTAATGTTATTATAGCGTATGTAATAAATTATTCACTGTTTCTTTTTGGTAACTGTGATTTAAAAGAAAAAAAAAAAAACAGAAGAAGAAGCTTTATATGTTTTAGGTTGTGCTTTTGTACTAGACGGAGAAGGTGCGCTTAAAAATGTACATCAGTCTTTCTTCCCATTGCTTCTTTTTTGTTATTATGGACTGGGGAAAAGTTGCAGAATGAGCCCAAAGTTTACAGTTTCATATTTTGCTGAAGAAACAATCTGTGTTCATTTGCTCTGTTGGAAAAAAAAAAAAAAAAAAAAAAAAAGGAAAAAAATTATTTTCTACATTCGTGCTACTTGGTCTGAAGAGCTGATTGTCCTGTGTGACGGTGTAGTATTATAATTAGCAACTGCCAATCAGCGCTGCCATGTTTATGCATGAGGCAAACCCTTAGCAGTGTGATGCATCGTGGTTCTTAATGGCAACTTCTTCCTTTGGGTTTGGGACGAGGTCTTTGGGTTGGTGGTATTTATTTATGCATGGAGCCCGGTAGCTGTTCGCAGTCGTGGCGTGGCGCAGTTGTGTTTGCATTGACGCTGTGAAATCACGCCCCGTTTCGCCCCGCGCAGCTCAGCGCTGCTCAGGGCGGGTGTCCAGAGCAGCTCTGGTCTGTCCCTGTGTTAAACTGACCCAAATTCAATTCCAATGAAATTGCCATTTGAGGAGAAGTTTGGCCAACTGGCAGCTTCTCCCAGCGATTCGATTCCTTCAGTCCCCCGGCAGTACACGTCCTGCTCCTCACGGAGCTGCTGTGCGTTTTTCCCCAGGGTCAGGAGATCCTTTGGCTTTATGGCGGCCCCTGGGCACAGCAGGACCGGCCACGGTGGGTGCTCAGGGCCCACCCCTGGCCTCACCTGCGCTCCTGCCCGGCCCAGCCATCGCAGCTGCTGTGCCAGCACGGGCGGGACACCCGAGCTGGGCTCAGCAGCTCGCGTGTCACCTGGCCCGGCGGACGGGTGTCCATCCGAGCACTCCGGCTGTGTCCTGTGCTGCTCCTGCCCCCAGGCAGCCCTGACTCCGGCAGCCCCCTGCCCACCCCTGCCCTGGGGCCAGGTCTGTTCAGGTGCTTTATCCCCCTTTGATTTGTCCAGATTCACACCTGAGCCCCCCGTTTAAGGATGGGTTATGTTTTCTCTCCGGGTCCAGCTTCGGAGCCCCGATGTCCCCCTGATGCCAGACCGTACTGGACATAAAGCCAAACCAACTGCTCCGTACCCTGTACTCTGCGCGGAAAAGGAGGCCTGGGCAGGGGGCAGGGGCAGTCTCCTGAGGAGGCCCCTGAGTGTTGATATCGTCTGTCATTAAGGGTATATTAGAGATGTGCTCTCATTAGTGCAAGGAGACGTTTTTATTTGGCCTTACTCGGTAGGTTGTGATAATAACGAAAGCTGTGTAGTATAGTCGGGTTATTTTCTTTCCTGATTTCTCTGCCAAAGACAGTAACAGACACAAGAACTTTGAAAAGGGGTTTTTGTAAGACAGTTGATGATTGTAACAGTGGTTAATCTTCCAGAAAGCTTTCCACGTTCTTCCGCAATAAGCAGAGCGGGATGTTCCGGCAGAGCCCTGCTGGCAGACGCCACCACTCCTCACCGACACGCAGTTGTAACCCAGGCGCCGAGTACACCTGCCTTCCTCAGTCCAGAGGCAACAAGGGGTATGTGAGGCCGTGGCAGGGGCACAGCGGGGCTGGCACAAGCTGCTCCAGCTGGCTGGAATTTGCCAAGGTACTTGTATTATGAAATTTAAGGTCTATTTTATTATGTCATTTTATGTCATTTTTTAACTTTGTGGAAGGTGGTATGTTGAACTGAGTGTAAGCTGAGTTTTTCAGACAAATAAGTAGCTAAAGAGTGAATGTTATTTTATCATTAAAGGGTTTTTACTCACTGATTTGTGCCAATAGATGTCCTTTATCTCAATGACAAGTATTACATTGCTTTCAAAGTTTTATTTATAGCTATTGATGTAAAACCCACACACACATATTATTTGCCAAAGTTCAATAAAGGAGGAAAACAATGCTTTTGCTTCCTTGTGCAATCAAAAGTTCCTGATTTTTTCCCAGGGTTTTTTCCACCACAACCCCGTCCCCCACCAAGGGGTGCAGTGGAGCCAAGCAGGGGCTCGGGCTGCTACAGCTCTCAGGCAGAGGGAGAGGTGAGAAGAGCTGAGCACAGCCAGACCAATGCAGGCCCCAGTGCAGGACCACATCCCAAAAATGCTACCTGGGACTGAGGGCCTGGCCAAGCATGAGCAACACTACTTGGAAAAGGATCCGGCACCTTCTCCCACGAGCACAGCCTGTGTAGCTGTGATGTTACTCGAGAAATCACTTTATGTAAGTCATGGAATTATATGATGCAATGTAATTGCTGTATAATTATGTTAGTTATTGCACTTTCTTTCCCTGAAGCAGCTCTACGGGAGGAGGCAGGAGGTTCCTGGAGCTGAAATTCCATGGCAAGGAGGATGTAGCAGGTTTGCCTTCATTCATTCATTCATTCATTCAGTCAGTCAGTTAGTCACTTACCCTAGCTGTGGACAGTCTTGTTTGTTTTGTTTCCTCGAAAAAAGCAAAACAAAGTGTACAAGAAAAGCACTTTGTTGTATTTCTGTCTTTAAAAACCAAACAAAACCAGCCCTTTCTTACCCTAACTCGCTCTTCTGACCACCTGGAGCAGGGTCAGCCTGGGGAAGGCATGGGGCACCCCAGAGCTCCCAGCAGCACTGTGTCCCAGCCCCAGAGCAGTGACAAGGCCCTGTGGGGTTTATTGTCTGGGATCTAACCTTGGCACCAGTGTCTAACCTTGGGGTTAATAAACTCACTGAAAAATTTGTTTTCATGCTCATTCTCTTTGTGTCCCTCTCTCGACACTGAGCCAGATTCTGCCATTAATTAAATTTACGCTGCTTCATTTCACTTTGCTGAGTGGCCACGGGTGCAGATAAAGGCAGAGCTGCCTCCTCAGCACTTTGTGTCACAGAGCCCAGGACGCGGCTCTTCCAGCCTCCTTTCCTTCTCCCTCTGGCTGGGCTGTGCAGGGGGCTCCCGTGGAGCAGGAGGGGGGCCCTGAGCCCTCCGTGCCCCCCTGGCCGTGGCGCTGAGCCAGAGGGAACGTGCTGGGTGAGGAGTGCTTCCCCAAGTCCCTTTCCCATGCAGGGAGGGGGTGAGGACTGCAGAGCCAGTGCCACCGGAGCACAGGAAGGGTAAAAACCCTTTAACAGCAAAGAGGCAAGAGTGGTGACACCGAGACTAATGCAGCCACGGCAGGTCATTTCCATCTCACTTGCAGGATTGTTCCCCCGGGGATGCATTTTCCAGGCACTTAGCAGTGGGCACAGCTGGAAGAGGGAAATGGGACCATTTCATTAAGCTGCCGAAAGCTGAAGGATGAGCTGGGAGTGTGGCAGGATTGCAGCCGGGCTGGGATGCTGTATCAGCGTCAGCTTTTCCCAGTGCCAGGCTGTCCCCCTGTGCTCGGGTCCAGGGCCAGCTCTGGACGCGTGGAGCTCATTCCTGCGCATTCCCCTCAACTCGCCGTTTCCTAACCCTGCCAAGAATCACAGTTACTCCGGGTTAAGGTGCTATAAAGCCCCCTCAGGAGCAGACACCACGCTCCCATCCTCCTCCCGCTCCTGGGGCAGTGCATCCGTCAGGATGAACGCGGCAGTAATGAGCTGCCGTGTGGGACCCGCCGCGATCGCAGTACGGCTCCCTCCTGGCTGCAGATGAAGTGCTGGCAGCTCTTCTGATCCAAACACCCCGCACCACTTGAAACCCTGCGGGAATTCCCTCGGGAAACAGCCTGGGATGCAGCCTGCAGAAAAAGCTGCACACCAACAGCAAGTCAGGGTGAGGGAAATGCGTTTCTTTTGGAGGAAAACAGCAGGAGCTTTTGCAAGGCCACTGATTTTCAGCACACGTGGGATGGAGGTGCTGAAGGAAAACAACCAGGACAAAAAAAAACCCTTGGAAAAGGCAGGGTGGCAGGATACCACAGTGGGATCATCAGGCGGGAACGACTGTCACCAATGCCCACACACAGAGAGAACAAGCCAAGGCCAGCTCTGCCTGCCACAAGCTGCAGCCACTGGAAGCTGCCTTCAGCCTTTGCACACAGCAAACCTCCAGCAGTGACACCAGGGTCCAGCTCAGAAAGGGATAATGGCAGGAAGCCATAAGATATTAAACCAGCAGATTAAAACATACAAGACCACTTTGGGTCATGTTACACATCCCTCCCCTCCTGCCTGACAGCACAAGAAATCCAAGGCAGTAAAAGACAACCGTGGCCGTAATGGCCCAATAACTCTGGGATAAAAGCGCTGGGGGAGTTGGCTGTGAGGAACGGAGCCCCCCCCGGACTGCTCCGAGCATTATCCCTTAAGTGCTCGTTTAAGCTTCCTTGGAAATGCCGCCTGCTCGCTGGAGAAACGCAATTAGGCCTCAATTGCGGGTGATGTTCACACGTTATGGATCATCCTTAAAAATGACAGGAGAATGGAGCGCTCTGGATTCCCTCTCCGTCATTCCGGGAACTGCCAGGCTCCAGTTCTGCAGTCCCTTTCCCTGCCCCGTGAGCCACGGCATCAGGGGCAGCACCTCCAGTGACTCACAGAATCCCAGACTGCTTTGGGTTGGAAGGGAGCTCAAGACTATGCCAAGGGCAGGGACACCTTCCACCAGACCAGTGCTCCAAGCCTGCTCCTGCACAGCTCTAGGGATGGGAAGGAGCACTTCCTCCCCACTTCGTGCTCTGTTGGCCTTTGGGGCTCAGATGTCACCAGGCAGCCGCTCCCGGAGCAACCTCTGAGCCCAGGGGATCAAAGGCCGCCTGTGCTGGAGATGATCCCTCTCTGGCCAGACAATCCATCTCCACACAGTCATGGAAAGGATGCTCATCAGCCAGGCCAATGGACTCAAATTAAATAACCTTTTCCTGGCACTTACTGCTGAACACAAATTTAGCAGGAAAACAAAAGGCAGTTTCTAGACCTGGTCCAAATTTGCAAATCCCTGTGCTCTACAGGCAGAAGTAGAACCTGCTCCTGCGGGCTTGAAATGCTGATCGACAACTAAATCCCTGGCCCAGGTTGTGCTGCTGGAGACAAGTACTTCACACAGCACGAGAGACAAAGTGCAGCCCATACAGGCTCAGGAAGTTGCTCATGGAAATGAAAACACGGCCAAGCAGGAAAGCAGGTGGAGAGTGAGCCCTTCAGAAAGAGGGAGGGAAGGAAGGAAAAGTGCTTCCACAATGTCAGAGATTGTTTTGGATTCAAATGTGACATTGCTCAAGTTCTGCCACACAGGCTCACACAGCCAAATCCCCACTCAAAGGTAAAACAGCAAAGCTTGGACTGAGATTCCAGAAGAAAAGAAGCACCATCGCTGCTCTCCTCCACATTTCCCACCTTCCACTGTGTTGGGTTTGCATCCTGCTCTCTCCCCCATCACAACCCAGTCACAAGAGCTCACTAATGGATCAGCTTAAGTATCCAGCATCTCCAATCCCTGCTCTAAAAAATAATCAATCAAGCACTTAATTAGTAACATCAGCAAGGAGCTGCCCAGAGACCGCTAACAGGGAACAGAATAAATTTTCCATCACAGGTGGGATCCCATACCAGGGCAAATCCCCAATTCACCTTCCTCTCCAGTGTCTTTAGGGGGTGTAACTCACCCCAGCCTGACACCAGAGGTGCAGAGAGAACTTCAAACACCAGCATAAAGGGCTCTTACAAAGACACACAGCTCAGTTATTTCCTCAAAAGAACTTTAATTGGAATTCCATCCTTATGGCAAATGACACACAGTAGGAGTACCCAAATTTGCTGTGTTACATCAAATGGAAGTCCTTGGTCAATGTGAGATGCATATGTTGGGCTAAAAGCGAGTGTCTGTACACGTCTGGCATTAACAAAACCAAAGGAGCTGCTCTGTCTTGCAGCTTACACTTCAAGGTGATCCCCAGCTCTCTGGGCGTGGTGGGAAGGGAGAATTCACTGAACTTTTAGGTAGTCCTAGGGAAACCCTGGCCCCACTGAACTCAGCTGTGCCATCCTCCTCTCCAGGGGATGGCAGGAGGCCAGCTCTGACATCATCCACACCCCTTTGGTGTCACAGCACCTTTTGGAAGCTTCCACCTTCTCTGAAATGCAGCAAGGACCGAGGGACAGGTTAAAAAGAAACTCAAAAGAGAAAAATTCACTCAATAACGAAAAAATAAGCCAAACGGCAGAGTGTTAAAGCAGGAAAACAAGCTCACCCCTTTACTTCCCATTTCTTCCCTCAGGACACCACAGGCTGTTCCTAAGTCCTCAATTTCCAGTCGATATCCTGAGGCCAGAGCTCCACAGTGCTGGGAGCTCTGGTGGGCAGATCCCCTGCCCAGCTCACTCCTGGGGCAGGACAGCGACCCCCCGCCACCCCCAAAGTCCCCCACGGCTCCAGCCCAGCCCGAGGACTCGGCTCTCACCAAGGAAACCTTGGGATGCAGCTGCCTCACAGATCCCAGGCTCGCTCCGCACTGCCTGCCTTCTGCCAGGGATGCGTGCACGAGCAGCACTGGGGACTGCAGAGCTGCAGGAGTGCCACGGCCCAGCTGGACTGCTGTCCAGGGAGCAGAGCCTCCCAGATCCAGGGACACCGACCCTGAGGCAGCAGCACCAGAGCTTCCCAGCCTGCCGGGGGCACTCGGAACACCTACGGGGCAGGGCGAGCTGCGAACTCAGTGGGACACAGCCCTGAGGAGGGCTCAGCAAGGCACATGCACCATGGATTCATCTCTCCTCAGGGCACACACTCACCCAACCCGCTGGGCATTGGCCTGGCACATGAGGAACTCCTCAGAAAGCTAGATGAAAACTACCCTCTGATGGCAAACAGCTCGGTGAGACAGGCTCCATCTGCTAAAAGCTGGAAAATTAAGTGATTTCTACATGATGGTGTAATAGCAGCAACAGAGTAATTATCCTGCTTGTGGTTAGAACACTCAGAAGTGAATTTTAAATACCTTTTATTACTGGGGACAAATGTAATGCCTCAGAATCAGTGCCAGCTAGTATTTTCAGGACTCTCTCCAGTATGAAAATGAAAAGCCATCTGTATTTATAATACCACAAGGTTCATACGATGTTAACCTTTGCTTCCCACACTTGTAAATGTGGTGGTCACAGCCTGGACCACCTGAAGGTCCCCGTTCCCTCCCGCTGTGAGGAAACAGGAGTGAGTAGGAAGATTTGACAGACCAGATTGTTTTTCACTGATCCCTAAGTGTCACACAGAGGAGTGAAACAGAAAGTTCTCTGTCCAAGGAGAGACAAAGGGCAGTGTTCCCAGACATACTGGACATTTGTGCTCCTTCATCCTGCCCAGGCAGTGAGCAGAGCCCAGGGGGAGGGAGAGGAGGGAGAGGAGAAGCCCCTGGCTCCCTGCCCCTGAAACAGGCACAGGCATGAAGGGTCAAGGAAGACTTCTTTCTGTGGGGAACAGGGTGCTGCAGGAGGTTCTGGCACTGAAGGAATCTCAGTCTGTTTCACCCTGGGAAGCAGGTATGGCAGTGCAGCAAGCAACTCTTCAGAGGTATTAGGGATTTACAGCACTCCACAGGTGCTCAACACGGGATCCATCCATTCCTTTAGTATCCCATCCTTAACTCCAACAACAAAACAGGACGAGACAAACCCCTGATACACCACAAGAGGCCTCTTCTCTCTTTAAACACCCTGTTCTCAAAAGACCAGAGGTCCAAACTGCTCATGCCTCATGGGTACCTGAGCAGGTCAGCCTGGCTGAGCAGCACGGCATCTGCTTCTCGGCCACCAGCAATTCCCAGGAGCCAGCCTGCAGTGCACAGATCCCGACATTTCAGTGCTAAGGACATCAAGTAAACGTGTGCCCGAGGAGGTGCCAGCAGGGCTGCCACACGCAGGGCTCAGTGCCACTGTCACAGCTTTGCTCCCGCCCCGCCGGGCAGGAGGGGACCCTGTGCCTCCCGGGGGCTGCTGCGGGCTGGCAGCCTTTCAGGAGAGCCCAGCACAGGGCTGCCTGTTCTCAGGCATCTGCAATGTGAAACTCTAAATTACTCCTGCCTGGTCATCTCCGTCTGAGTAACAGCAATTAGGCCGGATCAATCCTACCTATGGCAACTCCATAGGTATCCCACAAAACCACAGTGCTGCGGCACAGTAGAAGGCACAGAGTGGATCTATACACCTCCTGGAGAACAAGCCTGACTTCCTCAATTTACTTCACCAAACACAAAAAGCCCTTTTTTAATAAAAATACAAGAATTTAAAAAGCCATTCTGCTTAACAGATAAGCCAACATGTTTCCACACATGCTTCTGCTAGACTTTAAACAGGCAGTTTCAATGGAGCAAATTCTCCAGTATCACTCAAGCAGGCTAATTCCTTTCAATTTATGCTCTTTAAATACTTTCCTGCAGATAACGAAAATGTTTTTCCTAGAAAATGTAAACAAGTTTTGTGTGTTCTACGATCCCAGCTAAGCTTTCATGGGAAGTTTCTGGCAGGAGAAAACCAAAACAAAACAAAGTCTTATATTTATGCTCTTAAAAAAAAAAAAAACAACCAAAAAAAACCAACATACACACCTTATTAAAAAGCATTAGAAGTAACTTGATCTCCAAAGTCTCCAAAGCCAGCTGCAAAGTCCCTCTCAGAACAGACAGACTGTGCTGGTCAGAGTGCACCTTAATCAAAACCAAAATAAGTGCACCTTCGACCTGGCAAGTTAATGGACTCGTGACCACCCTGCATACAAGTAAATCCCTGCATAGAAATAGAAGATAATTGTAAAAAAGCTGTGTAGGGTTTTCAGTGCCACATCGACTGGTGTCAGTGACACGAGATCTCCTCACACCTGACAGGATAAACGCCCTTATTTCCCGACTTCCTACAACTCCTCTCAGAGAAAGAAAACCTCAGAAGAACTGCCCCAAAGCCAAGCTGTGTGTGCTGTGACGGACACAGAGCACTGAGCCCCCGGCCCGGGCCGTGCCGAGGGCTGCTGGCCCCGTCCTGCCCGGGGCAGCGTCCCGCCCGCCCCGCTCACAGGGGCTGGCTGCTGAAGAACGCCTTGGTCTCCCTGCACACGGGGTTGACGCAGAGCGGGCAGCACAGGGTCAGCTGGCGGGAGCACACCTCGTTGGACTGCAGGTGGGAGCACACCAGGTCTGCCAGGGCCTGCAGGGAGGGTGGCAAGGGTCAGAGGGAGCAAACCCAGCTGTGCAATCCCCCCACCCCAACCTGCACCCTGTGCCCCCTTCTGACAAAACCACAGCCTGTGGTACAGTCAACCCCTCTGTGCTGGGCAGATTAGGTACAAGGGGTTCCATTTCTGCTCTTAAACTCAAAATACCTTAAAGCTACTTG
Organism: Anomalospiza imberbis; assembly: GCF_031753505.1. Taxonomy (NCBI): domain Eukaryota; kingdom Metazoa; phylum Chordata; class Aves; order Passeriformes; family Viduidae; genus Anomalospiza; species Anomalospiza imberbis. The sequence continues at coordinate 201,140 of NW_027100387.1, read as the reverse complement.
AAAACATCCACACTCAGCAGGAAACACAACTGCAAACCTTTACAGCCACTGCAACATAGCAGATACCTTGGAGAACAGTGGATTTCCATTGAGAGACTCCGCTCTTCTGATGTTTTCAACTCCACACTGAATCAAAAATAAGGAGGAAAAAGTTAAACCTGTCAATCTGATCCTTTACTGGGTAGCCTTCAAAATCTTCCCACTTCATTCAGAAGCCTCCCCAAAATGACAGGATTAAATGCAGTATAATGGTTTTCAGTACAGCAAAAATTACTATGGGGCAACATTACATTTTGCTGCCAAAAATAATTAATTGTTTTTGAGCAATATTCGTAATGGTTTTAAAGATCTAAATCTAGAAAGACAAACTCCCACTTGTTTTGCGGTTAAGCCACTTCAGATTAATTTTTCATTTACAGGAAAATAAATCTAATCCCAAATAATATTGCAAGAAGCAACTACAAAGCAAATTGCAAGCCAGGAGAAATAATTTCAGAGGAGCACTACCCAAACAGGGACCAAACCCACAGAGCATTCACCTCGCTGGCTAAAACCTGGGCATACTCGATGTCCAGTTCATACAGTGTCTCAATGTGGTCACTCGTAAATGCTATTGGGACCAGCAACATGTTCTTCTTTCCTCGCTGGCACAGGCCTTTAATGGTCTCGTCTGTCTGGGGACCAAGCCAGGGCATTGGTCCAACCTGGAACAAAAAAGCAGGAATAAAGGAAAACCACTCTTTGAATCATTCTTACAAAGAACACCCACATTTCCTTAGGCAGGATGACAGAGCAGGTTATGGATGGGATTGAAATTGTTATTTTTATTTCCCTGCTTCTGGTTGTACCTCTCACTTTCTCCACTGAGTGTTTAATGAAGACACACTTCCCACCATTACATCTCAAAGGAACAGAACCTGGGCTGGCCTGAACAAGACTGAAGAAAATAACTGAAAGTGTAAGTAAAGCTGTATTTTTTTCAGTCCAGCAAGACCGTGCACAGGCTTTACCTGCTCGGCTTCCCTGAGCACTTACCTTGGACTGCCACACAAGCCTGTAAGGGTTGGAGTAGTTGAGCTTCTCCATGACCCTCTGGACAGTAGCTCCCACTTCCTGAGGGTAGGGATCACCGCGGTTCACCACCTGCACCACAAACGCAGCACACCTCTGGCATCGGTGAACACCCTGGGGAAGGACCAGATTTACCTGGCACTTCCACAGCTGTGTGCCCACACCCCGCCCCGAGGTAACTCACAGACATGGGCAGCGAGTGGGCTGAGAAGAGGATGACCACCTCCTTCCTTTTGTCTGGTGGAAACAGGTTCAGCTCCTTCTGGATGTGATCAGCAAAGCACTGCTCAGGGAAGAGAAACAAAGACCTGAGTGGGGAACACTGGAGCCATCCCTGCTCTCAGTGATGCAGACAGGCAGCTCCCATGTCCGTGCTGCCTTAAGAACTCCCAGATTCCCTCAGCGTGCACAACACTCAGGCAGTGTGTCCAGGGAGCACCACCAGCACAGGCAGTTCCACCCCGCCTGCCTCCAGTGGTTTTTTCACCTGCTCAGCACACCTCAGAAACTGCAAAGTCACACGAAAGGAGAAGCTCCCTGATAAAGACCAAAGAGCCATTTTCTCTGGAAAGAGAGCAGCACGAAGGCTTCCTTCATTGCTCCTGCCACAGTCAGGGATTACTCTGTGCTGCCAGAGGGCAATCTGACAAACCAACATAATCTCTGTGTGTGCTGATCACAGATCTGCTCCGAGCAGGAATTTGGACTAATGGCATGTAGAGGTTCTTTCCAGCCACCACCATTAGGGTAACATCACCCAGCTTTTAAAACAGGACATGCACAGTGTTTGCTTTCACACATTATCTTGCCAAAGCATGGGGCATGAAATATCCCTCCTTCTCCTGTAATTTCAGGCATGGTAGACAAGACTCATTTCATCCCACAACTAAAATGTACCCTCAGATTGAAGCCTTCCTGTTATCCTTCCTCAGTATCATTTCTGTATTTTAAAAGAAAATATATAAACCTCAAAGCCTTCAGATCCACACCTGAATGAGAAGGGGATGTGTGGGCCATCGGTCAATTATGCTCCACTTCATCTTTGGCTTCTCCCCTTTCTGGTTATAGTAGCGATAAATGGCATTTAAACTGCTTCCTGAAACAGAGAATTAACAATACAAGTTCAGCCAGGCCACCAGCAAGCTGTCAGATTGGAACAGCTTGGCAGCAAGCGATTATCATATTTTAAAATGCTACATAATTAAAACATAACCATAAATCAGAGCTGAGCATCTCCAGTGGGAACAGTTATATCCCATATATATATATATATATCACACAAAGCACCAGTCATCAGAGCTCACATGATTTGCCACATTCACAGCCCCGTGCCCGCAGCACCTCTGCCCTGCCCAGGTGCTCACCTGTGGTGGAGCAGCTGTACTGGGGGTACTGGGTGAAGGCAATGGCCCTCTGGATGCCGTCCCTCTCCATCTCCTCGATGGCCTCCTCCGTCAGCGGATGCACGTAGCGGAAGCCAATGTAGTACTTGTGAGGCGCTGCCAGCCCCAGCACCGGGACAGCAATTGCAGGAGAAGGTGAGAATTCACAGGAACGCATCGTCATGTGTAAAACAGACAACAACAGGCAGCTGAAACTGCTGAAAGAAGCTTGCTGATCATTTTCTGGCTACTTTGGTAAAGCTCTGTCACGTAAGCCCTTTCTTTGGCCAAGCTCATTTCTGGTACCTCACTTGGCTGTGATCAGAATTTAAAAGACATTTATGTTATGGTTTGCTTCTGCAGGAACACCACTTGCCTGCTTCTCCTGCATTTAGCAGAGGCATGGTTCCCAGCCTGGACAGAGCCCCGGTGTCTCACCAGGCAAGTCCTGATTTTAAGGACATAAAGGTAAAAAAGTGTCGCTACGAGAAGCTAAATGAACACCCTGATGCCCTCACAGCCCACAGCTCCAGCTGCCCTCCCTGCCCAGCCCACCTGCTCCGATGGCACCCAAACCCCAAGGGCCAGCACTGCTGTCTGGGGCAGCAGAGCAGTGAATCAGGGACATGTGCTCTCCCATCCTGATTTTGGAGGGCTTTTCTAAAAAGCTTCACGGCTTTAACACCTAATTTTGGCAGCAATATGATTCTCCCCGAGGACATCTCAGGTTCCTCCGTTTTTTATCTCTAATCTTTTGGATGCCAGCTTTGGGAGCATGGCTTGGTTAGGGGTCGGGAAGCAGGCAGGGGAGGTTTGCTGTTTTGTTTTTTGTAAGCGGAGGACAGAGGTTCTTAGGAGAACAAAAGCAAAGTTTCTCTTTCAGGGTTTCCGGGTCAGTGGCTCTGAAATAACATTTAGCAGGTTTCTGAAGGAAGCAGATGTCCCATGCTTGGGCTCCACTCTATACATTTATGCAGGATTCAGAAAACAGGTTTAGTCAGCCCCAGTTCTCTGCAGGAGGCAGGAGAGCTCCCAGCTGGGAGCAGCAGCAAATAAAGACCCAACTTCAGGAGCCCTTGAGCCAGTAACCTCATTAACATCTTTGAATGGCATTAAAGACAAAGTCTGACTAAGCCAGGCGGGGACTGTAGCAGTTTAACCTGGGAAAGGACATGGCCAGCCTGGAAAGCAATACCCTCGCAGTGTCAGGTTTTGTTCAGGACCATGGGCAGCAAAGAGAGGTGTTGGTGTCTGTACACAGGCTGTTTAAATAATAGGGACATTCTGTCCCGATCTTGGCTTGGACAGAGTCAGTGGTGGCAGTGCTCAGCACATTGTTGTTAAACTGCAGCTGCTGTCAAGTACAAAAGAAGCCTCCAAAGGACTTATCAGGTGGGAGAGGTGCCCAGAGAAGGGTGTGACTGCACAGAGAGTGGTCACCAAACAAAAGCAAGTGGGAGCGGGACACTGGGAAAAGCAGATAACCCTTCCAAGCCTTATCTGCAGAACCTCCTGCAAGGCTGACCCTTCAGGGCTCCTGCTCCAAGAACACTCCTGCCTCGGATGACACAGCAGGCCTCAGGCTCTGACTGTACCTGCAGGGACCACAGCTCGAACTAAGCTAGGGAGTCACAGCTGTGCAGAAGGGACTGAACATCACCTGAGTGAAGGCACCAGTGACACACCACATTCTGAATGGATGAAATAAATTTGGTTCTAGCCTTCCAAGAACAGTGCTTTTAAGCTTCCAGACCCTTTCAGCAGTCCTTTTCCTCTAGCCCTTTTCTAGCCAAGCCTGAGGCAGGTGCCACGAAGAGCTACAAAACAGCCCTGCATGGAAGGACGTTGACAGAAGCATCTGCACCCATTTCCCACCACAGTCCCGCTACCAGGCAGAGTGGCACGGGCTATCCCATACCAGTTAGCACTCCCTGCTGGGAGGGACTCTGTGACACAGAGACGGGGGAAGGAGGCTGTAGTCATGTTTGAAGTCTTCTCACCATGAAGGACTGGCAGAGAGAGCATCTCCTTCCACGCCAGCCAAACTGCCCAGCCTTATCTCCTGCCGTGTCCCCGGGTGGGGCTCGCTGCTATCGCTGAGCCGTGCCCTGCACGGCTCATCTACAAAGCCTTGTCTTTTCTCCAGCTGTCCTCCTTTCAGCCCTGAAGCAGCTGCTGAGAACACCACTCTGAACACCCTCCCATACCCGCCTCAGTGGTTCACATGGAATACATTCCCCTTTCTTCCCCTCTAAGCCTCAGCCACTTGTCTTCAGTGCAGGCTTCCTCAGGCTCCAGCAGGGCTTACAGGGCAAGGCACGATGCCTGGCAGCGCCACACACCAAGGGACACTCCTGGCACCTGCCTTTGGACACCTGAAAATAACACACTTGTTCTCCTGCAGCCATCTTCCCACGATCACAGGAGAGACAGAGGTGGCTCCCCGAGCCCAGCCTTCGATAACAGCCTTACAAGGAATGGAATCCCTTCTGCACTATCTTTGCCATGACTTCCCAGCAGGGAGGAAATCCACACCACCCCACAAGGAAAACCAAGAAGCCAAAGCTGCTTTGCAAGCAAAGGGTTCCAAGACAGAGAGCAGAAGCAGCCCGCGGGAGGCTGAGCAGAGCAGTACCAGTGCGAGGAGACATGCTGTCCAGCAGCTTCACCATGCCCTCTCCCTGCACCGCTGTCCACTTCTTGATGGGGGAGCCCCCGCCGATCCTGCTGTACTGCTCCTGGATCTTCGGGGTGCGGCGCTTGGCAATGAGCGGAGCCAGTTTACTGGAGCATTGGAGAGGGACGTGTTAGCAGCACAGCCCAAACCACCCCCCTCCCCAGAGCGCTGCTGCAGCAAGTTTTCCCTGGCAATCTCCGCAAATTACAGCAAAGCAGCGCGGTTTGTTTGGTGCTCCATTCCACCGCCCTCCCCACACCTCAGCCTGCAGTTAAAAGAGAACAGCCACGGCACGCCTAATCCAGAGGGTTCCAGCACTGTCCCGTGCACTGACTGCTCCCAGGATGAAGCAGTCTTAGGGAGTGCTGCTCTCCGCAGAAGTAAATATCCAAGCCTACAGCTTGGACAGCAACACCCAACACTGCCTGTACCACAGGAGATCCCGGTGCTCCTCACTTTTGAACTGGAAGGGTCATCAGATCTCTGTCCAGGAAGAGACGCAGCAGGAAATCGTGGACGTCATCCAGCCGCTCTGGGCCTCCCATGTTCAACATCAAGATTCCTGTTTTAGGTTTCCTAGGGAAGCAAGAGATATTTTAAATCCTAGTGACCCACTGCTTTTATTTTTATTATTTTGACAAAACAACCGGTACATCCTCCCACATTTGCCTTTTGGAAAGGCAGCTCCTATCCCAGGGCTCCTCCAGCTTATGTGAACACTTCCGCTAGGAACAGGAATGGCCACACACAAGTATCTACATGACCTTTGGTTTTTTAAAAAGTAACCACTTTGTAAACACAAACTTTAGGTGGAGACACACTAAGAAAGCTGTCTGGCAGCTGCTGGCTCTAAGGGAGGTTATAAAACAGGATCTCAGCTGCGCAATCAAACCAAACCAAGCAGCAGCTTCCCTGGAAAGCAGATGAGCCACTCACACAAGTCTGCCTTCACTACTGTGGGGACACATCTCATCTCCTGCAGCAGTGACAGCAGCAGGAAGCCCTTCTACACACAAATTCATTGCAGGGCCAGTTGTGTTTGGGTTGGGTTGTTCCAGAATGGATTTTTCTATCCGGGTGCAGGTCTGGCACACTGTTGTAAGGATAACGCCCCACATGGCACAGCAGCACAGATGGTGGTATCAGCATTTACAGAATGGTTGCTGATCACAACTCTCACCCAATTTCCCCATGGAACTGTTTCCCCTGCCCGAGGGAGCCCACAGACCAGGACCTCACTTCCCAGCAGATGGCTCAGGTTGCACAGGGAGCTTTGCCCTTTTGTTAAAGCCAAAGTCTTACAGCAGGGCACTGAGAGGAGCCCAGGCCTGCCCCAATGTTTCGGGACCTCAGCTTCCATTCCCTTTCTGCTGGAGCGTGTATCAGAAGGCTGCTGAATGAAACCCGGGGAGCAGGAACCAGAACTTCAAACAGTGACGATAATGAATGTCCTTGCATTGCTCCTGCAGTGCCTCAGGCCTTACGTGGGCCCCGGGCTCGGAGCTGTGCAGGAACACGGCTGTCCTTGCCCGCAGAACACGAGGCCGGGGGAGTGCAGGCAGGCAGATACACAATCACACAGAGGCAGAGCAGAGCCAGCCCCGTGGCTGCTATCAGGGAGAGGCACGGCCCCGGCGCACACCCACCGCTCCTGGGGCTGGACCTGCGGCTTGGCGCTCTCCGTCACCGCGGCGGCCGTGGCCTGGCCTCTCCATCGCAGCGGCACCCGCAGCTGGCCGCGGCTCCTCAGCACTGCGGAGAGAGAGGACACACTGCTCACCTGCTGCCTGCGGGGACACAGCAGCTGATCCCCGCAGCCGCACTAACACACCCGCTGGCAGCACGGCCAGCTCGGCGCTTTCTCACTCCGGCTCCAGGGGCTGGGATCAAAGCAAGTCAGGAAATCGCAAGCTTCTGCCTTTCTTTGAACCCTCTGTACTTACAGCTCTGCAGGTACCAGGCAGCAACCAAAAGCCAAACCAAAGCCTTGCTCATCTGTGAGTTCCAATCATAACTCCAAAATAACTGGTGACAACAGAGCAGAAACAAGGGGCTGACGCTGAGGAATAAGTGTCAGACTGTGTCACTCCTCGTGGGTCAGACACACCTGGGCTAACCCCAGACAAGGGCAGGATTTCCACACCATGTCTACAATGTAGGTTAGACATCTGCTCCTGTTTGAACACCCAGCAGCAACTCCAGAATCCATTTCCCTGGAGATCTGGGCCACCTTCTTTCTCACTACCTAGCCAGGTGATGCTATTAATCTGGATTTCAGCAACACACAAACCCCAGGATTTTACAAGTCTGCGCACATCCACCTCCCTCTGCAGCTCTCCTGAAGCCCCTTTAGCCACTGGAAAGGACTCTGAGCTCTCCCTGGATCCTTCACTTCTCCAAGCTAAACACCCCCAGCTGTGCCAGGCTGGCTCCAGAGCAGAGGGGCTCCAGCCCTGGCGCATCTCCGTGGCCTTCTCTGGACTCACTCCAGCATCTCCACGTCCTTATGTCAGGGGCCCTGCAGCTGAACAGAATTAGATTACCCTTAAGGTTCCTTCCAACCCATTCCATACAATTCCATGCTGGTTACAGCCTGCCTTTTCCAAGGCACACTTCATTCTCCTCAGGAGTTCGTCGTCATTACATGGTATTCTTTCAGTGCAAAAATAGTGTGAATTGCTCATGGTGAAAAAAAAAAAAAGTTAAATTCTGCATCCCTGTCTCTCCAGCAATTGTTCAGTGTGACATTTCCCCTGTCAGACCACAGGAGCTCAGCAGCAATTGAGCCCCAACAGCACAGAGCTCCTCAGCAGCCAACCCACCCGCTGCGAAGAGCATCTTACAGCTCACAGTTCTCTAATAACCTCCTGAACAGATGCTGAACAGCCTCAAAACCTGCTGAAATCAATGGCAATGAAACGCATCCTGCAAACCCAGCCTCTTACTCAGGGTTACGAGCACGCAGCTGTGGATGCCTGCGTCTGCACTGATACAAAAGGCTGCAAGCTAAAGAACTTCAAGCATCGCTGAGGCCTGAAAGGTCCTTTTCAAATAATCATTTTTTACTTCCAGTTCTTGGGTTATTACTTTCTGAGGTGCTGGCACTATATGCCAATTACAGAGAACAATAAAAAGGGAAGTTTCAATGGCTGCATTGATACTTCTGCACTGTGAGAACTTTTGTTCTTGGCCCAGAGGGTGGCTGGGCACTTACCAGGCTCCCCAGGGAATGGTCACAGCCCTAAAGCTGCCAGAGCTCCAGGAGCACTTGGACAACACTCTCAGGCACAGGGTGGGATTGCTGGGGTGTCCTGTGCAGGGCCAGGAGCTGGTCAATGACCAGGAGTCCCTTCCAACTCAGGACATTCTGCAGCTGTCCGACTCAGGGTGAGGTTTATGCACGTTTCCACCTGCATCATGATGGACACACTGCAGAATGAGACATGCAACGAGGATGGCCCCAGCTTGATGGAGCATTGGTAAAAATGTTCTTTCATATGTTTTAGAAGTGGCACTACGGTATCAAACTCTAAAGCGAGTACTGGGGTGGGTAAGCTCAGTGAGCTCACAGGTGCCTCCGGACGGGGACAGAGCGAGCGCTGCACGGCCAGGGCTGAGCGGCGGTGACCCTGCCCTGCGCCCGGGCTCACGGCTCCCGCTGCACCTGCAGCGAACCGCGACCCCGGCAGCATCTCTACACAAACGCCTTCAAGAGGAGAGCGGCTCGTTTCGAATGGAGCTGCACGCAGGGTAAGGACACGGCCATAGACAGAAGCAGCAGCAGCAGCTCCACGCAGAAGCAGCGAGCGGCCGGGCCGGCAGGAGCTGCATGCAGGATAAGGACAGAGCCGCACACAGAGCAGCGGCAGCGAGCGGCCGCACACAGGAGCAGCGGCAGCAGCTCCACAGCCGCACACAGGAGCAGCAGCGGCAGCAGCTCCACAGCCGCACACAGGAGCAGCGGCAGCAGCTCCACAGCCGCACACAGGAGCAGCGGCAGCAGCTCCACAGCCGCACACAGGAGCAGCGGCAGCAGCTCCACAGCCGCACACAGGAGCAGCGAGCGGCCGGGCCGGCAGCAGCTCCACAGCCGCACACAGCCGCACACAGCCGCAGCAGCAGCTCCACAGCTCCACAGCCGCACACAGCCGCAGCAGCAGCTCCACAGCCGCACACAGGAGCCGCAGCGAGCGGCCGGGCCGGCAGCAGCCCAGCGCGCGCTCGCCCCGGCCCGACGGAGCCCTGCGGGCGGGCGCGGAGACCCCGCGCCCGCAGCCCGCGGCCCCTCAGCGCAGCGGCGGGAAGCCGCCATCACCGAGCGCAGCCCCTCCCGCAGCCCCGGTAAGCCCGCCGGCCGCACGGCCCCACGGCCGCGCCGGCCCCAGCGCGGTCAGCGTTATGAAAGGCGCCTCTCGGGCGTTGTGTAACGCCGTGCCGGCGGCGGCGCCGCCGCGCTCCCGCCCGCGCGGTCCCCGCGGTGTCCGGTCAGCCCTCAGGCCGCCCGCCGCCCCCGGCCCCGTTCCCGCCATCGCGGCGGCGCCCCCACACTCACGGTGACGCCCGGCGGCGGCGGCGGCGGCGGCAGCAGCCATCTTGGCCGCCCGCATTCCCTCAGACAGCCGTGCCACCGCCCCTCGCCTTACACCGCCCCCGGCACCGCCCCGGCACCGCCCCGGTACCCGCTCGGCAGAGGGGGCGGTCCGGGGAGAGCCGGCGGCGGGCCGGGGACCGGTGTCCCGCAAGCGGCGCTGCCCTGGCTCCCCTCCGTAGCCCCTGAGGAATGAACATTCCTACGGAATGAAGGCGAGTGATCCCCGATATGAAGTGACGCTCTAAACTGCAAAACGTGTTAAAACTGCAAAATCGTCTAAAAAGAAATTTTAAATGCTTTTGTAAAAAATGCGGGGGGCTTTCTCAGCGGGCGCCTCATGAGAGATGAGGGTCCGGTTCTGCACCCCGTCAGACACGTTGGTGCAGGAGCACGGAGCTCACCTGGTAACCTCCACTCCCGGCAGAAACTGAGGCTCTGGAATTCAGGCATTGGAGAAGGTTGCCCAGGGAGGTGGCAGAGTCACCATCCCTGCAGGTGTTTCAAAGGCATCTGGATCTGGCACTGGGTGATGCGGTTTAGTGGTTTAGGAATTCCAGAGGTAGTGCTAGGTTGGTGGTTGCACTTGATGATTGTATGATAATGATACTGCGATTTAAACACAAAGAACGAACACCACAGCACTTACCCTGCACATGTGGGTGGCTTGCATCCCACGTCTCAGCAGGCCAAGGGCAGAGCCAGCTCTCGGTGCCAAAGGCTGGCAGCACCACGTTCTCCTCAAAAGTGCCTTACAAAGCAGGGCCAGGTAAAATTTAACACAGATAAATATAAAATACTGCACGTAAGGAGTGGTGATCTAATCAAAGCTAAAGGATAGTCATCCCAAAGCTGCCACGGACATGGCTGAAAGGTCCTGAAACCAGTGCTGGCAGCCCAGTTTACCAGTTCCTAATCCATTTACCAATCTGTCTGGAAACACTCTGAAAGAAAATGAAAGTGAGGATGAGGAGACCCAAGTTCTGATTACACATTTTCTTCTCTTCTGCAGGCTTGTTTTTCCTTTCTAATAAAAATAAATACAGGTTCTCTTGTGTTCCAAGCAGCTGCAGCATCTTTCCCAGATCCCACCGAGGGAGTAGCACAGCAGCCTCTGGTAAGTTCCACAGCATCTTTCATCCGGTCACCTTTTAAGCTCCTTATCTGATCTGCCTCTTCCATGAGCACTTCTTAAGTCCCCAGCCCTTCCTCTAGCAGCTCCCCTGATAAGGAGGCCTTTAACCTTTACAAAGCAGCTCAGCCCTGTCAGGTTTAAGGACTGAGAACTCATCCCAAACAAGGGATGTTTTTCTAGAAGCATTTTCTCCTGACACTTCTCCCTTCCCAACACTTCAAGCACTAAAAGGAAAGTATTTTGTAAAGTCTTTACCTGGTGCCAGAAGTCCAGGCTGCTCCCCCCCAGCACTGCTGCCTCGGCAACCTCAGTCAGCACCACATTGATTCTCTCCAGCACATTTCACTGGGCAGCCGAGGTGGGCCCTCCAAATTAGAAAAGTTCATGCTTTTAAGTTAATTGGTGGGAAATTTGTTTAGGAAGGGAAAAAAGATCATGCCAGTTCTTGGGATACGTTTACTGCACTTGAAAATTCCCTTTTCCTGGCTTTTTGTCCACACTATATCAACCAGCAAGCTCCACAGACTCAGTAAAAAGAACAGGCATTAATGTCAAGTATTGTCTTGCACACCAGCTTCTGTTGCCATAATTTATTGTTTGCTGATTTAGACCAGTTTATATAACATGCAAGATGAAGAAAACCAATCACTTAATACAAAAATGTGGGTATCCACAGCTCAACAATTCCAGGAGTGAATGACAAATCCAGCTCAAGTCTCAGTGCAGGTGGCAAATGATGCACCTACCTTTACTGTTCTCTCTGGTAAAGGAATTGCTTTATGACTAGGAACAATACCGATGACTCAACACATGAAGTATTTCATTATCCCTATTTGATACGTTCATTACAGCCAGGGAAGCTGCTCAGCTGCAGTAGCACAAGGGACAGGGAGCTGCTCTATGAACACACCTCAGCGTGACCTGGGAAAGCACTGCTGGGACTACAGTCTGAAAACCCAACGTGTTTCAGTTACTGTTCCTCCAGGTCTCAGGCACTCATTTCTGGTTGCAAACAGGGAGCAAAAGGCACCACAACCCCCCGTGCCCAGGAGCCATCAGACACATCCAGCTGGGTGTGCATGGACCCACGGCAGCGCTCCATCCACAGCTCTTGGGAAAGGGAGCAAAGCCTGCCTCGCCAGCCTCAGCACTGCTGAGCAATAAATAATCTGAAAAAAACCCCAATGCCCCAGACCCAACCCGCCTCTCTCACAGTGGAGTTCTGTGCACCGTACTACACACCCTGCTACTGAATCAACTCAGAGAACCCCCATTAAAATCAGCAGGAACTAAAAACATGCAGTGCTCAAGATACTTCTTCCCATTTTTACCCTTTGTTCATGCCTCTCCATAACATTCTCATAGGGCACTCTTAGGGAATTTCATGAGCTTGAACTCCTGACTTCCCCAACAAGAAACCCCAAGAGAAAAGAGATAAAAATTAAAGCAAATTTAAAAATAAAATTATCAAATGCCCAGCATATTTTAAGTCACAGAAATTAAAAGCAGAAATGTATCTTGTTTTCTAAATGCCAGCTTATCAGGATCTTTGTTTTGTGATGACTCAAGAGCATAAATGCACCTAAACAATTTTTCTAAGGCTTTCTCCAGTTAATTACTAGTATTTTGTTTTAAAAAAGAAGTTTTGGTTTGTTTCCTTTTCACATCCTAAAGTGGTATTTGAATTAGCAACAGGTTGCAGAAAGTCTTGTTGTCAGACAGGCTGTAGTACAGCAGCGTGTATCATTCTTTCCCAAGCATCAGCTGCTCAGTTTTCCAGGAATTTTTCCCAAGCATGGCTAAGGTTTGCAGCGTTGGACAAAGCGTGGATAGAGACAGACATCTCGGATGTGGTGTCTGTTCAGAATCCAGGTCAGGAACCGCTCCAATCCCAAACCGTATCCTCCATGAGGGCACGTACCGTATTTTCTCTGTGAAATCCAGGGAGGGGATATTACACATCTTCTAGTAATCTGTTCTTGCAGTAATACCACCAGAAACAAAAGCAGCCCAGCCCTCTACGAGCGGAGAAGCCCCAACTCCCGTCTGAGCCCAGCAGCACGGGTGCGGTACTGACCTGATCTGTGTACCAGTAGTAGGGCGTGGGATCGATGCCCTCTCTCTTGTAGCCCTCGAGCAGCTCCTCGCTGTCCCAAGTGCGCATGGAACCGCCGACGATCTCGCCCACGTTGGGCATCAGCACGTCCACCTGCAGTGCACCACAGAACGGCCCACTTACAGCAACGCCGCCGCAGAGGGGAGCGGGCACGGCCCGAGACAGCCGTGCCAAGGCACCCGGGACAAAGCCTGGCAAGGATTCTCCAGGGAGTTTCCTGGAGCACTCACGCCCTCCAACGTCCCCACTGCTCCAAGCCACCCCAGCAGGTAAAACGACTCACGGACTCGGTGAGGTGCGAGTCGTCGCTGCAGCGCTGCATGTAGAAAGACTTGATCTCTGCAGGGAACCGGCACAGCAGGATGGGCTCGTTAATGGTGTCTGTCATCAGTCTCTCGGGAGCTTCGGGAATGTCCTGCGGTTAGAGCAGGCTTTACTCATACTCAGCACCAAAACTATGCCCGTACCCAAGTCCCACTTGAAGTGGGCATGAAATGGGACAGTTTCAGACTGCACATGTCCACACTTTCATCCTAATGTACCTAGATTCTTAAAACAAACTTATTTTAGAATACACAAAAGCCCACATGTCTGGGGAAAAAAAATTGCTCAATTAAAATTTAAGTCTCCTCAATAGATGAGACAGAAAACCAAGGGAAAAAAATTCCTGGCTATGCTGTCAAGTTCTCCTGAGCTCCTTCAAACAAGTGTCTCACATGCTGGAGAAGTGTGGCCAGGGAATTGATGACAGGTGATGACACAGGTTTTTATCCCAATGTTAAAGGACATCAGGTCAAATCACAACCCACAGCTGCATTCCTACATGACATTACTCCAGCTCCCAGCAGGACATACCTCCCCAAACTCATAGTAAGTGCCATCTTCCTTCTTCACATCATGTTCCTTCAGCCACTCGATGGCTTCAGCATAGTTCATGCGTCGGAAGGGACGTTTGGGGGGCTGGAAACCCTGTGGATAAGAGCAAAGACAGGTGGAGTGGAGGAGTACCATTTTAAAAGGGGTACTTTTCTAGCTGATCAGCACGTCCACGACCTTTCCCAGCTCACATATCAAATTATCACTTAAACGAACAAATCAAGCTCAGTACTACAAAGCTAGAACTAAACACAACCATCTCAGGCCCAGTAAATCTCACAGATCACCTGGGAGGAAAGACAAGGAAGTATTTCCAGAGCTTTAGGGCTCCATGTCCCAGGGGAGGAACTGAAACACCACTTGTTTCATTGCTCCATCAGCAAGCACCAGCCAGTCGATATCCGATCTCTGGGATGGAGGGTTTTATTCCACTGGCACATCACACACTGCTGTAAATCCTGGCACACTCTTGGCAGGGAACATCTTCCCCCACAGTTCCCTGCTTTGGTCTTTACCAGCCTTGCAGTTTTTTCATTCTTATTATGTTTAATATTCTTCTTGCCATTACAAATAGTAAGCTCACTGCCATGCCCTGCATCTCCCAGAGGAATATTCTGAGTAGGCAAGGCTTAAGATCCTATTTTCTTGGCTATTCCCATTGCTGCCTACCGGGTTGAGGTCGTACAGTAAGCTCGCTGCAGGTGATTTCAAGACTCTGTCTACGACATCACACACCAAGTTCTCCAGACGGTCCAACAAATCCTCAAAACTTATAAAAGGACATTCAGCTTCAATGTGAGTGTACCTGAAACAAAGCCACACCATTGCAAAGTCATACAAGCAACAGATTTTTAGCTATGAAACAAACTCATCTAAAAAACCCACAACCCAAACACACACATTTGACCCCCTTTTACTCCCACACTGTAAAGGAAATCAAGCTGTTTAAAAAGAAACAAGGACAACTGTCCATACTCTGCCAAGTGCCTGCGGGTCCTGGACTGCTCAGCTCTGTAGGACTGAGCAATACAGAAGACATCTCCCAGAGCTGGCAGGCAGGTCTCCAGGTAGAGCTGGGATGACTGGGTCAGGTATGCCTCTTCACCAAAGTAATCCAGCTTGAACAGGGTGGAGCCTCCCTCCACCTGCGTCTGCACTAGGGTTGGTGGTGTGACCTGTAGGAGAACAGGGCTGTCACTGCTTGAGTGAAGAACCGAGGACATGGATGACTCAGGGCGCTAGAGCAGTCACTTGCTGACCAGGGAACACACACTTACTTCATAGTATCCGTTGGCAAAGAAGTGATCCCTGAAGGCCTGCACGACCATGGAGCGCACCTTGAAGATTTTGGACATGTTCTCACCTCGAATCATCATGTGCCTGTTGTTGAGCTGTACATCCACCTCTGAGTCCTCGTTGAGCAGATTGTCAGCCCCTCCTGCTGGGGCCAGGCCGATGAGCTCCCAGTAATCACAGCTCAGCTCGTGGCCTCCTGGAGCCTGCCAATGGGAGAGAAACAAACACTGGGGAGAAAGTCCACTGCTTGCCCCTTGGATGTCTTTTCACAAGGGCTTGGAGTGACAGAACGAGGGGGACTGGCTTCCCCTGGACTGAGGGCAGGGGAGATGGGATATCAGGAATTCTTCCCTGTGAGGGTGGTGCGGCCCTGGCACAGGTCGCCCCGGGAAGCTGTGGCTGCCTCACCCCTGGAAGTGCCCACGGCCAGGCTGGATGGGGCCTGGAGCAATCTGGGGCGGTGGGAGGCGTCCCTGCCCGCGGCAGGGGGGCACTGAAGAGCCGCAAGGCCCTTCCAACCCTGGCTGTCTGACTGAGCTCCGCTCTCACTAGCTCCCCCGTGTGGGTCACGGCCGCCTTCCGCCCCGACAAACCGCATCTGTAGTTCTACCTGCAAGCTGAACTAAAACCATTTCAGTTCACCGTCATCTTCTGGGTAGAAATGCAGATTTTCAAAGGCTAGCCCACAGATTTTTACCAAAATGCGATAGTGGGGGCTCACATTACCTAACCTTGGGTCGATCCTACAAACACACCTCAGTAAAAGAGATGTGAAAAAATTCTTAGCCAAAATAAAAACTGAATAAACCTGTTAAGGGAAATGAAGCCATGCCATTTATTTAATACAGCTCTCCATGTTATAGTCTAGGAGTTGTCTATCAGTGGAAAATCGCTTCAGGCAGAAGAAGAACAGTCAACACAGTTCACCTGTCTCACACTGGACAGCACAGCTCTGCTCTTTCTCTAGCACTAATTCCCTCCAAAATAATCCAATGATTCCTCCCACCTGTGCTTGTGCCTCCCTCAGAACACCAATGACCCACGAGGGAGGAGGAGGAGAAGCCGGAGGAGCTCCTGTACCTGCTTGCCCTGGGGCAGGAGGTTCAGCGTGCCGTACACCACCACGCTGCTCTCCGTGGACAGCACCAGCCCGTTGTAGCACTGGCACTGCAGCGAGACAGACAAAGGCACAGGTGAGCAAGTTTCCATTCCTAACTTTCCTACGGCACCGCTGGAGTCACAGATTAGCACAGAGTCACTGCTAAACAGCTCTCACACTGACAAACTGCAGTGGCAGGACACACAGTTTAACAGTAACACAACTGAGACGGTAGGCTGAGGAGAACTTAACAACATCTACACAGGAGAACAGCAGATGAGGTATGAACTCTTCAGTTCACGACAGAACACAATCATCACAACTTACCAGCTCATCAGAAAGGACACACTGGAGAAACCCTGTGCCATCTCTCAGGACAATAAACATCAGATTTTTCCCTAGTTAAAAAAGAGAAGGAATTTGGTTTCACTATAAGCAGGTGCTGGTTAGCTCCTCATTTGGCAGGACTAGCTTAAAACACAGAAGTTGAGGAAATTCTGCAGGACTAGCCTTCAAACTGAAAATCCCATAGGATTTGAACTAAGAAATATCTGTATGTCCACACATTAGGGGGAACTGCCAGTGTTGCAGTGATCATTGAGATCAACCAAACAAGGCACCTAACTGGTTTAAAAATTTGAGACCAGGTGCTGTCAGACTCATTCTGTGTCCAAATTCTGAAGGCCACTGTACTTGTTCTATCTCCCTGCACAGGCTCAACAATGCTTGTGCTTTACCTTGCCTCCGTAACCTGTGGATCCAGCCAAAAATCTTCACTCTCTGCCCTCTGTAAGCCTCCAGAGCATTGATCTTCACCTGTGAGGCAGGGAATAAAAGCCATTAAATAAGGGAATGGTTCACCACCTCTTAAGAGTTCATCCAGACCCCACCCCAGAGCAGCACAATCTCTGTGCTGACCAGATGCTCTAGCACAGACCATGTGCCAAGGCACAGGATCACACTCACACACGTGGGCTCTGGAAGACTGGGATCATTCTTGATAACAACCTTCTTGGCTTCCTCCAAGTTCTTCTCTCTTCTCAAGAGATCTTCAGCCTGGTTTGAAAAAAATAACTTATTAAATAGCTGTTACCAGGCCAGTTGTAAATAACTCATGAAACAACAGCACCAGGGAGGAACAACCTGCAGCTCTTTCAGAGGGGCAGGAATGATGATGCCACTGTAATGTTTTTGGAAAGCAATAGTGCTCTGCTCCTTCTGCAACCTACCTCCTTCTTCTCCTTAGCTTCATTTTTCATCTGCTCCCTGTGCCATAGCTTTTTGACATTCTTCATCTGTGATTTGGAAATGATGGCCCATCTCTAAAGAATTCAAGGAGAGAGCAAAAGACAGCAGGTTACATTGTGTCCCTTCACACCAAGAAGCAGTAAATAATTCCCGCTAGGAAACCCTTCAATGCCACAGCACCTCATTTTCTTTTTGGGAATCCACATAAATTGTAGGAAATGGCTCTTTTCCTGCTGTCATCAACGCCTAAAAAGAGGGGGGGAAATAACCAAAATGAACCAAAATGATCCTTATAGAGCCTGAGCAGGCACCTTGCTCCTGCTCAGGTTGCAAAAACAGGTACGAAACTCACATTTAAAAATACAAGGGCCATCACTTGCCCCAGAACACATTCCACACTGCCAAAGCAAGCATGTGTTTTCCACACTCACCTTCAGCACAGTCTTGAATGGTTTCTTTTGTGTACCGTCACCAGTGGAGTCGCTGCCCTCTCGTTCAGACACATACAGCTCTTCTGGGATACATGACAAATACAGGCGATTACTCAAAAAAAAAAACATTATGAGAAGGAAACTGGACACACACGGATATGTCCCTGCTCACTGCAGGGGGCTGGACAGGGTGATCTTTAAAGACCTCTTCCAACCCAACCCTTTCTATTATACCAAATCTTGATGGTTGTCAGCAGTGATAAACCTTCAAAGGCACCAGCTGGTCAGTCAGGATAAAAATTATTTCATATATTTCACTTTAAAAAAAATCAATCCATGCAGTGTGTTCGTTAAAATCTCAAGGGCTCCCGAGGTACCGAACCCTCGGGAGCCACCGGCTGCACATCGGGAGCCAGAAGGAGCAGCCCCTCCCGGGAACAGCTCTGAGCAGGTGAGAGGGAGACGGGGCCTGGGGAGCAGCCAGAGCAGCGCTATCTCGGCCGTGGCTGGAACCGAAATGAGAAGCGCAGCCATCCCTCCCGTGCTCGGGGAGGGCCCGGCCCGGTCCGGCGGGCCCGGCGCTGCGGCCGCCCCCGGTGCGCCCCCCCAGCCGCAGCAGCGCCGGGCCCGGGCCCCCGGCACGGGCGGGGCGTGCGGGGATGAGGGGATGGGGGGGCCGGACCCCCGGGCTCTCACCGAAGGCCAGCGCCGCCGTCCTGGCCAGCACGTCCCCCGCCATGGCTGCGGCACAGGAAGTGCATCACGGCGGGCTGAGCCAAGCCGCCGCCGCCTTGCGTCAGCCAGCCCGCCCTGCCCGGCCCCTGCCCGGCCCTCCGGTCCCTGCCCGGCCCTCCGGTCCCTGCCCGGCCCTCCGGTCGTTCCCTGCCCGGCCCTCCTGCGCGCACGGGCGGGGCTCAGCGCGCCGCTCCTCCCCGACGGGTACTGACACGTCGGCGCGTCGAGTCCTACCCCCGGACTCTGCAAGGAAATAGACTTTCGGATATTTATTTGCGTTACCCTTTTGAAATGTACATTCCACTGAATGAGAGCTGTAGATCATAATTTTTTCTATAAAACCATTTCAATAATTAGTTTTAGATCGGGAGGGGGAAGGAGATAAAAGTGAAACATTCAAACACCTCAACTTGAGTAAAGAATGTGCAAATGTAAAGAGACTCATAAAACCACTTTTTACACTGTAAGAACTTAGGCACCAGCAACTGAAATACATTCCAATGAAAGTGACTGGTTTCTAGTTATCCATCACTGATTGTGTCCAGAACTGAAATGAATAGTTTGTGCCAGCTCCAGGGGCAGCTTCCAGAGCTGAGATCTATCCTGATTCCTAATCCAGTCTGACACTGGCTGGAGTTTATCACCAAAGACATCCCAGCTCAGCTGTGACAGCTCTGATGGGAGAATGCAGGGCCCTCTCCAGGGCTGAGCTCCCCATGTGCCATCCTGTCTGAGCAGTTAATGAAATGGAGCATGCAAGCGAAATCGCTTTCAATGACAAGTATGAAATGTAGATACAGTTTTATACCAACATAGTATTAAAAAGTGAAAAGTCTGCGATTCCAGGCATCACTAAAAACAGACACTGCAGGGTTTCCATTCCCAGCACGTGTATCCTTCACTGTCATACAGAGCGCTCACACAAGGATCGGTAGCTCCACGGAGACCTCTTAGCCCTTCTGTGCTCCCAGGAGTCCAAACCCGGAAACTTCTGTGATAAGACATAACAATCTTCACATCCTTCTGCCAGGCAGTTAAAAAGATCCTGAGTTTGTTGGGAACAGGTCTGTGCAGTCGCTGTGACGAACAGCTCCTCCGCAGCCGCAGTCCATCAGCTCGTCTCCCACGTGTCCGCGGAGCCCGGGCCGCCGCCGGCCAGCACGGCATCCAGCGGGGCGCGCCGCTTGCGGATGCTGCGCCCCGAGGCGATCAGGTCGGCATAGCCGCGCTGGTGGGAGAAGGCGTAGGCGGAGCGGCGGGCGGACACACCGCGGCGGAACGCGCTTTGCCGCCGCTTCCACTGCTGCTCCTCCAGCAGGTACTTCCGACGGTTCCTCTGGATCTGGGCACGCAAACACACGGCGGGTCGTGCATCAGGACAACATCACCACAGCTGATCTGTTTTCATAGCTGTGTGCTGTGTGCTGGCTCAAGGCAGAGCAGAAGTAGCCAAATATATCACCTACACTCTTGGCACTCCAGCCCAGCCTAAATTAAACCCAAACTGGGGCCCTAAACAGCCTCGTGAGGTCTCAGTACCAGTGGCAACACCAGATCTCAGCCAGGCACACAAGGAAATAGCCCCCACTGAGCTGCTGCCTCTGGCCAGCCCTGCGGCCACTCCTCTGCCCACGGGACCCAAGCCAGGCTTGTGTTGCTCTCCCAAGGGTACCACCACTTACTTGTCTCTACCATTATCATAAAATCCCAGAATGGCTTGGGTTGGAAGGGACCTTAATGCCCATCTCGTCCCACCCCCTGCCATGGGCAGGGACACCTTCCACTAGCCCACACCTTAGCACTGACACCAGCCCCTGTAAATAAACACCTGCCGTATTCACCCAAATTACAGATTTCACTCACTTTATCACTCTCAGAAGGCCAGATTGTCATGGAGAAGAAGCGCTGTGCCACTACGGGCAGTAGGCAAATTGCAATGGATAAAATCATGGTAAGCCAAAGGTATGGCTGCCGCAGAGCATTCGGAGCAGTTCCTGGGAATAAAAGGAGCAAAAGTTAATTTATGACAAAACTACAAGTGACAGGACTGAGAACCACAAAACACGAGGACTGACCTGTGAACTGAAAGCCAGAAGGGAAGAGAACATGGATTCCAGCACTGTGAAAGTCAAATGTGATCCCAAAGTAAAGTGCAATACTCCCAAATACTGAAAAAGCATTAACAAAAGTCCAGTAAGACGTATCCAGGCCAATCTAAAAGCAAAAAAAGTGCCAAATGAGGTTCTTAATTCCAAATAATGTCAACTACTTTTTGCATGTTGTTACCTTGCTAGTAGAGAAATTTGGACAGTGAGCAGAGAGTGTTCTCAGAACACCAGAGCTCAGGGAACCAAGCTTACTTGCCTGAAAATTGACAACAAATATCAGAGAGGATGCTGCTGTGACAGCAAAGGACTGATAATCTGCAGGGGCTTCTCCATTTTGTCCCATAGATTTCAGGTAGGCTCCGTACGGGATGAAGAAGATGATCAGTGAAGTTACAGCTCCATGGAGCAAACTCATAAAGAACTTCTTGTAGTTGAAAAGTAAATCTCTCTGACCCAAAACATAAAGTCTGGGGAATCGAAGGCTCAGTTTGTCGCTCACATCCTTAATAAAGAGGAAACATAAAAATAAAGTTGTGAATTGTTCTTCTCAGCCTGAGCTTTGGAGAGTGAGAAGCTGAACTATACAGTGTTCCAAAGGGAATGGCAGATCCCTTTCTCTTTCCAATAGCAGGGATTTGCACAGAGTAATGCAAAAGGAAGACATTCTTAAAAGCCACAAAAACAAACCCCTCTTTTTTCATGGACAACCAGTGTAACTTAAAGACCTGGTGGTAGGTGCCCTTGGATTCATCTGTTGTAACAACATGGGGATACCTGGTCAAGCAAGCCAACGAGCAGGACCGGGAGGCTGGAATACAGCACGTTGTACAGCGTGATGAACCAGTCCTCGTAGGCTGTCTGCAACAGAGGGGGAATTGCAGGACTTCGTGATTTCATTTTACTACATCCTTCCCCTCCAGTTCCCGAGAAAACTCCCATGTGCTCTACTACAGCTTTAAGTTCCCTGTCTCGGTGTTCAGCCAAAGGCAGCAGCACCTTGGCTCAAGGCATTCCTGAAGTTCTTTAGTCTGTGTTAAGCTGCTCCACTCCTTCCAAATCTTCCTCTCTGTACAACAATGATCCTGACTTTAGTGCTCTGGAATCACACCTAACTGCTTGTAACTAACTCACTCAGTACTCATCACATCCTCTTGCAGAAATCACTGGTGACAACTTCACATTCCTGACACTTCCCAGGTTAAGCTTTTGCTGTTCCACACTGACAGAAGCATCTACTTGTTGTTATCCCACATGAGCACACCTTCCTACCTGGGCAGAGAAACCATTGAAGAACGAGTACCAGATGTGGACCAGTGTGAAAGCGAAGTTTTTGTAGAAGAAGTATCTCAGAAACTTGCACATCCTGATGTATGACCAGCGCCCGTGGACCAGCAGCAGCCGCTGGAGGTAGCGGAACTGTCCGAAGGAGTAGTCACTCGACATGACGGCCTGCATCCCCTCCTGGCCACTGATCCCAACTCCAATGTGGGCAGCTGGGTGAAGGAGACAAACACCACACACTAGGTTGGACAAAGGGACAGGAACATGATCGGGGCCAATTCTACTGTCACCTGGACTCTCTCAGTGCTTGTTCTGTCAGAACGCACCTGGGAAATTTGACCAAAGGAGAACCAAGCAATGAGAGAGTGAGTAAAGCCCTGAACAAACTGGCCAGGCAGGTTACAAACACCCTTGGGACATAAACCCTATCCCTAGATGTTTTTTCCTCACTTGCATCTCTTGGAAAGCAGAGCAGGTACAATCTGGGATGGTAATGCCACCAGGCAAGGGGCAGCCAAGCTACTGCTTTGGTCTTTATATTACACTTCTGTAACACACAGCATGAGAACAGATTCCTGCTCAGGGTATGTCTACAGAAAAAAAAAAAAAAATAGACCAGGAAAAACCACTAACCATTTCCTAAAGTGCTTCCTCAGAAAGGGAAACAGGCACAGAAGCTAAAAGCCCCACGGCAGCAAAGCAGATGGAAGAGTCTTCTGACAGAGAGGGACAGTGGAGAGACCGCAGGAGCAGGCCAGAGGAGATCTGTCCTAGCAGGAGAGCTTGACAGACGCCTTACTTTTGATCATGTTCACATCATTGGCCCCGTCCCCGATGGCCAGGGTGATGGCCTTCTTGTACTTCTTCACCAGCTCCACCACCATGGCCTTCTGCTTGGGTGTCACACGGCAG
Source organism: Anomalospiza imberbis (assembly GCF_031753505.1). Classification (NCBI taxonomy): domain Eukaryota; kingdom Metazoa; phylum Chordata; class Aves; order Passeriformes; family Viduidae; genus Anomalospiza; species Anomalospiza imberbis. The sequence goes on along the minus strand of NW_027100387.1, from coordinate 178,185 downwards.
CAGATCACAGCCCTGCACTCGCAGGCCAGATCAACAAAGTTCTTCTGCTGCTGCTCCTTGTGGGCCTCTGCCCTTCTCCTTTTCTCAGTTTGTTTTTTCTTCTCTTCTGCTGTTCTGGGGAATTTCAGTTTAAGTTTCTTTTTCTTCTTTTTCTTCTCCAGCAGGATTTCATTCTGTGAAAAATATAAAACTTACTATGTTCCCTTCTGCACCATTTCCAGTCCTACTCCAGGCACTGCCTAACAACACACCTGAGGTCATTATGCTCCCAGCATCCATTTCTGGCATTTTAATGAACTGCTTGTGCAGACAAAGGAACAGAGTCCTCAGTGAGAAACACTGTGGCCTGGTGGTGCCCCAAAATCCCAAACAATCGGAAGAACAGTGTGGGATTTGTACGTACCAGCCAGGAGCCAGTGATGATTAGAGCCCGATCTCTGCTACCCTGGAAGAATGGCTCGTTCATTCTGAGAGAGGAATGTGGACTGGATCCAGCCCCGTTCCTCTGGTTTTCCAGCCTCGTTTGAAGGAGAGTACTGGAAAGAGAGGTAGAAACTGTTACTGGAAAGTCAAGGATAAACTTTAAGCTAGGTCAGTCCCAGACTGCAAATCCTGAAAACTAATTCCTCTGTGTTTTCACTTGCCTGGTATCTTCTCCATAGCAGATGGCTGTTTCCTCTGTTAAGAGTTCACAAGAAAATCCAATATTTTCAGCAGTTTCTACAAAAAAAAATTAAGAGAGAAAAGTTCTGCCACAAGTAATTGTTACGAGCAGCCAGAAGTGATTTCTGATTTATGTTTCAGTACGAGAATTCCCTTTCAATGCCACAGTGTAGATGAACAGGAAAACATCCTCCTGTTTTTAGCTGCTTGGCTGTAAGCAACCCCACCTTTTTTGTCACCAGTAAGCACCCAGATTTTAATGTCTGCTTTGGAGAGTCTGGAGATAGTTTCTGGAACTCCATCCTGCAGTTTGTCTTCTATAGCTGTTGCACCAAGCAGCTGGAAGGCATTTGAAATACAGGTGGTTAGTAGCATTGAAACATGTTTTTTTTATTATAAGAATTGAAATGTATTAAAAATGTACAGCTCCTTACAATCAAGTTTTTTTCTATTTCCTCATACACTTTGTCCAGAGCTTCATCTCGGTGACTTGTAGCTAAACTGGCCTCCACAAACTTTTTATTCCACACTTCAAATTCATCCTGGCTTATGTCTCTATAGCACAGGCAGAGCGTCCTGAGAGTTTCATTTGCAAAGACCTGAAACATAATTAAAACCACACAAACCATGAGCATTTGACAAGTTTGACAGAACAAGTCCAGCTTTCAGAACCAATTGCAGGTTTCCATTAAGCTTAATAGCTTAGGAAAAGGAAATTAACACTATTGTCAGAAAGAAACAATTTTTGTTCTCAAAAAGGCAAACAAAATACAAACATACATCAAGCGCCTCTTCTGTGGCTTCTCTCATTACATTCCTGGGGTGCAGCCGCTCGTAAATCACCGTATCAGCCCCTTTGCAATACAGCCTGATATTGCCACCGGACTCTCTTACTGTGGAGGCAAACAGCAGAGTTGGCACCCTTACATGGAGGAATCATTTCAGATTGGATTTTTCAGCCTACTGCCAAGTACCAAAGTACAAGATGGCGTTTCTTCTTCAGTGGGCTCAAACGTGCTCCAGGAGTGTCACACAGCTGTTAATTCGTGAACCCAGCTTCCTTTGCACATCCCTTTTCACCCCTAAACAAGTGACCTTCTCCATGCAGGCTGGTGGCAATCAGCTTACCAATGACAGACATCCGCTTCCTGTCGCTGTTGAAATCCAGGATGGCCAGGACCTCGTAGGTCCTCTCGACCCCCATCTCACTTAGGGTGATGGTGCTCTGTGTTCGGGAGAGGAACGCGTACCCGAAGTTCCGGGCGGCCGTCACCAGGGCCCCCTCGTCCGGGGAAGCTGCCTGGTAGTTGAGCTGACCTGTAGGATTGCAGCCAGGATACTGCTGAGGCTCCAGCTGGACACTGCTGCAGCACCCGCCAGCAGGGCACACAGACAACAGGGACCATGAACCTCCCAGTGTGTTACACGTACTTCCCAAACAGGATCAGTCCTCAGCCTGCTTCCCTCCACATATTAAAGCAAAACTCCACGTTTTCTACCTCAATATCCTAATTTCTCAATCCAGTCATTTAAACATTTTCAAAAGAACCTCCCAAAGACAAATCATTGGCCACAGACACCAATACAGTGAGTGGAAACAACCCCAAAAACACTAGGAACAAGAAAGGACAGGACACAGTTGGTTTCATGGAGACTTCACAAAGATGGGAGTAAAGCAATATTCACATTCTATGTTTTAGTTGAATCTTCCAACCCACGAATTCAAGATTTCAATAGCTGATCACTGCTACATTTAGTTTTGTTCAATTTAAAAGGGCAGCCTAACACTCCTCCCTTATGGTATCAGCATTAGTTGCAGATCTCTCCCTTGTGGAACACAATTTGAATTTATGTTTTCTGCTACACAAGGAAAACTAACCAAAAGCCATACTCACCATCAGAAGTGTCAGCCATGACTGTGTGACAAATGGCAAGCAGAAAAAAGAACTTCTGGATTTCTGGCTCCTTTCCAGACTTTATTTGCTCTATCAGATAGTGATCATAGAATAAGAACTTTCCATCTGCGTACACATTCCAGCTGAAATCAACTTGCTGCTTAGAAAAAGGGGAAGAGCGTCTGAGTTACCACAGGTGCCGTTGCTTTGTGCCCGCCCGCGTCTCTCCGTGCTGTGCCGAGGGAGCGCTCCGTCCCACGGCCCGGGACGCAGCGGTGGCTGGGATGAACCTACCTCGGGGTGGCTCTGGGGCTGCCCCGCTGCATCCCGGCAGTCTCCTGCAAGGCAAGGACCTGCACTCAGGGGGACTAGGCGCAACAAGATTTTACAGCCCACCACAAGGTAAAACATATCTACGGCATGTACTGCCCTGGGACTGGAAGGAAAGGAAAAGGACAAACTGCTGCTCACACTAAAATTTCCTTGTCTGTTTCTTGACTTTGTCCCCAAAGCATTTATAATGAAAGTAAATTTGTACCAAAAAATGTGCAAATTACCAATTTTCAGTTTTTCTGAAAGCTGAGAAGTTCCCACTATAGTTCCTTAATTTCCAATTTGTATGTGGGAAAACCCCAACAATTCAACCCTATGCTTTACCCAGTGCCAGGTCTAAATGGTGGAAGTTCACTTGGACCTAGAGAACTTGTATGTACCTGATCTCCAACAGGTATTAAAATTCCTCCTTTGCACAGGCTTTGCACAACTTACCGTATCTCTGCCCGTTTATGCAACACTTTTTAAAGGTCATGATGTTCTGTGTAAGGGTTCCAGTCTTGTCAGAGAAGATGTACTGGATTTGCCCCAGCTGCTCGTTCAGCGTGGTGGTCCTGGCCTTGGCAGCCGTGTCCTTCTCGGGGTAGTACATCTGCAGGTCCCAGTTGATGAAATAGCTTTGGCCAAAGCGAATTACTTCCACACTAAATGAAAGAGAAGGAATGTTGTCACTCCTAGCTGCAGCTCACATTTCCACACAATGACACCTCCTCGGGTATTGCCCTACCTCACGTAGAGGGAAATGGGCACCATGGTGTTGAGGACAATGATGTACCCCCAGAAGTTGAGGAAGCCCCGGTAGGCAGGGCTTGAGTCCTGTGCATCGTAGAGGTACCAGGAGGAGTTACCAATCTGCTGCTCCCAGTAGGTGTGTCCGATGGCCAGCCCAGCTGACAGCAGGATAAGGACCACGATGATCTGCAGGACACAGAGAGGCCTCTCACACGTCAGAAACATTTGCTCGACTTAAATCCCAAATCCCCATGTTCCAAACAGAATATGTTTGGTATTTGTTCCATGTTCCAAACAGAATATGACAGGTATTTGTGAGGAGAAATGGAGCAAACATTTCCCACAAAGGCACATTTCAGATTTCCTCCTACTCCATCCCAGCTCAGCAGGCCAGAAAAAAGTCAAAACATATTTATTACATACACACAGGAAGAAGCTGCCTTACTTTGCATTCACTGTTCACTTAAAATCTGAATTTTAAACAAAAAGGCTTACAGTATAAACCATGTAGTTCATAAGGGAGTCAATTTTTGTCCTTTTAAATCTTGTCTTTCCACTATTTTTCATTATTTTTGTGTCAGCACCTAAAAATAAAGAGTGAAATATTAAAAAAGGGAAAGACAGGATAAGCAAACACATGTCAGTATTACAGTTTTACCAAACTGGGACATGAAATACAGTTGGTGTCTATAGGATGAAGATTCTTTTTCACTCCACAGGTGTGCTTTTAGTGGGGAAATATTCCACACCTGCAAATATGACCATGCCATGGCAGAAGTCTGTATTCCTGATCTTACAGCCACGCAACAAAATCTTATCAGCATCCAGGGAATAATTTGAGTTTCTCCAGGATAAGCTTCCTGTAAACTTATCCAGTCGGTTATTGGGTTCTTCACATTCAACCAGACCTAGAAAATGTGGAGGAGAATGTGTTTAATGTACAAGTTAAATCCAAATGCATTGACTTGTACCCACCATGGAAGTAGCATTACTTTACTTTTATTGACTTGCAAACGATTTGAGCTACGTTCTAAAAGCGTTAAGTGTGGAACTGTACCAACCATCAAAGTCTGCCAGGGCACTTTCTTCCTGAAGGTGTCTGTGTGTCACCTCTAGGGCCATTTTGAATTTTAAGTTGGTCTCCCTAAGAAGAAAGGATAAAAAGGTGATTTTATTGAAATCATGGACACAGGAGAAAAGGTTAACATAATTAAATTAAGGTACCACTACTTTTCTGGGCAACCTACACTAAATTAAAAAATAAATCCATGTCCTTCCCCCTTTCTTCCTATGCTACATTCTGCAACACTTTTGATGTGTCTGTAGCACTCCAGTGCACAATTTTTAATGATTCTGGAACTGTGGGAATCAGCAGCTGGACACAGTTCCCCAGGTGTGGCTCAACAAGCAGACTCTAATGTACACAATCCTCGCTCTTTTCCTAGTCAGCCCAAATTAACTCCAAGACATCCTTAAATAGAACCTTACCCATCCAGTTCAGCTGTCTCCACATAGCACAGACTGTTAGGTTCTGAGCTGGACAGCAACAAAATATCAGCCTAGAAAGCAAATAAATAGACATCAAATAAAGCCAGGTAAAGATTCCTACGGAGCTCTCTTGAAACATAAAATAAATGTATCTGAAGCACTTACAGGAACAAAAGTATTTTTCTTCAGACGAATGATATCACCAACTTTAACATCTTTCCATTTAGTGGCTTTGAACCTAATACCAAAGACAGTTTAGTAATTATTACTCTTTAATCTAGGACATGATGCACTCTATAAATTTTATAATACTGAACTTTCCTAAGGAAAAAAAGACCTCTTGGTGTGCTGTGGGTTTGCTTCTCAGAAACTGCAATTTAGCTGAGGGTCTGCAGCTCAGAAGTCAACCTACCTCTTCTCTTCCCACTTCACCTAGTTAAGAATTCCTGTCCTTCTCTCCAAAGAAATTGCTCTTAGCACAGATTTATTCCCAGAGAATTAACTTTAAATTACTACTTTCAACAATTCTGTTCCAGCTTCAATTAAGTTTTCAGACAGGCAGTAGAGAACAGAGCTGAGCCCTTCCTATCACCTACAGCAGTGGCAAAGCTTAGCAACAGGGCAAGGATGATTACTTACAGAGCTCAGAGGGGAACATACAAACCTTCCATCCTTGATGACATCACATGTCCTGTTATTGACCTCGCTGTCCATCCTGTGACGAGCCTGAAACCAGAGCAAAGAATGTACTCCCTGCTCTGTGCCACAACAGGAGAAATGAGCTACACTGGGACGGTTTTGCTTTTTGTATTAACAGAACATGGTTCTTACAATGTCATCCACCAGGTCTTTGACTGCAGTTATTCCCAGCACCAAAAGCAAGGGCACCAGTGTGGTGTACCATGACAGGGTAGTTATTTGAGGAATCGACTACAAAAGACCAATAAAATCAGGTCAGTACGGGATCATCAATCAAATTTAAATCAGAGATATTTCACAGTTACCTGACTAGAGAAAAAAACAACACATCAGAGAGAATTTTCAGTCAGGTTGGGAAAATGAAAAACTCTGTGGGAAGAGTATGGCTGTACACTACTTAGGAATCAGCTTCCCTTTAACAACTGCACTGGCTCATACAGTCTGGTGGTGCTTCTGATTTATGAGATTAACTCAAGAAACATCTTTTCCTCATGAAATTCATGAGCTCTGCAATGAGTTCATCCTGATTCTGTGCAACTAGCTCATCCCAGAACCCTGCCATAGCTCATCCGGATTTGTTGCAGGTTTCTGTTATGATGGGATTGGTCTCTGCAGCAGTTCAGATAGTGCCCCCCAATTCCCTGACAGGACAGCATTGAATTGTGTCATAAATGTTACTGAGCTCAGATTCCCTTCACAGTGAGTACTCTCCATCTTGCTTACCTGCAGGATGAGAAGAACAAGGAAATAGAAGTTGGCTGCTCTCTTGAACTGTTCGAACAGATTCAGAGGTAAAAAAGTGATGGGGTTGTACTTGTATGTCTTAATTGCATTTCCCTGTGGGAGAAACCCAAACATCAGTCGCACAGCAGAGCTTCTTCCAACACAAATGTACAGTCCATATTTTTAAGTTCTTAATTCTCTATCTCACCTTAAACACGTCTCTTGATAGACACTTGATTTTCCATTCCAAAACCCCAACCCAGTTATTCTTCCCCCTCTCTGCTGGAAACACCGAGGAATTGTCAACGGTGGCTTTTACACCACTCGCCAGCCATTCCAAAGATCTTCCCGGGATTAAGGAAGCATTCACCCGACAATTAGCACCTCATTGGGATAAAACCACTTACCGCATATTTGCTTTTCTTGAAGCACAGGAAGATTGTTCTCTTGAAGCCCGGCTGGTCATAGAAGTGCTGGTCGTTTGCTTTAACTTGCCAGCTGCAGTCTGGAAGGGACAAAAGGGGTCGAAAAGTGTTATAAACATGAGGAAACAAATCTGTCACTTTCAGGTTTTCTCTCAAATCCATATTTTAAAGGTACTTTCGATTGAAGCAAGGTTGGTACTTGCTTTATAACACATATCCTTAAAAAAAAAAAAACCTTTTCAAGACACTTCCAGGCTGTTTGTCTCTATTAGCAATTCAAGTACATTGAGAGGTAGGGAGAGGCGTTGCTTAACATTTGAAAGTTCTGTGGGGTACCTGCAGAGTAATTTTTATTCATGCTAAATTCCCTTCTCTTCCCTCTTTTGGTTTGCTTCTGTGACACCCGTGAAGCGCTAAGCACTCCAACCCAGGTATCTGCCTTGCTGGAAATGAAGAGGTCACTTCACCTTTTAAAGGCAATTATTTTATTTAACCACACTGTGGTTACATGGTTTTCATTCACACCCATTTAAAAAATACAAATCTGAAGCGCTCATTTTATTTCTTCAGCCACCAGTTTTGTTCGATTGTGAGAAAAACTCAGCAACAGGAATTGCATCCATCAAGTAACTTCCCGTGCCAGCTCTTTCACCGCTCTCCCACCCAGGCCCTTCAGCTCCCATTCCCTCAGCCTGCAGCACAGACACCCTGCTGCCCACAGCCACACACTCGGGCCCTGCCCACATCCTGGGAACTCCTTCCCCAGGTTTGGGAGCTGGCTCCCGACAGCTCTGCCTGCCTGGGAAGGATGGCGCAGGCAGGATTTTGAAATGCAGCTTTCCTGACTCACCGGCCAAGCATCTCCCCCTGTCCTCCAGCCCACAGTGATTGTCCCTAATGGTTGCTCTTCCTGGTTTCAGGAGATCCTCTTCACCCATGGACCTACGGGGTGAAACTCCCGGCGGCAGAGGCGTGGGCACGGCTGTGACTAACACTTCAGAACCCAAATCCAAGTGCCAAGGCGGTTTTTTTTCCCCACCCACCATAGAGCAAATTCCACGCTGACATATCTGGACTTTTCCTGTGACTACACAACTGTCATTTCCAGCACCCTGGTTACAAACCCAGAAGATATTACAGAAATATTTATCTCAAAGAACTATGTTTTGAGTTAAATATTATATACATGGATGTAGAAAGTAACTAATTTTGTCAAAATGACAGGGCATAAAGAAAAACAAAGTCTACACAAACATTTCTTTAACACATTCCAAAAACATTGCGTTGTTGATAAAACTGACGGAAAACTGTCAAATTAGGTCTGAGGTAAAACCTACAGGAAGGAAGCTCCTCAAAATTACTTTAAAGTGTGGTACTAACACATAATATTTGACAAGCTGCTTTCGTAATTCATCAACTTTCTGGATGTCATCATAAAAAAAACCTTAAACTAAACATCTGACGGGTGCTTGTAAAATGACAACACATAACAGGTGGTTATGAAATGAGAGCTGATCAACTGTTCCCACACAAACAGGAAAAAAATCTGTATAAATTACATGGGCTCTGGTTACATTGAAAATACTCATGTTGCAGCATTAGAAAAGGGAATTTAGGGGAGCTACAGATGTTTTTGGGTAGAGGTTCAGAGCAGGGATGTCAGGACTCCTCCCACCGAGGTTCTTACACTGGCAGCAGCCACAGGCTGTACCTGCCGGCTCCTTTGAACTCCTCCTACTCACCTTTTACCTTTCAGGAAACTCATGAGGCTATAAAATGAGCAGTGAGGTGGAAATCTGCTCTGCACAAGCAGAAATCCAGGGAAAACCCTTACTGAGCACAGCAAAATGTTTATGCTGGAGCCCATTTCCACAGAACTGGGAAACCAAGTACCTGAAGGTCTGTCTCAACAGTTCCCAGAGCATGGGCTGTGTACATCCAGGGCCTGCCTTAATTAACAGGAGGTCACCATGCAGCTCATTATCTTTGCGCAAGGAGCAGTGGCACAGCACTGGGCTGCAGGTTGGAATGAAGCTGAGTTTCATTCTGACATTTGTTAAACTGAACTGCCATCAATTTACTCCTCCAGAGTCAGATAAGCCATTGCAAACCTTACCTGACAAATAAACACAGAAGTCCAATCGGCCCAGAGGCTCAGCCTCTGCAGCCAGCATGGTGCACCCCCCAAATCAGGCTCATGGTGCTGTTACCTTTTTTCCCAGGATCTCGGCTCTCCTCGGCATCCCTGCTGGTTTGGTTGGGTCCCGGTTCAGCCCCAGGCTGCCGACCGTCCAACTCGTCCTCTGTTTCGTCGTCACTGTACGGCACCACCTCATCGTTGGGCTGGGAATCCTCCTCGAAGGTGGTCTCCGAATCCCGTTCCGAGATCATGCTGCTAGCACCCTGCCAGCGTTTTGGACAAGTTAGGGAAAAGAGCTCATGTAGCAAGTGCTGGAAACCACATCTCTGGTTTTACTCTGCTGGTGCTGCTCACCAGCTTCCCCAGAACAGTGCAGGGCATGGGTTTGGTTTTCCAGCACTGAGCAGAATCAGGGGGCAGTTCCTGTCCCAGCCAGCCCTCCATGACTGTTCTGCTACGTGTAATTACACACTGCAGCCCCAGGAACACCGTGTGCTCCCGCCGCAGGACGTAGGAACTGGGAGCACACAAACACGTCTCCAGTGGCATTACATCATGCCCTGAGGAGCCACAGGAGCTGGAGCTCTGCTTGGCCACAGTGGGACACGGAACCGGGCATGGAGCGCCAGGTCAGACAGCCAGGGTTCGGGTCACGCAGCTGATCCTCCATCCCGGCCTGCACAGCCTCACCCACACCAGCCTCGCTTCCTCTTTCTTCCCATGGGCCGCACACCAGTATTTGTCACTGCAAGGTCCCACACCTCGCTGTCCAAACACCCACTGACACCCGGGGATGCGTTTTGGCTCAGCCCTGAGCTGCATCAGAGGAGGGATGAGCTGAGCTTTGGCCGTGCCCATGTGCCCTTCAGCTCTGGATATCTCCAGCCATCGCTGGGTGGGATCCTAATCCTGAACTACACATCAATTCCCAGCTTGCCCCTTGAATTGCCTCACCACCATGGCATTGCCTTTGCTAACAAACTCAGCAACCAGCAGGGGCGGCACCAAACATGCTGACAATCCCCTCAGCTTCTGGTTTTGCAAAGCTGAATTGTCTCCCCTCCCTAATATCTCCTATAAGAGCGAGATAAATATTCCATGAGCACAGACTGTGCTCCTCGAGTGGCAGGCTGCTGGCAGGGAGCCCAAGGCAGGCCACACTCCCCAGCCGCAGCACTGCAGGGCCCGCCCAGCACAGACTGACAGCCCACAACATACAACAAATCCACCAGGCTGAGTGTACAGGAATCCACACAACTTCTCCCAAGACCCACACAAGCTGTTGGAGGCTTCTCCCTGATGGAATTACCCAGGAGTATGACAGCTGGTCACTAACACAGGTGTAGAACCTGAGACTCCTGTGACAGATCACGTTTTCCTAAATAGCCTTGGAGTTAGGAAATACACCTCAAGCTCCAATTCAGGCCCCTGAATACCTCACTGTGATATTTTGGTTTATTTCTCCTCTTTTCCGTGCTTTAATTCTTTCTGTCCTGCTAACGCCTCTGGTGGGGATTGCTGGGAGGAACAAGTTCCTCCCACACACAGTCCCTAGAACACAAAATGCCACCAGATCTTTGACTGGCTCTCACTCTACAACAACTGAAACAAGCTCATATCCCTGGCACACAGAGATTCAGCTGTTAGACTATTAAACCTTACTGATTAACTGCTTAATGATTAATGAACTAATTAGTCATGCAAAGGGGTAGATAAGATGTCAAAAAGATGCTGCTTTTGTTCTCCATTAGAGATGTGTGCTGTTGCAGTTCAGTGGGTACCCTGCAGCTGGGCCCCACAGATAGGAATGTCCGAATGACCCTTAACCTTAGCTAGACCCCATTGGCTGAGTGCCAGATAGCTCCAGCCCCCCTAGACCCAGACCTAGATAAAAAACCTTCCCGCCATTGTTCGGTCTCTTTTCCTGCATACCACCAGAGAATAAACACCTGGAAAACGAGCCTCTCTCTCCTGGTTTCTGTGGCACTGCTCCTCTGAAGTCCCCAAGGCTGAGCTAGCAGAACAGTTTGGGGGGGGCTGAAAGAGGGCTCTGCCGCAGGTTGGCGCCCAGCGTGGTCTTTTTAGAGTCCACGGACAGCTGGAAGTCCTGATTTCAGGATTTCAAAAGCATTTTGGGCTGTTCAGCTACCTTGTAACTTTTAGCAGCCTTTAAGGGGTTAAAAGTTAGGAGGAGAAGGTCGGGACCTCTTCTCTGCACCTAGAGAAGAGCCGGTCTGAAGCTGGGAACCCTAACTCCACCAGGACGACCCCACAGAGTCCGGGTAAGCCCCCCCGTTCGCGACCCGGGAGCGACCAGGGTGGGGTGGGACTGAAGTTAAAAGCGGCGGCGGGGAGAACGTAGGACCCAGGGCAGCCGCTTGTGGGGAAAAGTGGGCGTGTCTTTGTTCGGACCTCGGACCGGCGGGGAGCCGCTCCGACCCGAATAGCCCGAAAAATCGGGGGTGAACGAAACGGGGACGGGGAACCGAAGCCAGGGAAGGCGGCGGGACACCTCTCCCGAGCCGGGGAGACCGAAAAACCCTGCGGGAGGGACCCCCCGTGGCGGCGCGGCCCCCCCCCACCCCCCTCCCTTCTCCCCCGCGGCGGAGAGAAGGATATAGTCCTGCGTTAAGTTAGGGATAGAGAGTGAACAAAAAGACATCTAAAACAACAAGATGGGTGGAAAAATGTCAATTCTAGAGAAGAAAATAATTAAACACCTTAACGAAATTTTAATTAATGCTAAATTTTCAAAAAAGCTGATATCGGAATTCGTTTGCTGGCTAATAACAGAAATACCAGAATTTAATATTCAAGATATGAACTCAGTTTCCTTTTGGGATGAAATAGGACACACATTGACATTAAAAATTGAAGATGGAGAGGATAGGGCTTCTCAGTTTATTCCGATATTTTTACAAGCCCGAAAACAGCTTTTAGAAGCAGAAAAAAACACACAGTCAGAGGAAAAACCCCAGAGTAAACCAACACCAGATACCTCTGATCCTCCAAAGAAAAAAACAGCATCCAAATTATACCCCTCACTTATAGAGGGTTCTCCTCAGCATTCCAGTGAGCACATGGCAGAGGACAAAGAACACATTCCAACACCCCCCCAAAATTCTGGGAGTTTGCAAAACCCAGTCCTAAACCCTTATCTCTACCCCTATCCTTACCCATATCCCTACCCCTTCGGAGCACCTCCGCCCCTACCTCCCCCACCTCCTCTGTGCTTATCACCGGGTTACCAGGGAAACGGGGGAGGGGGAGGGGAGGGGGAGGCAGCCCGCACCACCGGCAGGGGGAGGGAACACAGGGACACAGGACAGGAGCAGCCTTTGCCCAGGCCCTGGGGGGAAGGTCAGAGCACAGATACCGACCCCGGGGAAGCTGAAACTGGAGATAGCTCAGACCTAGCTGCAGAGATTATTCCATCTGTTGCTCCTGTAGTTTATCTTGGGAGGAGAAACGGTAACAGAACCTACCAGCCACTCTCTTATCAGGATAAAAAAGAAGTCTGCAAAATTCAAAGAGAATTTGGCAGGTCTAGTGAAATTTTCAAAGGCATGATAAGAGCAACTTTTAATTCAAATGAAATGGTTCCCAATGATATTAAAGATTTATTCAGGTGCTTATTAACCCCTTCAGAATATGATTTATGGGATAGTTGGTGGAAAAACACTTTAACAACACTTTTACAGGAACTACAACAAAACCCTAATACAGCAAGTGATAATCAGGGAAATCCTTTGACAATGAGTCACCTGTATGGGGAAGGCGAGTGGCAAACTCCAGAGAAACAAACTAGAGCATTACCTAAGGAAATTTTAAATAGGATTTGCACAGCTGCACAAAAAACGTTTTATCAGTTACCAACCACGGAAGCTAAAAGCAGTTATGTTAAAATTAAACAGTTTCCTTTAGAACCTTTTTTGCAGTTTGTGGATCGTCTCAGAACACAGGTGGAGAGACAGGTATCAGACCCAGGGATACAAGCAGAACTGATCAAGGAGATGGCCTTAAGCAACGCGAATGATACCTGCCGGAGGATTATTTTAAGCTTACCTTTAGAACCACCTCCTACTCTTCCACAAATGATAGACGCTTATACCAGGAAAGCAGCACTGCTTGGTAATCCTGACAGAAGTACAGGGACAGCGCATACGCAGCCTGCCGCAACAGAGATGCCTCGACAAAGGACGAATCCGAAGGCATCAGACCAACAACAACACCTCATTTGCCACCGGTGCAAGAAACCAGGCCACTTCGCCAGAAATTGTCCACAAAACCAGACACAGAAAAAGTTCAACAAACAAAAAAACTGACTAAACAGCGCGTTCCCGCGAACAATACAACTGCGCGCAAAGATATAAATGTAGCGGGACCCCCACGGGAGAACGCCACTCTCTCAACAGCTAAGGGGGAGGGCGGGACCCAGGGTGGGGGGGGGAGAAAAAAGAAAAATGTAAAAATTAATAAGAAACGGCAGCCGCCAGGCCGATATCACCTAGTAACTACTAAAGGTTTTCATTTCAGATCTACTGATTGGGAAGTCATTATAGTAGACCTGTCTAACAGCTCACAAAACCAGAAGGTTAACTCCATGGACCGTGAGTATTTTGTTCTTGGGGACACAGCACACACACCAATGGAAATTGAGATAGCTCCCATGAACACTAAGGGAAAAACAAAAGGTTTAATGCTTCTAGCCCGTTGTACACACCCACCATTCTACTTAGAAAAGGGGCAAATTATTGCCCAGGCTATTCCTGTTCCAGCAGATATCACTGCAGAAGGGAAGCCACCAGAAATTTACTGGGCAGAAGTGGTGGGAGAAGATAAACCTTCGATGGGATGTAACCTGGCCTGTGGAGCAGACCGCCTCCATGTGGAGGGGGTTTTAGACACAGGCTCAGACGTCACGGTAATACCTAAGACCATGTGGCCATCACAGTGGGAATTGCAACCTGTGGCAGGCAAAATTCAGGGTATAGGAGGTACCACCTTGGCGAAAATTTCAAAAAGCATGGTGCAAATAGAGGGACCGGATGGAAAAGTAGCCAGTGTCCGTCCATTCGTTGTAGATTACAAGGCACCACTGTGGGGGAGAGATACCATGTCCCAGTGGGGAGTCAAATTGGTCATTCCTAAGACACCCCAGGATTTTTAAAAATAGCCACTGTGAGGCGCCCCACTCACAAATTAAAATGGTTGGATAATACTCCGAAATGGGTGGCACAGTGGCCAATGAGTAATGAGAAACTCAAGGCGCTAGAGGAACTTGTGAAGGAACAATTGGCACAAGGGCATATAGAAGAGACAGATAGCCCTTGGAATTTCCCAATCTTTGTAATAAAGAAACCGGGAAAGGACAAATGGAGATTACTCCATGACCTTCGAGAAATAAATAAAATTGTAGAGGACATGGGACCACTCCAACCAGGGATGCCTAATCCAACAATGCTCCCTCGAGATTGGCAATTGGCTGTCCTAGATATCAAGGACTGTTACTTCCAAATTCCACTGCACCCTGAAGATGCCCCAAGGTTTGCATTCTCAGTTCCCACGGGCAATAGAGAGACACCAATGAAACGTTATCACTGGAAAGTTTTGCCTCAAGGTCTAAAAGTGAGTCCTTTCATATGCCAAAAATATGTAGCATCATTACTGTCTCCAGTACGTGCAGAGAGAAGGGATGCTATCATCCTCCACTACATGGATGACATACTTGTGTGTGCCCCCAAGGACTCAATACTCCAACACACGCTTGACCTAGTGGTTAAGGTTTTAACCTCTGCTGGATTTGAAATGCAGGAAGAAAAAGTTCAAAGGATGCCACCTTGGAAGTACCTGGGTTTGGAAATCACTGCAAGGACCGTTGTTCCGCAGAAATTGGTAATCGATTGTAACCCCAAGACACTAGCAGACCTTCATTCCTTGTGTGGGTCTTTGAATTGGGTAAGACCCTGGTTAGGGCTCACAAATGAGGAGTTAGGTCCTCTCTTTAAGTTATTGAAGGGGGAAAGGCGTACGGACTCTCCCAGGGAACTGACCCCAGAGGCAAAGAAGGCACTTGAAAAGGTACAGAAGGCCTTGTCAGAGAGACAGGCTCATAGGTGTGAGCCAAACACACCTTTTCAATTCATAATTCTAGGAAGGCCACCACATCTGCATGGCTTGATTTTTCAGTGGGTTAAGGGACAAAAAGATCCACTCTTGATCATAGAATGGGTTTTCATATCTCACCAAAGATCCAAGACCATCACTGAGCCACAGGAGCTCATGGCACAGCTGATTTGGAAGGCCAGGGTGAGATTGTGTGAATTGGCGGGTTGTGACTTTGCATGTATTCACCTTCCATTCAAAATTGCAGAAGAAGGGAAGGATTCTCCAGAGAAATTGACTAATGAAAAATTCGAGCATTTGCTCCAGAGCAATGCCAGTCTCCAGTTATCTCTGGATAGCTACAAGGGACAAATATCAGTCCATGCCCCGTCTCATAAGCTGTTTAATGAGGAATTTCACCTCCTTCCTCAGCAAAAGAGGAGCTCGAGACCACTCAAGGCTCTCACAGTGTTCACAGACGCATCCGGGGTGTCCCACAAGTCGGTGATGACTTGGAGAAATCCACAGACCCAGTATTGGGAAGCTGATGTGGAGTATGTGGAGGGATCTCCCCAGGTGGCTGAACTGGCTGCAGTGGTAAGAGCTTTTGAGAGATTCTCAGAACCAATTAATCTGATAACAGATTCAGCTTATGTAGCAGGGATAGTATCCAGAGCGGAGCAGGCAGTGCTCAAAGAAATAGACAATGAACAACTCTTTAATTTGCTCACCAAGCTGATTCATTTAATTTCCCACAGGGAGCACCCGTATTTCGTGATGCATGTGAGGTCACACACCGATTTGCCAGGTGAAATAGCAGAGGGGAATCGTCATGCAGACTCCCTTGCTGCACCAGTTGAGAAAGCACGTCTCCCTGATGTCTTCCAACAGGCAAAGCTAAGTCACCAGCATTATCATCAGAATGTGCCTGGCCTGGTTCGACAGTTCCAGCTAACACGGAGCCAGGCTCGAGCCATTGTGGCCAATTGTCCAAACTGCCAGCTTCAGGCTGTACCATCGATGGGCGTAGGGGTTAACCCCCGAGGCCTTGGCAGCTGTGAGGTGTGGCAAACAGACATCACACACATTCCTAGTTTTGGTCGCCTAAAATATGTTCATGTAAGCATTGACACATATTCAGGCGCAATGTATGCTTCAGCTCATGCAGGAGAAAGGTCAGTGCATGCTAAGCAACATCTATTGCAAGCATTTTCTGTCTTGGGAGTTCCACGCACACTTAAAACTGATAACGGCCCAGCGTATGCTTCCAAGGAATTCCTAGAATTTGTCCAGCAGTGGGGAGTGGAACATAAGACTGGCATTCCCCACTCCCCCACAGGTCAAGCTGTGGTTGAGCGTGCTCACCAAACGCTCAAGAAGGTCTTAGACAGGCAGAGCAACTCCACAGCGTGGATGTCTCCACGGGAGAAGCTCTGTAAAGCCATGTTTACCATCAATTTTCTGAATTGTTCATTTGAAAACATGAGTCCACCAGTGACACGGCATTTTAACAGTGGTGAACAGTTCAAATTGTCTCAGCGTCCACCAGTGTTGATTAGGGATCCAGAAACATGGGAAACCAAGGGACCCTATGAGCTCTTGACCTGGGGTCGAGGCTATGCATGTGTGACTACTCCCTCAGGCCCTAGGTGGATTCCACAGAAGTGGGTAAAACCTTTTATCCCCAAGAATCCAGGTCAGAAAGAAGGGGATGAGAAGCAAGCAGCCGATGCTGCAAAGAGAAGACGCCGTCGGACGGAGGAAGGAGATTCTTCCTAAGTGAACCTTCCGGCAGAAATAGAAATTTTAACATGTTCTGAAAATGTTTGTGTTTCCTTTTTAGAGAAAACATACCGTCCACTTAATCGTGGGATGAACCCCATCCAAGTTGTCATCTTGCTAATGCTGAACAGTGTGGTAGACACATGGATCATCCCTCAGCCACGCCAAAACGTCTGGGTAACCCTGGCTCAAACACTTCAGCAGGAAAATATATGCTTGTCCACGGCAGCAGCAAAGAATCCTATGTCCACCTGTCTGGTAGGGATTCCATTGCAGGCTGGAGAGTTTCCAGCGGCCTTGGATAAACATAGGTCCAATGAAATTCCAGAATCCACTCCCCGACCTCAACAAGAGCAACAGAAGCAGGTTGATGAGAAGAGGAGACTCTTAGGGGAGTGGTTGCGGAATTTGCCTAAGGCAGGGCAGGAACCCCAAGAATTAGAGTTATTGGGATCCTCACCTGCAGTTTACTGCATGCATTTTTCAGGTCTCTCTCAAGTTTCTAACACTCATGAGTACCACGTTATAAAACAATATAGAGGAGAGTTTACTGCAAGAAGGTGGTGTCGTAACATAAGCCATATTGCAGTAGACAATCCATCACATTCTAGTCCCAAAAGTCTCCCTAAGGGATTGTTTTTGGTTTGTGGGGACAGAGCATGGGCAGGAATTCCATCTCGGCTTCTAGGAGGGCCATGTACCATAGGGCGGTTGTCTGTATTGACACCCAATCAAACTTTAATAGGGGAATGGACTCACAAGAACAAATCGGCAAATAAAATTCAAAAGAGGAGTGCAGATATTTTGGACCCAAATTGTAATGCAGATATTTTCCATTGGGCAAAGTCAAAAAGAGTTGCTGTATCCCTGTTCCTTCCGTGGGTAGCAGCAGCTAAAGCTCTAGGTGAATTGGGACATCTAGAGTGCTGGGTGGTCAAACAGGCAAATTTAACATCAACTGCCATCAGCTCCCTCCTAGAAGATGAGGAAATTACCAGACAGGCCACTCTGCAAAACCGTGCTGCTATAGATTTCCTTCTGTTACTGCACGGACACGAATGCCAGGAATTTGAAGGACTGTGCTGCATGAACCTGACTGCAAAAGCTCCAAACATCCATGCTGCCCTTCGAAACATGAACAAGATGATAGGACAAGTGAAGCAAGAAACTGAGGATTGGTTCAAAGAACTGTTTAAGGGTGGGGGAATCACGGGATGGTGGATTTCTGTATTTAGAACAATTCTGTTATTTGTAATTATCCTTTTCCTTGTAACCATAGCGTTCGGGATATTGCGTCGCGTGATTTTCAGAGCCATCACAAATCTTATTTCTACCTCACAAGTCAATCACATAGAGTTGGCAAACCTAAAAAAGCATACCTACCCCAAGGACCGTAAGTGGTGGGGAAACCCGCGCTTAGGGTCCAAATGAATCAAATGTTCTTATAACCTTTTAAAACAAAAAAGAGGGAGGTGTTGCAGTTCAGTGGGTACCCTGCAGCTGGGCCCCACAGATAGGAATGTCCGAATGACCCTTAACCTTAGCTAGACCCCATTGGCTGAGTGCCAGATAGCTCCAGCCCCCCTAGACCCAGACCTAGATAAAAAACCTTCCCGCCATTGTTCGGTCTCTTTTCCTGCATACCACCAGAGAATAAACACCTGGAAAACGAGCCTCTCTCTCCTGGTTTCTGTGGCACTGCTCCTCTGAAGTCCCCAAGGCTGAGCTAGCAGAACAGTTTGGGGGGGGCTGAAAGAGGGCTCTGCCGCAGTGTGCCTGCACAGCAATTCCTTCAATGCCACCATCAGTGGCTGGGGATGCTCACTGGGAACAGGCGCTAGCCAAGTGATCTGGGGTAAGGTTAAATTAACTGTAGTCACTTTCCCTCCTCAGAGAACTAAACTACCACTGGAAAGCCTCGTTAAGAGAGGAGATCTCATTAAGTGTTACCTTGCAGGCAGCACAAGTGCTCTGTGCTGCCGGCACACCATTAGCATGCTGCAGGAGACAATGGAATTGTGCCCGGGGCTGGCTAGGAGCCTGCGGAAAAGCTCCCGCAGTTGGGAGAGAGATGAGAGCTGCTGTGGGATCCAGGGCAAAGGAGTCCTCCCCTGACAGGCCGACAAATTGGTTTAGAGTTAAGTTTCTTGACACCTGGTCTGGAAGAAAAGAACTGGCTGGGAGGGCAGAGCCGTGTCAGAAGTTCAGAGGAAGGTGGGGAGGGATCACATGTGAAAGGGGAGATGGGAGGAAGCGACAGCATGGAGCAGCAGGGATGCCAACTAATCCCGAGGCAGCAGGTAGGAGAGGGGAGCACACACCCATCAGAACCTGGATGCAGGATGCACCCAGCAGAAACGCAAGGGGAGCCAACATGGCAAGAAGAGAGGGGGTCACCACTGACTTTGGTCACTATTCTGAGGACTGTGGAAACAGTCCATGGAGGGCCTGAGATGGAACAACACGGTTGTTAAATATTGCTTGATAAAATACTCAGAGAACACTTTAAAAAGCTGGTTCTTTACTCATTTTCTAGTTCCTGACTTGACAACAGCGACTTTCACACTGTTTCAGATTAGAAAACCTTACATTAACCACTTCAGTCTAGAGGAAGCGTCATCTCACACTGCCTGGGCAGGTGGGGTGCAGTGCCCAGGTCCCAGTTCTGCCTCCTAGCCTCGAAAATCCCACTGATCCAACAGCAGGCTGGATATATGGGGAGATAAAGGAGATCAAAACAGTATTAACCACAGGTTTAAGTACACCTGATCCAGTTTATTTACTAAAAGGGCAAATTTCACAGTGCTTCAGTAACTCAGGTTTTGTGTCTACTTCTGCCTCAGGGCAAGCACCAGACAATTTGGAATAAAGTAAACCTTGTAAAAACTCCACTTACTGCATTTGTTTCAAGGCAGTAAACAACAACTCAAACCAATCTTATTCTAAATTCTTATCTGGAGAGTCACTGCGCATGACACTGCTGCAAGAACCTGGGGTGACTTCTTGCAAATCAGGTCATCACTCAAAGCACCCTGAAAGTTAATGAATCCATCGGGAACAAGGGACACGAATAGTAAAAGGATTAAAATGCCACTAAAGCTGTTATTTTGTGTTTATTATGGATATAAAGACCTACAAGCCTCACCATTACACACCTGCTGGCCACCACAGCCCACACCCTGCATGTTCCTGTCCTTGGCACCATATTCTGCACTACCTCACACACTCTGGCAGTGCCAAGCTCAACAGCTGCTCAAACCTGGCCATGCACTGTTCTTCCAGAACACAACAAGATCAGTATTTTAAGTAAGAATCATAAAGCAAACTCAAATACTACAAAAAGTAACTCAGAGACCCTTATGAACTGCTTCAGGTCTCTGGAGTTCAAATAGGACAAAAAAAAGCTACAGCAAGATGTTTCACTGATTTAACTTGGCATTTAAAAAGTACTTAAATGCAAAGCCCGACCTCAGACACGTAAGATTTATTTCTTTACTAGGCATTACTGGAGCATCCAGCATTACAAAACCTGCTTACAGGAGGGCCGAATCCAAACTCCCAAAACTGCAGTAGAAAGCCACGTCTGACATCAGCCGCTGGGGTGGGGTTCCCACAAGGGCCTGCCAGCAGCTGCATGACCACCCCAATTACATTTTCCCTAAGAGACAGCAGTAACTATTCTGCCATCTTCAGCTGTACCACACTGCTCATCTCGCCAGTAGCGCAGAGTCGCAGCCAAAGTGGGAACATGGACAAAGACAGCCTGGTAGGGAACGGCAGCCGAGAGGAACTCTCAGGGCTCACACAGAGAAATCAGAGCCCACGGAGAGCTTACATGGCTCCACCAGAGCAGACACCCGTATTCAAGGGGCTCAAGTCCATATCCCAGCTTACACCCTGAGAGGTTTCAGACCGCTCTTTCATCCATGGGCACAGGATTAAGGGATGGCTGTAACAGCACTTGAGACCTGAAATTTGGAATTGCAGAGACAGCCCAGCGTCCACTCTCAGGTCATGATCCACCCTCCAGCCCAATAATGACCCAACTGGTAACGGTTAATGCTCCTAGAGTTGTTTTTAACAGCCCCAAAGCACTGTCAGAAGCCAAGGCCTCTGACAGCAGGATACTGCATTTCTGCTCTCCCCTCAGGGATCCCAGCCTAAGGCTTTGGCAGAGTATGGGCCTTCATTAAAAATGTGTCCAGCAACTCATCTCCCTGGAACCAGAGCTGCTACAGGGAAACAGGCAAATCATAAACTGGATTTGCTTCCAGTAGATGAGACAGATCACTGATTACTCACAGCAGATGCGAAATGTTACTGGTATCAAGTGCTTGGACAGGCAGATAGAAGGGTCTTCTGAACAGCTAACACCTTCCAGGTAATCTTTATGACATTTTGAGAGGAAAAGAAAACAACAGCTAAAATAACATGAATCAGCACAAATGGGCCAAGGAAATAAGCTTCACTCCGAACACTACTAAGCTTCAGGTAGATTGCCATGTAAATTACATGCTTAAAGCTGATCAATTTATAGATCAACAGCTCCAGTTACTTCCCTGAATGACTACTTTACAGTAACTGAACACCCAAAAATTGTATCTTGAAGGGAATTGATTTCCCTTAGTCATTTGTTCTCAAACACACTGGCTGTCGCATGCACCCTAAGAAAGGTAAAGCCCAGCTCCTGGGACGCCCCGGAGAAAGGTGAGCTCAGGAGTTCAGGTATGTACTTTGAGCCAGCTGAGGCTCAAGAGTGCAAGTAATGAAACCCACCTCCTGACCCTACACAGCTTCCCTGCACCATGACCCTGGGAGCAGTTCCCACTGCCTAACACGAGGTGACAGAATCACCCCCAAAGGGCTCAAATCAGAGGCACTTCAGTAAGGCTGCAGATAAAACGCTCGTGGGGAAGTGATGCACTCTCACAACTTGGGACAGCACACGTCATATCTGAGACACCACACGTCATACCTGAGATCCCCACACAACAGAAACAAGGACTCCAGCTCTCTCTGCAAGGTGAGAAATCCTTGGGGATTCTGTTCTGCAAGTGACAGGTCCCAGAGGAGTCAGCCTGGCTGCACCATGGAGTGCTGCTGTGCACCCAGCCCCTCATTTTACACGTTTTACACACACCATTTTTAAATACAAAGTGTATCTATTTGATTCACAATAGTACCTTAACATAGGCACCTACTACTGCTCTGGATGCTGTACAAACTCTGGGAATTAAGGACTAATTCCAGCTCCAAGGGACTTTTAAATTGTTATTGTATGCAGCCAACCATGCAACACCCATAGATCTTTCCTTGGCAAGGAACCAACCCCCGTCCCTCCTCCAATGCCCTAATAACCCCAGTTACCTGCACCATGAGGAGGCAAACACCACGGTAAAACTGTAACACTCTGGCACCACCAAGCTCTGAAAATCTCACTTTAAAAAGCTGCTCATGCCAACCCTGGCTGCAGGCAGGTAACAGTTCCTCCCCTGGACACACTGCAGACCTGTTCAAGCAAGCTGAGACACCAGGACCCTGAAACCCTCCAGAGGGAGGAGAGAGGCACAGTTCTGTGCTGCTGACAAATGTTCAAGTCCCATCTTGAGGAAAAAAAATTAAAATATAAAGCAGAGGCTATTGTGTACTCCCCGGTGTAGCCACTTATTAAAACTTGTATGAAAATAAGTATGAAGGACTTTCCAATATAACTAATTTATCCTGATGAGCCTACAGGATTTGCCACAAGGAAGAGATTAACTGGACACCAAGAATTTAACAGAAAATCACTCCAAGAAAGAGACCCACAGCGTACAGGCCAGCTGCCTGAGGCTACACAAAAATAGTTGAAGATGGGCCATTGCAGAAATAAAATCTTCGTTTTCTCTATTATCTGCTCTAGGATTTCTCATTAACAGATCTGCAGAGCTCCATCATTTAAAGTCCAAGGCAAGGCAAGCTATCTTTGCAGAAGATAAGAAGGTTGGTAACCTTTGCTCAAGCTGCAGGTTCCAGCACACTCTGAAGGGGTTTCAGCCTGCCTTTTAGAGGGTGTTACCTTGGTCTCGAGGTTCACTTTATACAACAGCCCATACTGAGGTTAATAGAGGAAAAAAGAATTCTTGTTGTGCATGCTTAAACTGCATTGTTTGGAGCAGAAGATTTTTGGAACTTCACAGAGAGTTTTTTCCCTAGCAATCACCGTCACCATCAAAACCAGCAGGTATTTATAACTGGACTAAATAAAGGTTCCTTCCTGCTACCAAGATTGGAGATTCCATGAGTACACCTCTTCTGGTAGCATCTACAATAGACACTGAAGCCATTTTCCTAAACTGACCTTTATCCAATGGAGCGTGTGACTGAAGCCCAGAATGCATCACAGATGCTGGTGCCGGCCACTCACAGAGAATCCCCTGTGTTCAGCTTCAAACCAGGCTCCATCTGCAATGAAACTATGTAGAAAATGGTTTATTGGCTGATTCCACCTTGTGGGCACACAATAACAAAAAACTATTCTTTAGAAAAATCATGACATTAATTTGCCTTGCAAAATTTCTTAGGCTTCGTGTGGAGCCGTTTGTCCTGTTACCCTACGGTGTCTGGGCTCTGTGATAAACTTGTGGCTTGAGGCTGGTAGAGACCTTTCAAAGACACTAACAGCCATACCCTGTTTGTACAGTCATTCGTGCATCTTTCCTGTCACCATCAATTGTCAAATGAAACACATATTTCAAGTTTATATCAGAAGACATGGGGAAAACCCAGCACACGTTCCAGAGGGATTCTGTAAGCTTGCCAAAAAGCAGTGCTGTCACAGAGCCTGGCACCTGCTGAGGAGGGCTCAGAGAATCGGTCTGGATATAGTGCCTTTCACCCCGACAAGCTGAGACAGAGAGGTTAAGTGATTTGCCCAAGGCCATTGGGTAAGTCACTGACAGAGCCAGGGTTGGGTTTCAGAAGCTCCTGGCCCACGTCCTGCATTCAATTATAACTGCACAAAGCATCTCATTTAAAAGAGGCTTGAAAAGGCCCACGCCAGGAGGAACATCAAAACCCCTCGGATCTGGAACAACAACAAACCCCCTTTCCACATTTAAGAGCAGGCAGCACTTCATGCTCTCGGCCCTCAAACAACAGCCACACCAACAAGAGAGCAGAGAAATAAATCCCAGCTCATTTTATAATAGCTTCGCTGCAAGTGCCTTTTGGAATTCACCATCCCAAACTCCAAAGCAAAGGTCCAGAACATTTACACGCTGTCTTACACGGCAGAATTAAGTGAGAACAGTTTAGAAGTTACTGAAAATAATCTCTATGATAGCTACAAGTTAACGCAGAGGCAAACAGAGGCCTGGGACAGCTACGAAAGCAACCAGACTCTTAAGGTGACCACCAGTGCAGAAGCTGACAAGGAAGACTTCAAAAATAGCCAGATACTACTCGTCTTCTAAACCTGGCTTTGAGGACAAAGACAAATCAAAACGCACGACCAAACAGAAACCTGAGCAAGCCTGACCCAGCACAGACACTTACAGGGTGTTAATCCAGGGACTCATTCCAGCAGCAGCCACGCAGGTGGGGACTGCTCCAGGGCCAGGCTGCCACCCCAAGTCCCAGCGGTCCCGGCTCTCCACAGCCAAACACCCTCAGCCCGGAGACCAAACACCCCGGCTGTTACTCATTACCAGCACCGGTCCCTGCCAGAGCTGCCTGTGCTGTTTGGCCTCTTCGGTTTCAAACCGCTCCTGCTGACACCCGAGCCAGCGGTGAAATGCTCCATTAGCTGCTCCATTCAGCACGGCTCCATCCCGACTCCAAGGAACGGATGCTATTTAAGCTATAGGCACGAAGCACGAGGTAACAGGACCGAGACACCAATTCTGTTTTGTTTTGTTTTCCAGGCAAGTCACTGACCACACAAGTAACTGGCCCAGTATTTTCTATTACAGAATTACTGTTCCTTAATGCAGAGACCTATTGCTGCTCTGATGACTGTATAAACACTGACCAATGAGTCAGCCCTGAAGGCTGTTCTCATCATATATATAGGTATGGGGGGGAAAAGCCGGGAGTCGGGCAACCAGCCCAGGGCCACGAGCCGGAGTCAGTGCCCGGGGGGCTCGGGGAGACCGGAGACAGCCGAGCTGCCTTACCTCACCTTCCAGCAACCTCCTGCGCTTTTTTTAAACTTCAGACCGGAGAGGCTCTGCGCTAAGTTCGACCATCACCGGCCGCACATCCCGCGGGTGGGAGCGAGGGGGACGCTGGTTCCCGCGGAGGCCTGCCGGGCTCTAAACCCTGCAAAACAACGCGTCGGGGTCCCCGCTCCGAGCAGGTGATATTCTGGAAAGGAACGAGAAAAGAAGGGAAGGCGTTCCGGGTGCGCCCGAGGTCAGCTCCGGCCCCACCTGTGCGGCGGGGCGGGCCGGGCGAGAACCTGCCCCGACCCCCGGCCCGCACCGAGCGCGGCACCTGCGGAGGTGGCGCTCGGTGCGGCCCTGGCGGTGATGGATACATCGTGCCCCGCGGCTGCGAGCGGCACCGGCCCCGCAGCCCCGAACCCCGCGGCCCCTCTCCGGCAGCCCCTGCCCCGCAGCCGCCGCTGGGCAGGAGCCCCCGGCCCCGGTCTCACCTGTGCCCGCGGGTTTCCGCTCGCTCGCTCAGCGCCTCCCGAGCCCCGCCGGCCCCGCGCCCGCCCCGGCTCCCTGGGAGCCGCCGCCAGACCGGCCGGACGGGTTGCCCCGGTTCTCCGGGCGGGGAGTAGGGGAGCAGGGGAGGGGCCGCCGGGCAGCAAGGGAGGGGCCGCCAGGGCCCGCCCCGTGCCCGGCCCCGGCCCGACCCCGCGGCCGCTGCCGCCGCCGCCTCCCCGCTGGGGCTCGGGGGCGCCGGGACCCTCCGGCGCTGTTGGCACCCGCGGGAGATGCTGCCGTGCGGGACCGGGGGTTCTGGCACCCGCGGGAGGTGCCGAGGTGCGGGTCCAGGGCGCTCCGGAGGTCCCTGCTCTGGTGAAGCTCTGGTGATAGCTGGATCTCCCGCCTGGCGTTGTTCTAAATGACAGGATTGTTTTATCGCTCCTTTTTCGCTGAGCTGCGCAGCATTAGAGAGCTTTGGAAAGGCTACAGGATTTTAACCTTTTGGCCTTTGAAAAGCTCCGAATGGACTCCTCGTTCCCAAATCCTTTTAAGGAAAGACTGGAGACTTGGGGGATGCACGAGAGTGATATTCTTAACTGATGGTTTTGCTCATTAATAAGCAGACTCATTAACAGATAAAGCGGTCATATTTAGGGATGACAGTAGTGCTGTTCTGCCATATGCACATTTGTTCACAAATAATGCAATTTAGGGCAAGTGGAACGCAGATACGGTTACTGATCTGATTAAGTATAAAAATCTGCAGAATTCTGTCTCTTAAAGTGATAATGGGCTGCTGCTCTGTACTAAAAGTGATCTTTGTTTTGGACTGGCAGGTATTGCAGAGATCACTTGGTTTCTTTTTCAAAAGCAACAATACTCAATTTTCCTGTGCCAGAAAAGTCTTGTTCAAACAGACTTGGTTTTCCTAGACCAAAAATGTGATGCTGAGTTCCAGAGCTGTGTCTTTCAGCACTTTTCTGTTTTTCTGCCTGCCTCAAATTCCTCACACCAGCATAAAACCAAAGTTAATTAAAATCAGGAGCATTTTGGCTGAACAAAGCAGCAGAGGTTACTTGTGCTTTTGACAATTCCCGCTCTGGGCGGGACATTAATTCCTGTCCAGGGCTGAACGTTTATTTGGCTTCGACTTCGGTATTCACAAGGTTGCTGCATGCAAAGCCCGGCTTGTGGGACACACTGTCAGGAAGGAGATTACTGGAGATAAAAGGGCCCCTTAACAGTGACTAATGGCCCAGCCCAAATATTAGTTTTACACTTAGTTAGTACAGATCCGTGTCCGAGGGAAACAGCAGCTGTTCCCTGCACTGGAGCCATGAGGAGGAGCATCCGCCGCTTCCCCTCTCAGACCCTGCTCTTGGTCACTTCCAGCAGGTATTTCCAGTTCTGCTTCAGACCTTTTCTCCTCCATCCTCTCCTTTATTCCTCAGCCTCATCTTTCACTTGTGCCCCTTCACTCCAAAATAGCAACATGCCCTAGTAAAAAATACACTCCTTTCTGTCCCAATGCTCCTTCTCTCCTTCCCAACCTCTATTCCTGTTTGTCTCATTTTGTCAGGGTTTGGGACACAACTGTGTAGAAGGGGCTATGCATATCAGTAATTCTGTATTTAAGCAGTTCTGAGCACACCTATTTATTCACATTCTTATTTGATTCATTTTCTAATATGAAGAAACCGGAGGATAATGCAGATTGTCTTTCTAAGCAATCCTCTCCCTGTTCATCTTTCCATTGTTTTCTCTATCAATTAATCCAAACGGGGGGGGGGGAGGGGGGCGGGCGGGGAAGAGTTTAATTCTCTATATCTTTCAGCTAATCTGGAATCAAAAGTAATTTAGATGGTAATTTTGAAAATTATTAATTTGAGGAAAGGGCAGATGCTGCAGCTCATATAGTTTATAGGCAGAAAGTAAATGGTGGCAATTCTGCATGCTGAAAGAATTGTGCTTTTCTATGTGAAAATGTGGAGGGTTTCTTCTTTTTTCCTCCCCCATATAAATTAAAAACTTCCAGACAAAATTGATAGATTAGAGGTTTTCCTAGGCTAAAGCCCTGTTTCAGTGTCAAGAAGGCTGAGCCCAGATATTTTGGAAGTTTCAGTTTCCTAACATCGATATCTAAGAGAGAAGGAACCAGCAAAGCAATAGCAGCCACAGCTCCAGAGATAACCCTTGGGAGAGGGATACCCGTGCCTTCGTGCCTCCTCAGTGGCAGTGTGATTTCAGATGGAATACTGGTCACTGAATCAGTTAAAGAGGGGGGTGCATGTTGTGCCAGAACCTTTGAAGTTCTTCTAAGAACAGGAACATTACCAGGAGACTCGTGTGTTTGTGCACCGGTTTCTCCTGTACAGGGAGCTTTTCTCTGCCCAGGTACTTTCCTGCCTCACGTTTGGCACTTGCTGGAGAGAGCTCAGCTTTAAATCAGGCTCCGTTCCAATTGAATTGTTAATTACCACGACTGGAGTTAGCGCAGCCCAGCAGAGAATTCCACAAAGACAGAGCAGTGCCTCATTATTCCCTGGGTAAGGGATCCTCTCGTGCTTACAGACATACAGAAATCCTAACACAAATTTTATGGCAAGGACATGGAGGTGTGGAGATTTTTCCTACTCCAGCTATTCAAAAAATATTTCCTGTGCATTCCTCTTTCTGGCTGTGCTCCATCAGATGCATGGATTTTATACAAGTCCATGTTTCTGTAAAACCTCTCCTCCAGGCATGGCAGGGATGTTCCCCATGTGGAGAACAGCTCTTTTCCCCAAGTTGTGAATTCGGGGGCTGACACAGAATGGGGCCCCTGACTCCATCTGGATCCAAATCTGTTTTCCTGAGGAGCTCCAGTGTTGCTCCTTGCCTCTGCCAACAGATGGGGAACCACACCGCTGAATTCCCGGCGTGAGCTCTGCGGAGCTGCACGGACTGAGCTGCTGCTGCTTCCCGCTTTGCTGCGGTTCCTGTCGGAGCACACTTGGCTTTAAAACAATGCTTTAAAAGCGGTAGATCTACATGCTGTCACTCAGGATTAGTTTAGGACGCAGGAGGGAATGGAGTTCCCGGGATCTGGGAAATGACAAATCCTGCTGGTACAGTGATACATTCAGAGTAGTAGAATATACGCGTGGTCTTGCAGAGCTATTTGGAAATGAGGGATGAGACTGAGGAACTAAAAGTCACTGACTCGAGTTCTGTGCCTCTTTCCATTGTATTTCCTTCCTGAATTTCCTTTCCCCAGAAGAGCTGAACTGATTTAGTCCTGAAGCCTTGCAGTGCTCAAACACTTCATTCCTTCTCAGGTTCTCACTTGGAATTTCAGTGGGAAGGTGACTTTTGCTCACAGATTGGTATCTGGACCCTTTTGAACATGGAAATGTTCCCATCAGACTACTCTTAGGAAGTCTTCTTTTTCTTGTTTGGTTGTTTTTTTTGTTTGTTTGGGATTTTTTTTGTGTGTGTGTTAATGGGTTTTATTTTTGTTTAGTTTAGTTTTGTTTAGTTTTGCTTTTTAGGTGTTTTGTTTGGGTTTTTTTTTTTACAGCATAAAGTTTATTTTCTTCTTATTTTTCTTTTTTTTTTTTTTTTTTCCTTCCTATGAGTCTGTGTTGCCACAAATCAAAATTCTGGCTTTTCTGGCTGTCACTCTTCCTTGCTGCATCCTGTCTTCTGTGATTTGTGATGAGTCTTTCCTTAAGGGAGCATTATTTTTGCTTAGCTTTCACCTAGTGTATCCCATTGTTCAGCTCTGGGCAATTGTTTTGGGATATTATTGATTTTATGACTTGCATTGTTGTCTGCACAAAACCAGACCCATTTGGGGCAATTTGCTGCTTTCATACTTTCTGAGGGAAGGGAATGTGTGTTGGCTTGAGTAGAGCAGCAACAAAACCCTGCTATTATTTTATGTGGTTTAAAGAGGGAATCCATCTCATGTTTCCCTGGAGGCACTTCTGTGATCAGGAATTACTACAACATTACTCAGAGCCCTTTGTGCGGGCGGTTACTTTGGGATGTTATCCCAGATAGTGCACATTGCTGTTCTCCTGACTGGCTGGCATGCAAAAAAAGATGGGAGAAACCAGTCTGCCAGGCAATTCTAGCTGTGACTCCATGAAAATTCTCAGTAGTGGGGGAATCCTCCAGGAGAGAGCAAGGTACATAGCAATAATATTACTTACAAATTCAAAGCATTGTACAAAAATTAAATCATCTCTGAAGCACGTCCAAGTGATATGTCCTAGTGAAGTGATTCCACTGAAATGATGCTCACACATCAGCAGACAAGGAATACAATTAAGGAGAAGAAAGTAAGAACACCAAAGACAAATTGTGGCTGCAGGGTATGCATCCAGATGCTCCTAATGGATTATTCTGCCCTACAATTGCTCTCTCACCACATGGGTCGCATGTCTGGGCAGGGAAGCAGTGAGAGACATGAAAGGAGCAATAGGTTATGTGGATTGTTATTTTTACTCTATTGCAGGAGCAGTGTGCAAGGAGGACACCCAGCTCTGTGCTCAGATTGCCAGCAGTGGCTCCCTGCACACAGGAACGGGTGAGGAGCCACTTGTGAGCAGCCAGGTCCTGCCAAGGGACCCCACAGTTCTGCTGGGACTGGGAAGGCAGCTGTCCCCAGGACCCACAGGGTTTATCCGTCATGTAGCAGCATCCCTCTGCTTTACCAGAGACATGTGAAAGTGAGTCAGTTTGTTTGTTTTTGAGGGAAGTTGCTGCTTTTAGCCACCTCACAATGTCATTTTATGTAACGTATTCATGACTGGGCCTGTACCAATAGCCATGGATGTATATATAGATATACATGCATGTATGCATGTATATACACACACATATATATATGTATACATATATATATATATATATATATATATATATATATATATATATTAGAGGCATTGCAATAAAGTGGCCACACACATATATATAACTTGTCACAGCATCCTTTTATCCTTTTCTTCTTTTCCTGGCTTAGAGCTCCCATGGTTCTTTTGCAGGCTCCATATACACAGGAAAAAGAAAATCCTTTGGTCTTTACACCAAGGAAGGTGCCTTATGGAAGTTGAAATGCTGTTCCCTATAGACGTGGTTTGAAGCCTGAAATTAAGGGGAAAATATTCCAGAAAAGGAATCACTGAGCAGAGCTCATGTGGAGCTGTGGCAAAGATTGATTTGAAACAGAACAAGGGCAAGGAGAGGTTGCCCTCTCCTTGGACTTTGGGAGTTGGACTTTGCTGATCCCTGTGGATCCCTTCCAACTCAGGATATTTTATGATTCTATTCAAGACTTAAAATTAATATGCAGAGAAGCATGTGCTAACTAGAAATCCACTCACTCATCCTACTTTAAGCCCCCATTACTGCTTAAAATGGCTGATTAATGATGTTAGATGGTGATAGCATTCATTTGATTAAACTCTCAAAGTAAGCAGAGTGGAAATGCCTAAGCAATGGATTGCTGGTAAATGTAATTTATGCTTTGTGTGTATTGGTCTGTAAAATTGTCAGCAATCTTGATGTAGGCACATCTGCATTAAATTTGTGCAGCTTCTTCAAAAGTGCTGCTATTTACCAAAACAAATCCACAATATGTTCCTGTTATAGGTGTGTGCCCGCAGGAGGATGCACCCAGCTCTGGCTGATGAGAAAAGAGGCAGAGCCCCACCACAATCCATGGGGACTCCATAAGGATGTGCAGCCACCCACAGAGTTACATGTGCTGGAGCTTCTGACAACACAGAATACCTTCCCTGATGTCTTTTTTCTCTCTCCACTAATCCTCCTCCCACTCAGCAAGAAAAGTAGCTGCACAGGCTCACAGAGATGCCTTGCTATCAGCCTTACTCTAGAATAATTTAACACATCCCTGGAGAAGTGTTCCTGACTCTTGTTTAGGGAGGCTAGGAATCGGGTTCCCTGCAGTGCTCAACCTGTACCCTCGGATAAACAACACATTTAGGTTCTGCTTGATTACTGTTTCCTATTCTTGCTCTCAGAATTCCTGCAAATTGTTGTCTTGCCAGAGAAGCTCCAAGGAGCCTCACTCGGGTGGATGGAGCTGTGCTGTCCCCAGCTTCCCTCTGCCACGTGTTTCCATCCCCGTGAGTGTCAGCAGAAATGACTGTGCTCATATTTTATGAACAGAAATGCAAAACATGTTAGTCTGCTACAGAAATGCCACCCTTCTGAACCTCAGGTAGCCTCACACGGTGTTTTTGACAGACCTGTGCATCCTCCTTGCTGATGAAGATTCATCCCTAGATCTTTCTGTGTCAGAGGAGTTTGCTCTTTTGAGGGTGGTTTGAGTACGTGAGGTATGTGATCCCATCCCTGGAGAACATGTTCTGCCACTGGCATGAGCTGCTACCTGGAGGGTCTTCTGGCAAGAGGAGGTGTCACTCACTGCTTCCTTCTGGCTCTTCTTCCCAGCGTACCAAATGGAGATGAACATGAAGGCACCTGGAGAACAGTCTCCACATGATGTTCAGCCAGTTCAGCACTGAGTTTCATCCGTGGCCACTAGAAGTTTAGAGGGTGCTATGAAGAAGTATAACCTTACAGAAATAAATAGTAAGGCAGATAAGGTTTTACAGCAAGAGAAAACATCACAGGATTTGTGTAATCTGGCACTGGCTGTTTTTGGTTTGCCAGGGTAAGTGTCTCTACTGTCTGTGTGGTTGATTGAGGAAAAATGTCCATGAGTGTAATCCAGTGGCTGGGTGGATTGAACTGATTCCTCTTCAGAGCCTAAGCTGGCTCTGTAAGTATAAACCATACAAATTCCTCCTTTTTCAGGGTAAGTAATTACTTTCAAAGTAATCTCAGTTCTTACATTTTTGCACAATTCTTAATCCCATTCTATTATTTCCTTGTATTTTGGACACATTTGGAACCTGTGCCCCCACTTGACCCCAGATAGGTGCATCAGCTCCATGACTCACCTTTGAGCATTACTTACTGCACACGATGAATATTGGGTTTGTGTAACAGGTCTCTGGCAGAGGGGTTATTTCCTCAAGTTTTGTGTGAATTAGAAGAACCTGGGAAACCCTTTGTAGACTTGTTTCATGCTTTAGTGTTTGACTCACGACTCTAATCTGGTGCCATCTTCATGGCTTTATGTACCTCTTACCCGCCTACAGCTCAGATTGATTTTCCTCCTACTCACCCTTTTGCTCACTGCTCTCCTCCCAGTTCTCCTCTAACTAATCCCTCTCGTTTCCCTCTGCTCTGTTTTGTTTGTTCCCTCTTCTTCTTCCCTGCTCTGTGGTGCTCAGCCTGTCCAGCTGGGCCACGTGAGCCTTACAGCCAAGGGGGAAGTGCCTTGCTGGGCTCCTGGACAGACTGACACCAAGTCCCTCCAGGAGTATTTTGGAATAGGGATTTTGTTAACTGGCATTCCTTATCCTACACCAGAACTGTCTGATAATCCTAAGCAATTAATTATTAGGCTGTTTGGCCTCTGTGTTTTTGGAGAGAGACCCTGCATTCCCCAAACCATCCCCAGTCTCTGGGGAAATGTTGGGCAGCTTGAGTTGAAGTTAGACAAACAGCATAAGAGAATAGGGAAAAATATTCTGGCTGTTTTGCACACAGCTGCTTTCATAGTATGCCCCTCAGCAGGCAAGTGAACTGTTTATAAAGATAATTCCACTAAGCACAGACAACTGATTCATTTCCCTACTGCAGTCACACTCACAGAAACCCTAGTGAAACACTTACACATTAACATTTTGCAATTTCATTGCTGCAGTACCCACTGCTGCAGTATCCTGTGGGTTAAAGCTCCTTGGGAAGTTCAGTCAATAGCGTGTGCCATGACAGTTTGCTTGGGTTGAATGCACAGAAAGTTTAAAAACCAACACAAACCCAAATGGAACCAAGCAGCTCATTGAACAGGACTATCTGAATGCCTCAGTGTGAGTTGGTGGGATGGGTGCCACATCCTGGCAAGCACTTCATATTGGAGACAAATCTTCCACCCCATTAAGAGGGATGCTGCTGCTTTCTGTGCCCAAGGATCTTCCAGGGTTTCCACATTATTATTATTATCCTTCTTCTAATGAGCATGTTTAATTAAAGAGCAGGTATTTCCTAAAAGATTTGATTTGGGGACATCACCTGAAGGAAACCACAAAAAATCACTTTTCTCCCAAATCTTTATAGCCCTGTATCGAAATGGTTGGAAGCCTCTTACACCAGTTTTCAGGAACACCTGTCAGTTTTGTCTGAATTCACACAACTGAAATGAAGGCACAGAAATGGTAAAGCTCATCGCTGCTTTTGAGAGAGGATATCAAACCTCTCTCTTTCAGACAGGAACAAAGATGGGGGGCTGAGATCTCTTGCCAAACCCCACTGAAATAGTTTGGCTGTTAATTAATTGTATGCTTGTCACACTTTAAATGGTCTAAAGGTCATGTCTTGGGGATCACTCTGATTTCTCCTTCAGACATGGTCAGGTGGGACTGTGAGTTTGACCTGCCTTCAATTCTACAAGAAGCAAAAATCCTGAGGCTGTCTGGATTTGAGGTAAGTGAATGAATTCTCCTTTAAAAAGATGACTTTAAAAGTAGGGGTAGCCCATTGTGAGAAAATCTGTCCTGCTTCCAAAACCTCCCTGGAGGAGGAAGACTTGTCCTAACTTGGATAAAGCTCCACAAAGCTACTGTGCTGCACTTGGCATTTGGAATGGGAGAAGCCATTCCATGCCCTGCAGACACAGGAGAAGTGATTGTCAGCTGCAACCCAAACACTGGGGTTACAAAACCCAAAGTGCAGGAGAAATCTCCACCCTGAAAGGAGATATGCATGCTGATTTGGAATTCCGATGGGATGGGTGGGGTGGGTGTGCTGATTACAGTTTGGGGCAGGAATGACAGAGGATTTACAGAAGCTGGGCTCCTTCCCAGAGCTCTCCAGTTCGAACAGGGCAACGTCTGCTTGAAGGTCTGCAGAGAGAGATTTTAGTGCAAATTCCCTATTGATAACCCTGCATAGAATGAGCAATACAGGCAACCGTGGCCGAGTGTTGGGGTGGAGTGGTGACAGCTCTTCAGGTGGCACACCAGCTTTAGCAGGACGTGAGCTAAGAAAAGCCGTGTTTGGTGGGGTAGCCCAATGCTGCAAGTACCAAATCCGCAGCCAAAAAGTGCTTTACAGGAAGGTGCAGGTCTGCTGTCTCTGGGCTGTGTTTCTCATGGCTCTTACTCCCAAAGAGCCACCCTGTAATGGGCTGGGAGGGGAGGAAAAGAGGATGAGGATTGCAAAGGCACTGCTTAGAGCTGAAATGGATTGTTTGAAAGCTCTCGCAGGTTAAGGAAGGCTGGGGACCTTGGAGGGACTAGATGTGCTACAGATTTGCAGCAGGAAAGAGTGAAGGCGAGGGTTATGGGCCTGTAAAAGCACAAATCCCTGGAGAAGATGGACAGCTGATACTCCCTATGTACCATAATATAAGAACCAGGAAAAATCAAATTACAGAATTACAGAGAGGCCAACAGAAGGAGGTAATTTTCCACTCTGGCCAGTTCCAGAGACAAGAGACCAAGCGTGATGAGCCTGAATGTTAATTACACCGCTCTTTTAGGTCCGGGCTTTTTTCCTCCCTCAAGGGGTGAGCAGCCCCGGGAGCACTAGGGAGAGCTCCTGTCCCTGCAGTGGTTTGTGGTGTGGTGGAACAGGAAGGACAGCATTGCTTGGGAGATGCCCCAGAGATTAGAGGCTAGGGGCCTGACTCAGGCCCACTTGACTCACCCGAACACCGTATTCCCCTGGAAGCTGTGGAAAGCTCCTGTGGCTGACTATTCCCAGCTCTCAGCCCCAGGTCTGTTGGATGCTTTCCCTCCCTGCCACCCACCCAGACAGGTGAGCGTCACACGCAGCTGGGACTCACACACTCCTCAGTGAGCCTGACACAGGGGAAATCTGAGCAACTTTACTTCCATAAATGCTGCAGGTCTCATTTCATTTTCCGTCTTTCTCTCTTTTGCTGTCCTCCCCGGGGATGCCTGCCTGTGATTCTCAGTACCACACACATCCCAACAAACCCAAGGTGCATTAACACAGACGGAATGTGAAATCCAAGTGAAAGGAAGAGTCCACAGAACAAATCTCATGGCGTTTGGATTGCTCATGGGCTAAGCAAGGTAAAACATCCTCAGGTTAAGTATTGAGCTGGAAGAAAAGCCCCTGCCCTGTGACAGCACTGCCTAGCTGGCCTCTGCCAGCAGCACTGCTCCCTGGGGACCTGGCCCCTCCACTCCCACACTATCCAGAACACTTCCATGCTGCAGGAGACGAGAGCTGGAAGGAATTGTCTGGAAAACAGGCCACTGCCTATATCAAAGGCCTTCCAGAACAATTAGCAGCCCCTGTCCAAAGCGTTGTGGCACCACGCCTCGTGGTGTGGCTATTATTACTCTTTAAATAGCCCCAGAATGATGGGGTTTTCCTTTCCTGTAAACTACCCATTTCTGACAGAAACACAGAGCTTCTCTCGACTTCTCCAGGGTTAATCTTCCTTTTCTTGCTCATGCCTGCAGGGTTATATCGTCACTGGCAACTGAGCAACAATTAACAATTTATGTTCTGTGGGAGCTTGATTCAACTTGGCTTACAGCTTTGATGAGTTTTCTATGACATTGTCAATAATACATTATAAAATACTGACAAATTTTTAAATAGTTAATCTTTTACTAGTTTTCTGTGTTCTGAACCATGCTCAGCCCCCAGCCATTTCAGTAATGCTTCAAGGAAGGTATATATTGAGAACACAGAGACAATTATGTTAGTCCAACAGCAACCTGATAAAATATTAACATTTCTTATGAAATTTTTCCAGAAGAAAGGAGAAAAATCATCACTAGCGAGAAGCTTTGCAGTGGGAAAAGCCTTTTTTCAGCAAAAAATTGTTAAGTAACACCATTAAATATTGAATGATGCTGAGGTGTGTCTGTACACAGCCTCATTTCAGCCCAGTGTGATGCAGATTTTATTTCCTCCTCTGCAGAAATCATGAAATCCTGTTTTAAACCACGATGGAAGAGCCAATCAGATAAAACCTGTACCTTGCCACTATACTTTTATGATTTGTTAAGTTCACTGGAATGAGTAATACAGCGGGAATAGAACATTTTAAATACCCCTTGGCAGTCACTGAAGTACAATAATCACTTAAAAGACACAGGAATTACCAAACTCCATGTGCAGCTGGTGCCACATCAAACCAAAAGGAGCCTTGTCTGGGTGATTTTCACCTCTGCACTCCCATTTTGTATTTCACCAGAGCTGTTGAGAATAAATAAATAATAAATTGAACAGCAAAAAGCAAGTCATTCTGGGCAGCCTCTGGCAGCAGTTTGCTCTCATAATGCTGTTTGGTGAGCTGGAAGCATCCAGCTCATTTCCTAAAGAGCATTTTCTGCTTAGGTCGGGGCTCTATTAATCTGTTCAAGCCAATTCTCTAAAATCCAAACCATCTGTATTTGGGAAGATCATGGTTTATTTGGATTCTCTTTGTGTCTGCTGTCAGTAGATGATTAGAAGTACGAGGGATTTACAGTGTAAAGTCTCTCTACTGGCATGTTACAGTGACCTTCTAAGTAGCATCTCCCAATATTTGGGTAACAGCTGGTACAGTTAAGTCCAGCAGCGAAACAAAGAACAGCCACAAATACTGGAAATGGCTGAGCTTTGGCAGGGTAGAAGGGCTGCAAGGAGTGGGGCTGGCTGAGCTTCCAGTGTTTCACCAGGTGTTTTACTGGCAGTTTCTGAGGACTCCTTGCGAAACACACGGCAGTGTTCAGGTAACAGTTTTGTGTCGGGGTGCCTGGAATTTCCAGGGAAGCGGTGAAGCAGTCACTGGAGATCTGGCCCAGCGAGCCGTTGCTTCACGCTGTCCCCACGTGCCCACGCCCAGGTGCCATGCAGGCCCTGCTGCGTGCGGGGCAGCTGCTGCTCCTGCATGCACCACTCGCAGGGGCTGCTGCATCCT
Source organism: Anomalospiza imberbis (assembly GCF_031753505.1). Taxonomy (NCBI): domain Eukaryota; kingdom Metazoa; phylum Chordata; class Aves; order Passeriformes; family Viduidae; genus Anomalospiza; species Anomalospiza imberbis. The sequence continues at coordinate 140,536 of NW_027100387.1, read as the reverse complement.
CCCACTCCACCGCTCCCCGTCCTGCACACGTGGACCGAGCGCCAGCTCCCATGGAGAATTGCCAGCCGTAAGACATACTAAATCTGTTTTTCTCAGAAAATTGTAAATAATTCATGGGGCTTGGTTCTATAAAGAGGCCAGTTATAAATCATCCGAGCTGCACCTGGAGATTTCTGATGTCAGCATTATCACATGAATTACATCTCTCCAGGGCCATCTATTACTGTAAACACAATTCCAAAGAGGAATTATGCATGTAACATGCAAGGCAAACAAACGAGTAATCTTCAGCCTGGGTTTAATACTACAGCTTTGCAATCCAACTGAGTTGTTAGTGGCGCTAATTTTCTGCTCTGGCCTGAGAGATCCTTTCATTCTGCTCCTGTACAGGTGTATTTTTCCCTGAGGAGCACTTGTTGGTGAGAATGCTGGTTGACTGTACACCACCAGCAGCCCAGGTGCTGTGAGGTGCAAGGAAAAAGCCACAGATGTGATTTTAGAGGGACATGAACGTGTGCTGCAGAAAAGATCTGGATTCTGAGATTTCCGTGTATCACCATCTCGACCATGCTGGGATTACAGTCCACTTAGAGCTGTTGAATTACGCCAACTGTTTCTTTTTCATTCTGCCCTTCAGAAACAAACATTCTTGGATAGAAACATGCCGGTTCCTGATGGTTTCCAGCTCCTGATGTCAGCACAGAAAAATATGAGAGGCAAAGAACAGAGATGTGTTTATGGACTAATGAAAGGACTCCTGAAATCCTGGTTTTCCATGGTATCCAGGGGATGAGAGGTGGAAAGATGCTTCTGTTAAGGCAACCAAGTAGGTGAGTGTAAAGCAGGGGGCCAAAGCTGCATCCAGAGTTGGGAATGATCTGATCACGAACAAAGAGGAATCAAACTGAATCTATCTTGGCAGGAGGCCTGCGGAATGAGCCCAGTGCCAGGTGCTCCTGTGGACTCGGCCATCCGAGGGCTGGCCTTGGCCAGGCAAACAGGAGCAGTTTGGCCGTGCTGCTGGGGAAGCCCCTGCCCAGCCCTGCCTGCACCACGTGTGGTTTATGGCCAGGAGGGACCCGTGGCAGTGCAAAGGCCGATGTCTCCCCAGGCTGGACTTTAACAGCTCGTGCTAAGCTCCCAGGCACTGCTCTCTGGGCAGAGGTCACCTCCTTCCTGCCCCAGAAAGGGCTTTGGAAAGGCTGGAAAAACACCCTCTGGACTACAGACTGCTGTGGAATCTCTCGAGGAAAAGGGGTCTCCTTTTTCACGTTCTGCTCGGCTCCGTGAAACAGAAAGAGGTACTCTGTACCTGAGCACAGAGGTGGGCTGCTGAAGCCAGAGCCAGTGGCACTTGTCTGAAGTGCCCAGAACAGCCTTGTGTTGGGCTCTGGTGACAGATCTGTCCCGTGCCTTTGGTAACACATTGTGCACGTTAAGGTGAACGCAGCAGGGCATAAACGTGTCTGGGCAGCGCTGCCACCGTACTGCCAGAGATCATAAATGGGAGATTAGCGCAGGGAGGGGCATGGCTGGGGGCAGAGCCAGCTCAGGGGCACAAAACAAATCAAAGGCTCAATTACAGCTAAAGCGGGACTTCATTTCGCCCAGAAGTGCCCTCACTCCAAGTGCCCAGTGTTTTGTTTCCCTAAAACTCGTGATGGTGAGGGAAGAAATGTCACAGTGAGCGACCACCTCCGACTGCTTCGGAGAGCTGCGAGCAGCGGGGGCCCGCACCAGGACACGGACCGGGACACGTCCCGGGACACGGCCCGGTCCTGTACGGGGACACATCCCGGGACACATCCCGGGACACGGCCCGGTCCCGCCCGGGGACACATCCCGGGACACGGCCCGGGACACATCCCGGGACGCATCCCGGGACACGGCCCGGTCCCGCCCGGGGACACATCCCGGGACACATCCCGGGACACATCCCGGGACACGGCCCGGTCCCGCCCGGGGACACATCCCGGGACGCATCCCGGGACACGGCCCGGTCCCGCCCGGGGACACATCCCGGGACACATCCCGGGACACATCCCGGGACTCGGCCCGGTCCCGCCCGGGGACACATCCCGGGACGCATCCCGGGACACGGCCCGGTCCCGCCCGGGGACACATCCCGGGACACATCCCGGGACACATCCCGGGACTCGGCCCGGTCCCGCCCGGGGACACATCCCGGGACACATCCCGGGACTCGGCCCGGTCCCGCCCGGGGAGCGCTCTGGCAGTCCAGGCCCTGCGCTGCCGCTCCCGCCCACTGGGGGGCGCCAGCCGCAGGCGCCCGCTGCCCCCGCGCGCCAGCTCCGCGCGCATCCCTCGCGCCCCTTCTCCGCGGCCCCGCGCGCCTGCTCCTCGCGCCCCTCGCGGGCGCGCGCCCCCTCTGGCCCGCCCCTCGGGGCGGTGCGGGCGCGGAGCGGGGCCCCTCCCGCGCTGCGAGCCGCGCCGTGCCGCGCCGTTCCCTGCCGCGCCGCGCCGCGCCGTTCCCTGCCGCGCCGTGCCGCGCCGCGCCGTTCCCTGCCGCGCCGCGCCGCGCCGTTCCGCGCCGCGCCGCGTCGTTCCGCGCCGCGCCGCGCCGCGCCGCGCCGCGCCGCGCCGCGTCGTTCCGCGCCGCGCCGCGTCGTTCCGCGCCGCGCCGCGCCGTTCCGCGCCGCGCCGTTCCGCGCCGCGCCGCGCCGTTCCGTTCCGCGCCGCGCCGTTCCGCGCCGCGCCGTTCCGCGCCGCGCCGTTCCGCGCCGCGCCGTGCCCTGCCGCGCCGCGCCGCGCCCTGCCGCGCCGCGCCGTGCCGCGCCCCGCCCGCCGCCGTTGGGCCGGCCCGGCGCTCTCCCCGCCCCGCCGGCGCTCCCCGTCCCTGCGGCCGCGCTCAGCCCCGGCCCGCGGCGGCGGCGGCAGCGCGGGCGGCCCCCGGCGGCCCCGCCCCCGGCCCCTTTCCGCCGGGCTCGGCTCCCGGCGCCTTCCGCCGCCCGCGGGCCAGCGGCGGCAGCAGCAGCAGCAGCAGGAGGAGGAGGAGGAGGAGGAGGAGAAGGCGGCGGCGGGCGGCTCGGCGGGCCCGGGAGCGGCTCCATGGCGACCGCGGCGGCGGAACCGGTGTACGGACTCTCGGAGGACGAGGTGGGTCGGCGCGGACGGGCTGGGTTCGGGTTGTGCCGGGGCCCCGCCGGCGGGAGCCGCGGCTGAGGTTCGGGAGCTGGGCGAAGGTCGACGGTCGGTCCGGGAGGGCAAGTGTTGCCCGCTCCGCAGGGCTCCGCGCCCCTCCCGCAGCGGCCACTTGCCCGGGAGTGGCCCGGCCCGGGGAGCGCTGCCCGCACCCAAGGCAGGTGCGGCCGCCCGGAGCCCGCGGGTGCCTCGGCCGGGACGGCGGCGAACAAAGAGCCGCGGCCGGCGGTGCTGCGGGCGGGGGCGGCCGCCCCTCTCCGCCTCCTCCCCGCAGCGCTGCCGGTGTCCCCAGGGAGCGGCCGCGGGGCCGGAGCGGAGCAGCTGCCGGGCCGGTGCGCCGGGTACCGTGTCGTACACAGCCTGGCCCCAATGCAGATGGAACTGATAAGCGGGGTAGGACCCGCGATAACTAATCACCGCGTGCTGCCTTTATCAGCCGATGTCTTCTGCAGAATCAAACAAATCATACAAGCATTAGGAGAACAGTCCAGTTTACTTCAGGTGAATGTTAAAAATCTTACTTGATGCCCTTTATGTTTCATTGCCTTGGTCAGGTGTTCCTTTTCTTAGGAGCCAGTGTCATAGAGCATCAGCAATGGGCAAGGCTGCATTACTGGGCTGTGGTTTCAGGGTATCGGCTGTTAGGAGCGCACGTATATCTTTTATTTTTACAGGACTGATTAGTAATTACAATAGCATTGCTTCCAGTTTTGTGGGGTTGAGCACAACGGGTGATGTGTCAGTCTGCGGTGTAGAAGAAACATTAACAACATCTGCCTTGTGAAACTGACAGACAGTGTTTCTTACCTGGTGTAATTCAGCGGCACCGAGTCTGGATGACTGTAATGTTTAATTCTCATTGGGAAGGAGGTTCCTGTGCAGGAGTGGGTGTTTTGGTGTGTGGGGGGGGTGTCATTCTGTTGTTGTTAAATTATAAAGCTGAGAGCAGAGTGATTGCAAATGCTCTGTATGTGTGTGAAGGTAGGGGAGAGGAGAGGAGAGGGCGCTGCAGGAGCATTGGGTGATGTAGATAGCGAGCACAACAGCAGAGGAGAACCTTCTCCTCCCTGGGCTGTTTCCATAAGCGTTCGTGTGAGCACAGCGGTGGCTGGCACCAGTCCCCAAGCAGCTTTGGGCCAACTCCGGTGCATTGCCTCACCCTGCAGGTAGCTGGGCCCACTGCTGGGCCATCTGCAGAGCCCTACTTGCTCCAGGGCTGCCCGAGGGCCTGCGGTAATCCTGCCCGGTCCTGGGCTCCAGAGGGCCTGTGGTCATCTTGCCTGCTCCTGGCCTGCTGGGGGGTTTGCACAGGCTTAGGGAGCAGCTAAAGGCTGTCCCAACATGGGCATTCCAAGACATTTCACTGGAGGTGCTTTTGTGCTTATATTAGCAAGTGTGATCTGTGAGGAAAAGGGAAACCTGGAGCCACCCTGCCAGGTCCCAGGGAGGTGGCTGAGAACATCACGCCAGAGCTTGGCTGCTGCCTTTTCTGTTGTGCGTGTGCTTGGCTGTGTCTTTTGTCCCTGCCTCCTGCCTCGACATATGCTGGTACTTGCACAGAATGCTAAAGAGAAATGGATACAGGGAGAAATCTGCTGGCTGTTTTCACCTTGGCTTGGAGGTGGAGGGATCTCGGGACAGCAGGGGCTATTCCTGCCCTGATGGTCAGCCCCTGCAGGTGCTGGGGACTTGGCCTGTGGAGCAGTGGGCAAGGAGATATGTTTGTCAGTCATTTCCTGAGGTAAAACCAAGCTGTTAGAAAAGGAGCTGCTGCGAGAGGAAAGGCTCTGGTCTCTCAGCAGTGCCCGATGTCACAGCTGCAGTGATGACCACAGCCACACTGCCTGAGGGACAGCAGACTGTGCTTTGTTTCCTGCTTTGCTGTGCATCTGCTGGTGCTGGACACTTCTCAGGAAGAGCAGTGACCATTTAAAACTACACAAATGGAAAGAGGATGGAAGAAAGAGGGAAAAGGGACTGAGGGAGGGGTGGCATGGAGAAGGGTGCAGGTGATACTTACAGCCTGTTGGGCTGTAGTTTCATGACCCTGAGTACCTGACCCGCTGTTGAGTCTCTAGTAATGGAGGAGGGGAGGATGGTCTCTCTCAGAAGGGTGGCTGCAAGAAAGCTCTGGTAAAGGTAAAGCTCAAGCAGGCTGAGGAAGGTGTGCTGACAGTTCTCTGCATGCTCGCCTGTGTGGGTAATGACTTCCCTCTAGCATTGGCCTGGACTTGGCTCATCATTTTTTGGAAAGCAGAGCTCTATTAGCTGTGAGAGAGCTGTGAGAGGCTGAGTTACTTATGTGGACATATTCAGCCTATTCATTTCCTTTGTTCCTGCCTAGGTTTGAAATGCAGTTTGCAGATCTGCTGTAAATGGGTTTTGGAGGGCTTTGAGTTGGCCTTGTGCAGTGCTTCCACTCCTGGCACATTTGCTGATTGGAAAAGGCAGTGATTTACATGCAAGCTGGACTTGCCGAGTGGCTCTCCAGAGAGAGAGAACCAGCAATCTCTCCTAGAGACCAGAGGCACAGGCTTCCCTCCTGCTTGCACAGCTGATGCGTGTGGTGGGCGTGGAGCAGGCCCGGGCTGCGCGCCTGCCGGCGTGTCTGCGGACTGTGGGCCCGCACTCGTATCCCTGTGGGTAGCTGTGGTTCACGGGGCTGCCCTCCATGTGGGTATTGTTCCGGTTTGCCCAAGGACTCATAGGTGTCGGAACACTAGGCCATTTGGGGACCACTGAGTCACAGGGCATGAGCCAACCATTGCCGTTTTTCATGGCAGATGTTGTGTTCGTAGATCAGCCTCCTTGTAAACCTGAACTGTAAAGTGTTTTATATTAATTAGTTAAAATGAGTTGTAAATCAGATTCATACCCTGCCAGTTTTTCACTGTCAGGATGACCTCAGCACTGGGCCAGGCTGCCCAGAGGGTGTTGGAGCTCCTGGAAGCTTAGGGGCTTACATGCAATCTCTAAATATCAGTGTATATAAAAACTTACAGCCCTTTGTAGTGGAAAATATTTGTGAATGAAGTGCACCTCTTGTTTGTTTCAGTTTGGGTTTCTTGAGAGTCAGATGTTGCCCACACAAATCCACAAATATTTTGCTTTCTTAGTGTCCTTGGATGGAAGCAAAACTTGCAGCTCCTCAGAACTTGTTTGCTTTAATAAAAAATGGAACTTTAGAAAAAAGATCCTCGAGGAGTATCTTTTTATACTTTAAAATATTAGGAGAAAAAGAGGTTCATATGTGAAACTGCTCTCTGCAGTTCCAGTATTCTTCTCTTTTCATGTTCTATTCGACTTCTGTGACTTGTGATTGAGTCAATTGGAATTAGAAGCTTCCTACTGAGATGACATTTTGTCATGCCTTAGAAATTGTCAAAAGGATCTTATGTTCCTGAAAATATCTCGATGTGTGAGATACAATCCCATATGCCTCAAGATAAATAATTCTGTGTGTAGTCACTGTAGCCTAACCTTTCATCTTAGTTCTGGTGTGCTGTGCTGGGCAAAGCCTTGTGCCTGAAGAGTGAATCCTGAAGGATTTTTCAGGACCTCAGGAGCCTGTGTGGTGCTTCGCTTTACTGAGACACACTTAGGGGAAAGGGAAACAAACCCAGCTCTGAGTATGATGGAAATGGTTCCTATGGACAGGATGGATTCCTGTAAAGCACAGGCTCACCTGTACTGGATCTGACATCAGGGTAAGGAATAAGCCAAGATTTGCCGCGTTGGTGCTGTGGTGAAATGCAGCTTGTGCTGTGATGGATAAACTGTCTGTGCAAACTGTTTCAGACTGAGGCATATGGGAGGTTGGCTTTTGTGCCTCGTGTTTACATGTTCCTGATGGGTTTGTTGCTCTGGAATGATCTCCCTTGAGGGTGTCTCCTTCCGGGTACTCGAGTGTCATGTTAACAGATCCATGAGATGGGGCTGCAAAGGCCTCAAGAAGATGTTATTGCTCATAATCAGCAGGATTTACTGGGGAGGAAAAGGGCTGCGATTTTCCCTCCCTCCCTGGACTTGCCCAGCAAGTGACATGTGGGAGTTCAGGGCCAGATTTCTCTACTTTGCATTTGAAGCAAACCATAAACTTTGGAAGTAATGGCAATGCTGAGTTGTAGGGGCAGTGTCAGTGTTGTAGATGGTTGCAGCTAGATTTCAGGTGGCGTTTCCTGTAGTGCGGTCTCAGTGGTGAGGCTGTACCTTGCAGCTCACCTGGCTTCTGCACTGTGCTGGCACGGCCAGAGATGTTTCCTTGTCCCCACGGAGCCCCTGCCGGGACTGGTGCTGGGGAGGGGTTCCAGAGCCGTGTCCCTTCGTTGCGCTGGTTCCCAGCTCAGCTCCCGGAGCAGCACTGGAGCACCGGGCACTGTGGCACTGGAAGAGTGCTGGATGAAGGACCAGGGCCCTCATGTGCTGGAGAAGCAGCTTGTGGGCTGCTGTGGCTCCTCAGCTGCGAGGTGGAAAGGGGCAGTGTGGGGGGTCAGCCTGCCTGGGGATGCACCCCTGGCCCCATGAGCTCCAGCCCAACCCACTGCGTTCTTGAAACCTGGAGGCTTTATGTGAAAAAAACGTTGAGTTCCTTGAGAAGATGCACCCTTTGTCACTGCCACTGAACACAGACCCTTTAAATGAGAGCTCTGTTTCTGCTCTGAATATTCCAGTTACATAAAAGCCTCACTCTGCCTTCTGAGTGTGAGAGGGGCCTCCCTTGGTCACAGCACTGACAGTGTCTTAGCAATAAGCAATTCAGAATAGTGACTTTTTTATTGACCCTGAATTGTTTTTATAGACTCTAAGTGCACTGGCTTCAGGGATAGCATGTAAACCTTAAATGATGATTAAAAAGTCCAGGTAAGGAAGCATTTTATAAATGACAGGGCTTGCATATCTACTTGTGTGGCAGAATATCAAAATAGGCTGTGGTTCTCAGGAGGTCAATAGATTTTTATAACAGCCTGCATTTTAAACCAGCTTTTGATGAGTTATCGGCATGTTTTGGTCACTAGTGCTGACACTAAGTAAGTTCTAGTTGTATTATAAAATGAATATAAGACATTGAAGGAGGCTTGTATTAACATGAGGGTCTGAGGTAGACAAGGAGTGTTAGTTTTAGCCATAACCCCACTGAGAGATGGCTCTGTCTCTCCTGGCTGCTGTCCTGTCCTCCGAGGGTGGTGCGCAGGTGGTGCCGCCCATGGTTGCGCTGCTGCCTTAGGGAAGGGGATAAGCGTTCCTTGGGTGTCATGTGAAGGGCTGGCCGTTGGAGGGCACCGTGTAATGGGAAATGGGAACGCGAGGTTTTCCTCTGCTCCCGCACCGAGGCCATTTTCCTGGGAAACAACCAGACTGTGAGCCCCACACCTGTTGATGAGCAGGCACCTCACCCCCGGGGCACAGCTGGCACTGGGAGTTACGGTTACCAGATCTCCGACGGGATTTTTTGTGTTTTGTTTTGAAAATATCACCAGGCATGGTTTGAGAGCCGGATGAGCTTATCTGTCAGAAGGGAATTGGTGTTGCATCTTAGAATGTTGTGGGAAGAATTCACCCCTGCAGCTTCTAGGCTGGAGTTGTGTCTCCAGCCGGTGGAAGGTTCTGTGTTATATAATACTTATCCTTTCTGAACCAAACACAGCTCCTGGTGCGAGGTGGGCTGCCTGCACAGGTGCTTTAGGATCCAGAGGCTGCACTGGAGCTGGTGCTATGGGTGCAGCCTGTTGGCAGCTCGCTGATTTCTGCTGGATTGGGCCGAATTGACAACCTCTCAGTCCCAGAACATTGGATGGGGCCAAGACTTTTGCTTAATTAAACTTTGCAATATAAACTGGGACTTTCTGACCAAGCTGGAAACTTCCAGGCCCTGTAATAGCAGTGAGGGCTGGATTATCCAACAGCTTCAGTCACCAGAAAGTTGTAGATGGAATAGCAATGTGCAGAAGTAGCTTGATTTAATTACCATTAAATTTTGGTGTTGGTGAACAGAGAAATCTCATTCACTTCCATAAATTGCTCCATCTTTTGCTTACACTGCTACATCCTCTTAAATGTTTCATTGTGTTGAATAGGAGGGTTTCACTGTAGCAGCAGAAGTGCTGCTGGGCAGCTCTGTCCCTTGCGGAAAGAAGCGCCGTGTAATCTTGTGTACACTGTTATTTTGGGGAAGCTGAGTAGGAATGTGGCGCGGGTTGGGTGACTCCTAGCTCGAGCACTGGGAGGAAGGAATGTGGTTTTACTGCTGGCGTGTTCAGCTCAGGGCTGGAGCTGCTGCCAGGTCAGTACTAACACCTGACAGGGTTTACCTGGGACTGGAACTGTGCCTCTCAGAAGTATCCAACACACTGGCATGCCAACTTTTTCTAGCACGGGGTTCTTAAGCTGCCCAGTTTCTAGTGCTGGAGTGTTCCCTTCCCCTGCTCCCACTGTCTTTTCCTCTCTCCTGCCAGAAAGAAGAAAATCAAATCCTTAGGAAAGGGATTGTTTTCTGTAGAGAACTAGAAATTAATTTTAAAATAAGAGGTATGGCTAAATTGCACAGGCCTGGAAGCTAATTGCAGTTAAAATCATTAAAAATAGACCAACCTACAAAAAACAGCTCAAAGCCCCAACAAAACAAATCCTGAAACTTGATTTCTGAGATGGATTATGGAATGTATTGAGATGTATTATGTCTGCTGGGTGATGTCTTGACTGGGCACCAGACTTGGAGTGTGTATTTGTAATTGTTCATTTTTTTCCTCCATCCATTTGACCATAATTCCTGCATGCTGACAGGCTATAGGTGTTTGTCAGAATCCTGATTTCTAGGATTTAGGAACCTTATCTGTAATCAAAATAAACATCTCCAGTTGTGAGAACACTGGCTATTCTGAGGAATCACTTCATGAATGAGTTGGGCTTTGCCATTAAGCCATAGCACCTTATTTTTGTGCCTCACTTGTGCCACACTACAGTGTGGCTGTATTGGTGTCTTGCCAGCTCAAGTCAGGTTTTCCTGTTTCCATGTAGTTTATCTGCTGGACAGAAGCAGAACAGTTTGGAACAGGGAGCACAACAGTGCTGTCCCCTCTCCTTTGGCAGATCCTAGTGTTGAATTATCCTGGCTTGAGGGTGGAAGTATATTCCTGTAATCTGTGTTGGTTTTAATTGAAAGCAGTTCAAAGTCTGACTCTCCCTAAGCATATTTTTGTTATGTAGATGACGACACCAAATTCATGGTGGGATTTTGTAGAGATGAGGGTGATGAGCAGTGTGCAGGAGAAGGTGTCCTGAGATGTCTCCCTCATGGATGGTCTGTTTGGAAATTGCTGTGGTGGGGAACATCTGCTTTTGGCCTCTTCCTGGTGGCACTGGATGTAAGGTTTGGAGCATGCTGCTCTGGAAGCTATGTGGACAAAAATGAAGTCCCCACAGAAGGGTTGGGTTTTGGAGTGGGAAAGAGAAGGCCAAGCTGGGACCATGGGCGATGGAGAAAGCCCAGGTGCCTGGAAGTGAGGCTGTACTGGTTGCTCCCATCAGAGGTACTTTAGCCTGATTCATTGAAATGAACCAAATGTGGATTTATGGTTTGGGTGTAGTACAGGGCTGCCTGTTGTGACTGCCTCCTTAGTACTGGGCCCTTGTGGCACAGTTGGGTGTTTGTGGTATGCTGAGGACCTTCAGCTGGTGCTGGTATTTGATATGTGCTAAGGACCCTCAGCTGGTGCTGGTCTCAGTGGTTGACCCCAGGACAGTTCAATTGCACCTCCACACTCTACTTGAGCAGAGGGAGTCAAAGCTGTGGGGTGCTTCTGGAGCACCCCACACAAATCCAGTGGATTTGCACTGCTGAAAGAGAGATGCTGCTTTCTGTCTTGCACTGTGGGACTACCTGTGGACGTGGACAGCATCCCATGTCTTTGCAGGGCTGTTGAATTTCAGTAACTTCTGGAACTGCAGTAACTTCTGGAAAGGTGATGGGAGTCAGAGGTATGTGGCACGAGCTGCTGGGGTGGTGGTGGAGGGTGTGTGTGAAGGGAGGGTAGGGCACCTGCTCTTTGGTGGCTGTGAGCTGTGACACTGGCTGTGTGGGTCTCATGAATCCAGAGCTTTGGCTAGAATCCTGACCCTGATGAAGTCTGGCAAGTTTGTCGAAAAGCAGTGTTACATGGATGAATTCCCTAACAAACAAGTGGAGTTTTTAACCTTTCTTTAAAGATTTCTTAAGTTGACCGTTCCTGTTGTTTGTGGTGAAGGGAGTGGTAGGAGGGAGAAGTGGTGAGTGGACAAAACTGTGAGTCTGGGCTTTGTGCTTGTGCTGATTCAGCCTCATTAACAAAGCAACAGCTTTGCTGTGCAGCGATGAGCAATGGATGTGCTTCTTTAACCACTGATCTTGGTACAATGATGTTCGAGGTATTATAAAATATTGGCTTGGCTATTGTTTGTAACAGTTGAGCTGAAAGAACTTGAAAATGCTGTGTCTTGGATGGGTCTTGCTTTAGTGACCTGAGAGCATACAGTAGTGGTGTAGATGCAGCTCCGTTTTATAGCTGGAGGGAATGGTGTCACTGTTTAGAGTTCAGGGTTGCAGGATCACCTCCCTGCCTCACTTCATCTCTTCATATGTGGCTTCCCCCCACAGCCCTTTGTTAAAATGCAGTCTTAGTACTAAAGTTAACACCCGTCCCACTGGGTGGACACTTGAGGTGGAGAGCTGTTGGACCAAGGAGTGGTGAGTTGGGCACCTTAGGTGCTGTGTGCCACGGGAGGGGCATGTTCATTGCACAGCCTGCGCTTGTTTCATTAGGATAAGTGGTGGAGGCACATGTTTGGGTGGGTGCCAGAAAGACCTCTGCATTTATCCTTGCTGGCTGTTTGCTTTGTTTCAGTCCTATCTGGTCAAGTTTGGTCGTTTACTATTTTATTCCTTATTTCCAGTGTCCATAGAAAAACATTCAGTCCTCAGGGTCAGGTAAATTCCTGTGCATGCCTGGCCTGGACTATGTGTCAGTAACACCACTCCTGCGACTGTGGCCCGAGGACGCACTTCTCCTTCCTGTTCCCTGTGGGAGAGAGCCTTGCAGTGCGGTTTTTCCTGGCAGGGTAGGCTGGTCCCAGCAATGCGGTGGCACACCTGGATCCCGACAGTGTCGGTGCTGATGACTCGCCGGTTGGGAGCGCAGTGAGTGGGATGAAACTTACTTCCTGCCTTCTCTGTCAGTGCCTCCTGGCAGCTACAGCCCAGCAGGAGGGCCAGCTTCTCCTGTGCCATCCTCGCTCGGCTGGCTCCAGGGATGGTTCTCACCCACAGTTCTGGGGCTGATCCTCTCCTACCAGTCATGCTTGCTAGGAGGCTTGTGGGAGATGAGATCATTCTCGTTAAAAACTAGCTATTCCCAGGGCACTGGTAGCCTAAGAGTGCCAGAGGTGTGTTTTCCTTCCTCAGAAGCCGCTCTCTGCTTGTGGGCATGACATCAGGACTCCAGCAATGCTGCTGGGTGCTCACTGGAAGTGCAGCGACCTGAGAGCTGGGCAGCAACAGGGACAGGCTTCCCCTGGCCACCAGGGAGGCTGGCTGAAGGTCTGGAAACCAGAGCTGGATGTGGGCCTTTAGGAGAGATAACGGACAGTGAACCTGAATGGATTGTTCTCTTTTTAAGGTAGCACTATAGATACTTTTTCCAAATTTTATTTTTTGTACAGTGTGGATTATCCTGATGCTTCTGTTACCTCTCTTACCCAGAAGCTGCCTTCTCACTCTGTGTTCTTATTAGCATGGTAAAAAACATGTTGCATTTTTCTCCCCGGTGTTGAGGTTGAGATTTTATGTATCCCTGTTTTAGGGCCAGCTGCATCCCAAGGGTGGTGGCTGTGCCACTCTGGAACCCCAGAATGGGACAGGTGGTTGCAGACCCCCTTGTCCTGCGGGTGCTGTGCTGGGCATGTCTGACCAGGCTGGGAGCAAGGTCAGAGTTGTTTTTTCCAGGGATATCCTGCAGCTGTACTAGAGGTTGTGCCAAATCAAGTTGCAGTCAGGTTTTGGTTTTGTCTTAACTAGTTTCTGTTGTAGTTTGAAAGTCAAACATTGTAAAGCAGACTGTGTTAAATGGTTACGGGCTGGGTGTGGATTACCTGCCAGGTCATTTGTCACCGTCTTCCTGCATGCTCCTAATGCAAGATGCTGACAGAGCCCTTTGGAAGCTGTTGAAACCGTGGGCCCTTCACAACTGTTAGTGACAGGCCTCAAAGTCTGCAGAGTTAAGATGCTGGAGTTTGTAGCTAATGTGTTTTCAAGTCCTATGGTGACCTTCTCATATCATGTTCCTACCTGTGTCACTGTTTTTCCTTAGAATGTTGTCCAAAATTTGGCTTGGAACGAGTGCATATTTTAGAACATTTCAGTCACAGCTTTAGTCACTGTTTGATTGACATTGTTATTAAAGAAATGCCTCTTAACGCTGCTTGAATTGATTTAGCAAAACCCTGAGCGGTTTCTTCAGGCTGCTGACATAATGAGAATTTACCTTTAATCCCTTGTGCTGCTGTCATTTTATTTTGGGTCTGGTCAGTTCAGTTTTGAGCTACTTGTACCTGCATTTGTGTTTCTTCATTTCACTCCAGTGAGAGATGATCATCTGTAATTTGGTGCAGGCATCCATACCCTGGGCCAGTGCATGCCGCAGGCTCCCAGCAGCTCTCAAGTGTCTGTGCCCTACAGGGGGTGAAGTTGTTGTTTCGAATTCCCAAAACTTGGACCAGAAGTAGATGCTGTGGGAGAGGGAGGTCAGAGGTGAGCGCCGAAATGGCTGCTGCAGCCAGTACCTGGTGAGGGACATCACTTACTACTTGCCCCTTCTGGTCACCTCTGTGTGTTGGTCACCAGAACTACAGCATTTGGGAAGTGAAGTTGGGGTCCCCAGCCCGGTGTCACTGCAGGCTGGAGCACACGTATAGATAGCCTTTGATAAGGCTGGAATGTGCTACAGGAGCTCTGTGTGTCAGTGCTAACTGTTGCTGTGGAAACTGGCTGGTTTTGCTGGTTTAGCATCTCCTGATGTTCATTGGGAAGGTGAGGCAGTGCTGTAGCTGATCCCCCAGCCTGGAATCGCACACCGGCGCTGGTGGACACCAGGGTTGTCACGCAGGTGTTGCTGGATGTGTGACCTGGGGTAGCTGCCATCCGGAAGTTGAACAGGCTCTACTTGTGTCCTGGGGCTGGCGTGGCTCTCCAAGGCATGTCCTGCTGGCTTGTTTCTCGGGTGTTGGGCACTGGGGCTGCCATGGGGATAGGCTGACCCGAAGGGCTGGAGCACTGTCCCTGTCCTGGAGGCCAGAGCTGGCAGTACTCTGCCTCCCATAGCTGGCCTTTAGTCCAGACAGGTTGTATGGGGAAGACAGCTGGTCAGGAGGAGCGCATGTTGTGTGTGTTTGTGCTCCCTGTGAGTGTGCTATGTTTGAAAATCCAGGACCTCTGTGTGATAAAAGCTGTTTACAGCTCTTATTGGGGCTTCCTGAATTCCTCTTGCTCTGGCATTCACCTGCATCTTGTGTTTTCTGTGGGTATGGTTGGTGGTCTCGGTTCTGCTGCCCGTTGTCCTCTCACTTGTGTCCTGGGGGCTCAGTGCTAAACTCAAGAGTGAGCAGAGGCTGAAGGGCCAGCGTGGAGGTCTTTGCTGTGAGTGGCTCGAGCCCAGCAATGGGGGCAGTTCTTGACCTTTGGATTTCATCTCTGATCTCTAGTTGCAGTCTGTGCTCTCAGATAGAGATGGTACTCTCTGCAGTTTTCAGGGGACTTTTTAATGTTGTGTCAGTCCTTGGAGTGATGCCACTCAGACTGGAACATCCTTGCTGTTTCAATGACACTAAGGAGATTTTTCTTTCTGAGAAATCTCGAGTCTTGCAGACAGATGGAAAGACAGGATTGTGGGTAATTGAGACGGAGGACAACCTGCACTGTATGATCACCTCTGAAAACTTTTTCATGGAGAAACTCCCCTTCCCCCTCTCCTTCCTAATACTCCATAAATGCTTTCATTTCAGGAGTTACATGACAGCATAGGACATAGTACGTTGATTTACTGTTTTTTACAGTTTTCTGGCCTCACTTGTAGTTTTTAGGGAAGGCTGAATGAGGAAAGAAGATGTCCAGATCACTGTTGAGAGTTGGGAGTGTTGGAAGAGAGAGCACTTTGCTACTCTGGATACAGAAGTATTGGATATTCCTATCAGAAGATAGTACCAAATTACATAGTAGGCTTTGTGTGCCAGTGAAGGTGTATGCTGGGCTGGCCAGCACTCTCATTATTGAATAAAAATTACCCTTTTGCATTCAAGCACTGACTTGGTGAAGACTAATTGTGAGAATCTTTCATTATTCCAGTTTACTCCACTTTAGTGGTAGTTCTGGCCTGGCTGCTGTGGGGATGGACTGTGGGCAAGTTGGGAAGTGACTGAGCTGAAATGCTGCCTCTGAGACTGTCAAAACAAAACAGGATAAAGCTGTTGCAAAGAGTTGAAGGGACAGTAAATAATATTACTTTATTTCTCATTGCTGCCCTGCATCTTTGGCAGGTTACATGTTGTGTTGGGACCTCTTTCTGGTTTAGACGTGTTCCCATCTCTTGGTGGTTATTGGTTACATGGAGGAACTGGTACTTTTCCTCTAGTATCCCTCTGAGTTCCTTTGTTTGTCTGGGTATTGGAGTTTTGTGCTGGCTTTTTTTTCCCTCGTTATAAAACTGCTTGGGAAGAGAGAATATATCCCTCTGCGGGACACCTGTTCCCTAGTGTTGTTCCTTGGCAGGCTGTTTCTCAAGGCCAGTGACTTTCAGGCTGCTTCTTTCAAAGCAGGCTGTGATTTGTGCCACGCAAGTTGCTGCCTTTTCCTTGCCCAGGGCTGGAGCTGCTCCTGCTGTCTCTGTGGCCTGTGTTGGAAAGCAAGCTGGGATTCAGCAGGTATTAGCTAGTCCTGCGTGCCAGGCTGATTCCTTGGGTTAGGAGGCACTGCCAAGGCCCTGCAAGAGCATGCTCCGTGCTCGCTCATGTTCCTTGCAGAGCCTGGGATGAGGGGGGAGCTTAGCACACTTGGCAAACAGACTTTGCCTCAGTGGTGCCGTCTGTGTGTGCGGGGCTGGTTCTCTCTCTCGACACACTCTCCGAGCTGGGCGAATGCTGCTCTTTGTTGTCTGGGTGGCATTCAGCAGGGAATGGGAAGTTACCTGTATGCTATAGCAATTGTGTGAAGTTACCCAGATGCCACAGCATTTCCAGGAGGTTTGGTTTTTTTTTCCTTTTTGCACCAAACTTTTTGCTTGCTGAATAAATCTCAACATAGCCTCCCTGATTCATATTCTGGGTCTTGTGCTTTTACACAGACTAAGTCTTCACAAACCAAACTGCTGACCCCGGTGTGGTGGTTTGGTTTGATTTAGTTGCCCTCAGGGCATTGCTCTGCCTGGCAACTTCAGTTTTTTTGCTGGCCGCTTTAGCACTTTTCTTAGTGTCACAAGTTCCTTACCAGCATTTGTGTTTTCTGATCTTTGGAGCAGATTTTGCTGTGTTCAGTATAAGCAGCTGCAGTATGGGCTTGCATGCAGGACAAATACCATCACATGGAATGTGTTAGGTTGTATGTTGTTGTGGAGCCCCAGCCTATCTCCAGTGGTAGCCTGTTGAAGGAAGCAGTTGTGTGCCATTGCAGTTTGGGCTCTGCAGCTCCAAGCTGGTTTTCTCCCTTTGCTTTGTACAGCATGGTCGCCACTTAGCAGCAGATTTGGACTTTGTGTAGGTCATCTTGTTATTTCTGGAAGGGGATGTTTAAACCTGCCTGGAGGAAACTCAGTTTGTTCTTCAGACGTGTGTTAATTTGTGTGATCCCAAGAGCTTTTCACTGCTGTACTTCAGTCACTGTAATATGCGTTTGTGTTCCTGGAAGAAAAATCCTGTTCTTTATTCCCAAGGTTGTTGACTGAGCTCTCTTAAAATCCTTGTGGTGTCAGGAGCAACCAGCCCTGTGTGTACCTCATCATCTCTGCAGGTAGCAATGTGATCAGGGTCAGGAATAAGCAGGTAGAAGCAATAGTTTCTTTACACAGCCGGTTGCTGTGGAAGCCGATCCACTGCCTGTAACGTGCCTGAGGAATTCAGCATTTCTGTGCCCTCTGCTCCCTTCCTGTTCTGCCTCTTTGAGGAACGTGTATCTGTGCTTCCCCGGGACAAGGTCCTGCTCGGGGATGCTAATGACTGACCCTATTGCAGCGTTTCTGCAAAACATGGATTCTGAATGTGCCTTTTGTTTGGGGCATCGAGCCCCAGTTTGCATCCAGAATGCCTGGCAGGACACAAAGTGCAGCCTTTGTTTTAGATAATGGGTGGTGAATATTTTAATGAGTGTTTCTTAGTCTAGTCAGTGTCAAGGACCATTTTGGGAACAAGTGACTGAGCTAATCTCTGAGCTTGGTCCAGCAACAATCCATTTATTGATAGAATTTCACAAATTTTGAAGGATTTTCCCATAAACAATTAATACAACCAAAAAACAAAACAAACGGCCACTCCAAATCCAGCAACCAATGCAAGCAACACTCCAACCCTCCCTGAAATCCTTCCAAGCCTTCCACCATCAGTATATATGCAGAAATTACTGATACAAACCAAAAAAGCACCCAGTATCACTATCATTGTATTTGTTTTTCTTTAGTCTGTTCTTTTACAGTGTGTAAAAGACAAGCATATTCCATTAAAAGAAGAAAATGCCTTTAAATTAAGATAGTACCTACTCTTCTTCCTCTTCAAAAGCACCTTCAATGTATGTATGCATCGGAGAGAGCTTCTGCAGCTGAATTACTCAGTCTCCTGCATTGGGCATATTCTTGTTAATATTTTTTTTTTTTTCACTCAAATTATTTTTCACACGACCTTAAATTCTGTTCTCACCTTTGGCTGTTCATAACATATCCCTGTATGTCAGTGGATGCACTGGAGAAGAAGCGAAGAAGACTTCTACAGTGGGATTTGTCTTTCCAGCCAGGAGGGGCTGTGCTTGCCCCTGTTCAATTGCCAAAATCTAGTCAGCCTTAAGCCTGGATTAGTAAATGAAAAGTTTTCTCTGTGAGATACCAGTTCTCAGGTGGAAGAGCCTACTAGCCCTAGGCTATCCATTTATATGACAAATAAATACTCATAATGAGCAAAAAGAGTCAAAGCTTTGTCAAGGGCTGCTGTAAAGTGAGCAGGAAAGGAAGGGGGAGAAGGAGGTAGAACACGGAGTGCAAGTAGGTTGGAAACAGCAGGACTACAAGCAGGATCCAAAAGCCTGACAAAAGATGTTTCTGGTGGGAGCAGATCCCTTCCCCATTGACTTGGCCTTTTCACTGGTTTGAGTGGCTGTTTTCCCCCACCTAATCTGGGCAGAAGCTGTAATGGAGTGATTCTTTCCCCAGATGTGAAATTCCTGGGGAGCAAAGCCTTAGTGGACAAGAGGTGCTGCTAGAGGCTATGACTTGTTATTCCTTTAAAAAAATAAACTTGATCAAGATGAGGAAGAGAAGCCAAAGGAGTGAACTGCTGGAGTGACTGATAACACCACTCGTTGAAATGTTAATGTGCTTGGAAGAATTTTTTCACCAGGGGAGGTTGGAAACTCATACGGTAACATTAATTATTAACTGCAGCCAAGAGCTGGAAGATCTAATTTAATTTCTGGTTGGATAATAGGATGATTCATGCAACAAAACAAACTGTGTCAGAAAATGAAGTGTCTCTGGAAACTGACATTCCCAACTTCTGCTCTGAGCTAAAGCTACTGCAGGTAAGCTATTACAACAGCTAAAAAGTGAAAAGTACAGGCTGAATTCCCTGCAGATGTCAGGCTGTGATCCACAGGAATTAGGAGTTACTGCCTTCTCCAGTCTGAGCAAACCCACCTCCTTCAGCCTCTCTGCTTCTGCCCCCAGCACCCTTTGCCCATTGCGGCACAAGTAAATCCATTTTTCCAGCCTCTGTGGAACAGTAACGAGCACTGCCTCGCATCAGACACTGTTAAGAGAGGTGACTTGTGGGTTCTGGTGTCCCAAAGTAATTGCAATGTAACCAGCTCTTCCCTCTGGCAAACGCTTCTCCCAGCCTGGCGTGTCCCCGCTGGCTGTGTCTGTCTCACGGGATTCCTGAGCCTTGTGTCTTTCTGAGGCTGAAGAAGTTCAGAGGTGTTTCAGGTTTTAAGAGTGACACTGGCGTTTTCTTGTCAGTTGGCATCGTTTTCCTGCTCTCAAGGTTTTCCAGCAAAGCCTGTTTTAGCAGCTCCCTGTCTCATTTTTCTCCAGGTGAAACAGCCAGTGGTGCGGCTCTGGGCTGTGGGTGTGTGCCATGGATTCGATCCTGGAGTTATCTGGGTTAGAAAGGAGCCTCCAATCAGAGTTTATTGTTGGATTACGGTTTTATTGAATGTGTGTTTTGTCATTAAATAGTGCAGCCACTGATGGTTTATGGTCTGGAATCATTAAATATCTAACAAGAATATAGATTGTGGTTACATAAACATGTTGGTGTGATCCGTTGGCAACTGGCTGGGCTACTGGAGTGAATGCAGCTCAACTTCCCCTGTTTGAAACGGGAGCTTTGCGTGCTCTGCCACACCTTCCACTGGATCAGGTTGCTCCGAGCCCCGCCCAGCCTGGCCCCGAGTTGGGAATAGCATCAACCAGAGTAACTTCGCTGCTGAATTCGGGCGGGGAGTGGGTATGTCTGCTGCGCGCCGATGGAGGCTTCTGGATACGTCGGTGGATTTTTGTGGAGACCGATTGTCTAAAATACAGCGTCACACTGGATTTGTGTGCCATTTCACATAGGAAAAATGGAGATCATTGTATGAAGTGTAAGGCATAATTTTTCACTTTTTAAAAGTTTGAATGTTAAGGGCCTAGTGCATCTCATGAGATCAAAAAAACACCAGTTCAAGATTTTTTTTGTGTTTTTTTTGTTTTTTTTTTTTTTTTTTTTCATAATTAAGATATAAATGTATCAGAAGTTCATTTAGTGAAAGGTAAAAACCTTTGTGTTGTTCTGGAGCAGCTGCTTTGAAAGCAAGTCCTCCTGTCAGGTCCTTCTGTGGTTCCTTGCTGCAGGCTGCTAACTGGGAATTGAGACCCTTTCTTGATACTGGACAAGGTTGTCAGACATCCACTGGGGACATGGCTTTTTAGTGGTTCTCTTTTGCCTAGTAAGTTTTGAAGTGCTGCTGGAAAGTAATGGAACCGTGTGGGCCCTGACCTGAGGATAATGAGGGTTTGAAATGAAACCAACCTGCCTTGTTCTTTTGTCAGTGTCAGGGCCAGTGACCTGACACTGGCAAAATCCTACACAGAGAATCATCATTCCTTTGTTTTATGGTAGTTTGTGCAAATAACTACCATGTAGTTATTTACTTGTACTTGTTTAAATAAAACCTTGATGTTTTAATTGATCAGTTTGGTTTTTGTTTCCCCAGAGGGAAGGAAAAGAAGTTCTGTCAGATTCTAGAGGAATTTTCTGTTGAAATTCACAGTAAATGTTCAGTTTGGATGCAGATGGTCTTGGTGCTGGTCTGTCATGCAATATCAAGATTGGGTGTGGTTTTTGGGGTGTTTTTTTTTTTTTGTTTTGGGTTTTTTTTTTTTAACTTAAGTCCATTTAGGAGAGTCACTGTCAGGTCACAGACTGCTGCAAATGGCACCAGTTACTCCCAGTCAAAGCTTTGTTCAGGTTTTTAATAGCAACACGTACCAAAGGCTTTTCTTTTTCTCTGCTCCCACCAAAGATCAAACACTCTTCTTGTCTACTCCAGAGAAAAGCAGATCAAAGTTTCTTTTGGAAAGAGAATTTCCTAGACTGTAAATGCATGGCATGTAGAGATGATTGAGCAAATATACCCTCGTGCCCTTCGGGTGTTAGTGGGCATTGTGGTATCGGGTTTGGGTTGAAGGTTGGACGTGGTGATCTCGGAGGTCTCACCCAACTGTAATGATTCTGTGGTTGCTGCATGAGACACTGGATGAGTGTCAATGAGGTTGTGCAGAAAACAATGTTTTGCTTACATGAATTCTTTTAATGATATAAACAGGTCCGAAAGGTAAATAAGGATAAATAAGTTTTGTGCAGCAGGTCGATTAAATGGAAATTCTTTTACATCCTCTTCGGTATTTCCAAAGCTCACTGGTGGCCTGGTTCAACATGCTTGCTACAATTGTTTGAGTATACCTAACTGCATGGAGTTCAGTGGGTTTCTATAAAAATAGATCACAATTCACTTGGAACACTTAGTTTTTTAAAACATGTGGTAAAAATACCTTGTAAGCAGATTTTCAGGAGGGCAGAAGTGTGGTTTGAGCCTGTTTGTTAATGGTGTGCTTCCAGCACTGGGCTGGATGTCTGGACTCTTGGTCCTATGCACTGTCAGTGATGTGAGTGTGACTGTCACTGTCGCCTTTGATCCCCACGCACCACTCCTGGTGTCTGTCCTAGCTTGCTCATTCCAGCTTTGTGTGCTCTTCTCTGCTGGTTTGTCCCCATGGAAGAACAGCATTGTTATAATGTCCCTCTAAGACAAACCTGTGCCTTGATTAAAATCTACATGGTGTTTTTTCTGCTGAGTGTGCCATTCCAGCCAAGGAAAACAATAATATAATCCCTTTCTTTAGAGGTCTGAAATAGGACCCAAATCACTATTGTAAAACATTTACTATTTTTCTGTTGTGTGAGCTTATGAATACCATAGTTCTCCAACCTCTGCAGTTCTTTTAATGCTTACTGGTGTTTGCTTCATTTTATGATTCCTTCCACGTGAGAATCCTTGCTTGGCCAGGAGTGCTCTGGAGGACCAGGTATGCTCCATGAACTGACCAGTGCATTTCAGCCGGGAGGGTCTTTATGATCCAAACTGTACTGCCTTCTTTTCTCCAAAAGCTTTTAGGTTTATTGCTCTAATTTTCCGATCTGTGGAGAAAATAATGGGGTTTTTACAAATACATTGCATCCTGCAGCGAGGGTTGAGAACTCTGTGGGTAAGAAAAGGCGCAGTTTGATTTACTCTGGGATTTGGTGAGGAGTGTGATGAACACATGCAAGGACAAAGTTCTGAGCTGGGTTCCTAGGCTGTGTGTGGT
The DNA here is from genome assembly GCF_031753505.1 of Anomalospiza imberbis. NCBI lineage: Eukaryota > Metazoa > Chordata > Aves > Passeriformes > Viduidae > Anomalospiza > Anomalospiza imberbis. Next base: position 118,250 of record NW_027100387.1, on the reverse strand, counting down.
GAAGCTGAAAGGAGATTTTAATGTCCCTTCTTGAGCCAGATGAGTTGCAACCAAGTGACCTTTTAAGTTTGTTTTCTGTGCTGAACTTGCGGAGGAGAGTGGAGATTTGGGTCATAGCCCTGGTGCGTGGTTTTGTTTGCATTGCACAACTGAGATTTTATCAAACACTGTTGACAAAATTGCCACTGACAATTTCAAGATTAGTAAGATATTGCAGGAATTATAGGGAGGCTTTCCACATTCTGTTGCTATGGCCTTCAGAAAGTCACTGTGATGTCCTTAGAGATTGAGCTGTTTCCTTGGGGTACTCTCAGCTGCCTTTCCTGAGGGTGATCGTGACAACCTGTCAGACAGGACACCCCACTTGGATTCTCCTTCTTGGGCTGCCCAGCATTGTTTGATGTTAGGGAGGTGCCAGTCAGAACAGGATAAGCCAATTTGGGAATACCCTCTGCAAGAGGGTGATGTGGAATTGCTTCCTAAAGCACTTTTTTTTCCACTCAGCCATATGTGGATTGGTTTAATCCACTAAATCAAGGTAGGAATCAGCTCAACTCTTCTGCCCTTGAACTTGGTTTCAGTTGCTGGGAGATTTAGGAGAAGCCTAACATGGTTACTAGGCTTGCTGTGGCCAACACTGGCCCTTAAGTAGGTGACACATACTTGATTTGGCTTTGGAACTGCAGATCCTAGTTGATTTTCCCCCCACAGATGGGGAGATTTAGCAGCGGTGTGTGTGTAGTTTTCATTCAGGAAGCCAGAAGTGCCACAGTTAAAACACTGAATTAAAGGTTTGTTGTCTTTTCCATTTGGATTTGTTTTGCCATCAAAACACTAACTTAAAGATCTGTTATCTTTTAGTATGTTATGTTTTGCAAACTTTCAGATATAATGAAACTAGAGATGAGGTGCTCAGTGGGTGAAACCAGATTCACAGAGTCTCGACGTGCCGGTAACATTCCAGTGGGATCTGGTTTCTCTCCTCGCAGTTAGTGGAAATTTACCTCGCTGGCGCCTATCGTGGGCTGGAATCAAAAATGTCTCTATGCAGAGAGTAGGGAAAAAAAGAGCCAAACTGAATCCAACCGACACTCCCCGCCGTGACTCAGGTGAGGTGAAGCTCTCTCCCGGTGAAACCCAAGCTCGCTGGCCTTTCCCCTCGTTGCCTTGGCGACGGTCATTTATTGCCGCCGTCGCTGAACCTCCGCGTGTGTGGGCGAGCAGCGGTGCCTGGGCGAGCAGCGGTGCCTGGGCGAGCAGCGGTGCCTGGGCGAGCAGCGGTGCCTGGGCGAGCAGCGGTGCCTGGGCGAGCAGCGGTGCCTGGGCGAGCAGCGGTGCCTGGCGGAGCTCTTGGCGCGGGGGTCCGCGGTAAGTGCAGCTCTCGGTGCCGGCGCGAAGGCTGTGGTGTGACTGCAGGGGGACACCTGGCATCCCACACGGGCTGCGTGCGGCTCAGAAAATAGGGGCGGAAACCTGCCCACCTCGGGGCGTTTGACTCGGGGACGGTTTTATATACCTTTGGAAAAACACGTTAAATGTTTGAGCTTCCTGGTCTGCGTGACAGCTGTTCAAATATTGGTTTGCATTGATCCAGCCGTTGTGCCTTTCACACTTGTCTGTTCATTTAAACGAGTCAGCCTTCTAATTTTATACCCCCATCGATTGTTATTTCAGGCTGTTCTCTTAATGCGTATGCTACATGTGTCATGGGATTGCCCGTCCTTTTGGAAGTTGACATCTGCAGCTTTCCTTCTTACACCGGGCTGGATTGCTGTGGCTTTCTTCTCTATGCATCCAGAACACACAGATGTGCATTGCAAAGTTTGTTCAGGTTGGTTTTACAGCACTTCTATGTCAGTGTAGCTGGTGCTGGCTGAGCTGTGTCATCTGGATCACCCTTTGAACAGGCAGCATTTCACCCTGGCTGTGGCAGAGAAAGCAGCTCAGGACACTGTGTTTGGCCCTCATTCTTCTGCTGTCACAGCTCTTCTCTAAACTCCCCAGCTCCAGGGTATTTTACTCATCCAAGGGGAGAACTTAATAAGTTTTCTTGATGTGAGTCCTTTAATGGGTCTTAGAAATTACTAGGCTTTCCAGAGCAACTGGAGAAAGTGAATGTGGTGTGTGTTTAACAAAGAACTAACAAAATGTGAATAATACAGATAAATATACATACGAAAGTCTCCTAAATCTGGAAATACATCTGTTTTCCTTCATATTTTCTGATGTGAACTGAGGTTTGTTCACTGTTGATGAAGTCTGGGTTTTGATCTATATTAGGCTTCCAGTTGCACAGCTTGGTTCCACCTAAATAAGCTGAGTGCTCTGAAATGGCACTGTGAACTGCGGCTAAGAGAGCAGAACCTGTGTAGAGGTTATCCTTCAGCAGAGAGGAGAACTCTGTAACCTTTGACATGTTTTGGGAAGGCAGGAATACATAAACGTCATGTTAATGATTGGACAAAGCAGAAGTCGGTGTGGACGTGAGGCGCAGTGGAGCTCAGCACTAATAGGTAACCAGGCCCTGCAGGGCAGGATGCTGCAGCAGCTGGGGAGGCCGTGTTTGGGGGCAGGACAGGAGCGTGGGCAGGGACAGCTGCCGGAATGTCCACAGGGAGCTGCCAAAATGCTCCCAGCCCCACCGCCATCCCCACCTGCACGCACAGCCTCACATTCCCAGCAGCCTGCCAATGGATTGAGTCACAGTGCTCAGGATGGCACTGCTTGGAATTCCCGCTTGTGCTCTGCACTGTAGGCACCAAACCCGAGCAAGGCGGGAATGGAACTGCAGCATCAGCTCTGGGGCTGCGCTGAGCACAGCCTGGCCTCTGGAAGCAGGAGCCACCCAGGGTAGGGAATGGCAGCACCTGGAGCTCCTTCCAGGCTCAGCATGCTCCAGACAAGGTTGAAATAGAATAGGAAAATGTCTCTGGGGGGTGATCTGAACTTCTCTTTCCAGCTATGCTTCAAAAAGCAGCTTAGGATATGTGCTTTGCAAAACACAGGGAATTCAGTGGAACACAAAAATTGCAGGCAGGTGTTCACTTCCTGCACAGAAGGTGAATGTAGTTTAATCTCATCAGCAGAGAAGTATTTCTTTCTGCTATGTAATTTCAGCTCTGGGCAGAACCAAAGATTCTTCCTTGGCAAATGGCAACTCAAGTGGCAAGTGACTTCTGAAGCCTTTTCTCCACTTAACTGTTCCCAGGTTGCCATTTCCTGCCTCCTGATCTCTGTGATGTTGCAAGGAGGAGAATTTGGCTGCTCATGGAAGGATGGGGTGGGATGATAAGCAGATGAGGGTGGGTGCTGGCCTCTTGGGTGCTGGAAGAGGGAAGGAGTATCCCAGGATCTGTCCTGTAGTGTGCAGTTGCCTCCACTGCTTGCTGACTCAAAGGGTATGGGATAGTCTTGCCAGAAGATGGGAGTGTGTGTTGGGAAATTGCTCTTTAAGAATTTGCTAGGTGATTGATCACTGATGAAAGTCTTTCAGTCAGGATACTTAACTGCTAGTAAACTGTGCTCTGCAGCTTTTGTGTGGATCAGGCTGTGGTGTGGACAGAGTGTATGCTCAGTAGTGTCAGTTCACGTGGGACCTGAAGCTGTTCAGCTGGGAGACCTCACGGTTGCACCATTGCTTCTGGCATCTCTTTCCTTTTTAAGATATGGCCAGGCTAATTAAGCAAGTGCCTTTTTAGAGTCCAGCAGGGTGTCCGTGGTCGGTCAGCCACGGGTGCTGGAGGAGGCCCCCATTCCCGTTCCCTCCCCAGGGAGCCTTGCTCCTGCCGTGCGTGTACCTGGTTCCCTGACTCGAGTCCCTCAGAGCTGTGCTGTGTCTCTGATCAGCCTTGTTACCCTGCTTTGCTCGCTCTTGTTTGTTTACTTGGAAATTAGGACTGCAGCTGCATGTTTATTATCCTTCAGCCTCACTGTCTGCCATGTCAGATCCCCACTTCTTCTTAATCCTCCCAGTCTGTCTCCTTAGCCTAGTCTCTCCTTGTGCTGGGGATCCCTTAATTATTTGGGGTTTGGATCCTGGGTCTTCTCACACAGAATTTTTCTGTGGTTAGTGACCTCTGTCATTGTGCCCTGGGTTTATAACAAAAACCAACCAAAATCCTAATTTTCTTGTAGAGTCTTTTCAGAGAGGGCTGGGTGGAAACCTGCATCAGGTAATTGGTACTCTGTGAGTCTCAGGCTGTGCCCAGCCAAGCAATCCTTTATCTGATTTTTTGGTGGACAATGAGGTGAGATCACCTCGCTGTTGCTGTAATAATTTAACTCCTTTTTTACCTAGACACAGCACACTTGGAAATGGAGGACGAAATTGCAATACAAGGAGTCAGCAAAAATTAGTACATATGGTAGACCTCATCACTAACTGAGGAGGTGGTTTAATTTTTTTTTTAACATTGCATATACATGTATACATATTTCATGCTTATGAAAATTGGAACAAGCATTTGCAAAAGCACTTGTTCTGATTGTTAAATTGGAATATTGAGGAGAGGCTGAGAAGCTCCTTGCAGGAGCTTCTGGGATCCTTAAAGTGGATGTGACCCTTCAGGTTTTTGAGAATCTGTTTAGACTCTGGAGCATCATCTTCTGTATCTTGCAAAACTCAATTAGAGATCATCCAGTAGCGGGACCTCCTCTTGCATTATTTTCTCTTTTAAAGCTGGTGGGGGGATTGCTTGTTTGTTTGTGTTTTTCTTTGGTTTCTTTTGAATCAGTTAATATGCAGAGGTGCCCTCAGTGCAGGAGGAAGATGCTGCTCTAGCAAAGTTGATGTTGGACTTTGCTAGAGGGAATTTGAGTTACACTGTTAATATAGAAACAACTATTGCAACTTCTCCTCTAGTTGTCTACTTGTTGTTCTCCTTCTACTTCAGTGAGGTTTGAACAGTCTCAGTTCTTGCTCAGTTCTTGCTTGGATTTTTCTGTGCTGTCTTCTCTTACTGAGGAATTATCTTGATCACAGTTTGCAAGTTTTGCAAGCCTTTTGTATATTAAAACTGCTCTAGAAAACCAGGCATACGGTACGTAGACAAAAACCTTTAATACCCACTAATGTGAGTCCATTGAATTGTTCTTTTTCACATGCTGTTTTGTTCGCCTCTCAGGTAAGCTTTGGGCTCTTTTGGGGAAAAAAATCCTGTTCCCTAATTAGAAAGTACCCTGCGGTGTTAAGTGCTGCTGGGGAGAATACCAAACACGAGGTTTACAGGAAGGATTTGTGTCTCAGGTGTTGTTTGCTGCAGCTCAGTTCCTCGGTCAGGACATGTGCCAGCGTGGAACTCGCCCTGCAGACAGGTTCAATGGTGCTGTTGTTTTCTCATCCCTGTCTGTGCCTCCTTGCAGAGGGGTGAGTTGGGCTGCCCAGGTATGGCTTTACTTTGGGGCTGGTCCTGACCTTCCTCACAGTTGGAAAAATCTGTGCCAAGACAGCTGACACAAAGCTGTGTCTGGCTTTCAGCTGCGTAAAGCAAACAGACCAGGAGAAACCTGTGGGAAAGTGTAATTGTTTTCTGAACAGGCTTCAAGGAACAGAGTCTCAAGTTACTGTAATTGAATCCAGTATCTTGCAGCTCTGGGAGGCTTATCAGAGGAGAGAAGGTATCACTGATATGGGGGACTGCAGAACCTGTTTCTGTAGAAGACTTTCCAGGTTTTATTTTGGTCGCCTCTTTGTGTTGCTCAAACGGGGTGAAAAAAACAAAGTGAAAAAAGGTCATTTTTACTGATGTTCCTCAGGCGCTTCATGCAGTGAAGTGATAAACAGGCTGATGCTCCAGTGATGTGCATCTGCAGGACTTGCCATCTGTCAGTGAACGCTGATTTTGAGCTCTCCACATACACCAAGGTGGTGAGACAGGCTTAAAAATTCTTTTTAAGTATTTGTTTTTAAGCTGTGCATCCTCGATTTTTGCACTACAGACATTCCCTCATTACTAAAATGTTATAAATAATTTCCCTTGTGTTTGAAGAGCTTCAGTGTCAATGCAGAATGAATTTGTGGCATATGGATCACTCAGGATGTGAAATGGCCCTGTTCAGCAAATTCTCTTCTACTTTTATTGCTAGTATTGTTACAGTATCATTGCTATGATGTTATTACTGTTATCTACTCTTACTCTGCCTTTATTGAACTCTTAACAGCTCTGACTGGAGTCGAATACTCCTCATGTTGGATTCAGATAAGCCTTCCAAATCCTCCCTAGGAGACGCTCGTAGGTTAGCTATCTGCTAACCTCTTGCCAGCTGCTGATCTTCAAACTGGCCTACAGAATAAACATTAAACCCACTTTCTTTTCTGTCGCAGGAGGAGTCTCGCATCCTCAGGGTGAAGGTGGTTTCTGGCATTGATCTGGCGAAGAAAGACATCTTTGGAGCCAGGTGGGTGCTGCGCAGCGCCGGTGATCCTTGGAACATGCTCAGCTTGTCAGGGCAAGGGCCCTGCGAGGGCTGCAGTCCCTGCAGGTGCTGGGTGTGCGTTGGCACAGCTGTTACTGCAGCTCTGGCTGCTCCTGCCCGCTCCTTCCCTCCGCTCTGCGAGCACAGGAAGCAGCTCAAAGCCCAGGCTTGCAGAACCCAGCCAGGTAATAGCGGGGGGGAGAAGCTGGTTCTGAAGCTAAAATGAACCCAAACCCAGTAATTTTCTTTTTCTGAAGGTTAATTCAGGCTTGACATTCCTGCTCTCTTAAGCCTAAGCATGACAAAATGCTCTACTGCAAATGTTCCAATCTACTTAGAAGGGTTTTATCTGTTTGAAATTGGTGGCATCCAATTTCAGCTTTTATTGAAATGATTAATTTCTTAGTATATGAATGAGCCTCCCTGTGGGTTTTCCTGTATTTATTTAATGATGCTTACAAGTTATTCATTAGCTTGTGTATCTAGCTTAAAACTACATGAAAACAGCAATTAAAAGTTTAACCAACTTCAGTATTTTGGGTGAAATTTGCAACAAGCACTCCTTTGGTAGCTGTGTGCAGAATATGGTATGTCAAAGCTTTTTTATTTTCTTTCTCCAAATGTGTTGTTTTGAAGAACAGTTCTTGATGCTGACCATAAGCAGCATAACTTTTATCTTTCAAAATGCATGAAGTTAAATCTAAGTGTAGTTAGTACTGAATCCTATTGATGTGGCCGTTAACATATTTTAAGGAAATTGGTCTCAAGTCAGTAGGATTTCCATATAAACAGAGTTAAAAACATCTTCCCCGCATGTGCTTTTGTTTTAATCTCCCAAATGAGTTAACGTACAGTCATTTGAAACACGTTGGTGTTGCAGAGCTGCGACCCCAGCAGCTGCTGTGCCTCTGCATGGTGGAGCTGTGCAGGGCTTCAGAGTGGGGCAGAGCAGTTACCGTGCTCCTGCCTGACTGTGAAGGATGAGCTACAAGGTGTACGTTGTGTTTTGCATCTCAGTGGGTTGTCCTGTCCTTTTTTAATCAACTCTACCATTATAAAACACTGCCTGTGGGCTTGCAGAGTCCAAAAGCCATTTCCTTCTTGATTAAATATAAGGAAAGCCTCTTACAGTGTAGAGCACTGGAGAAGCTTGTACTTCTGAGGATTTTAACAGTAAAGAAATCTCAGTGCTCTTGAGTTTGCTCTTTTGGGGCTCTTTTTGACTTAGGAAAACATTTTAATAGCAAGTAAGGATATCTTAGAACACTCAGGGGAAACCACCTTGCTCTCCACAACACCCTGACAGGAAAGTGCTGCCAGGTGGGGGTCGCGCTCTGCTTCCAGGGAACAAGGGGCAGGACAAGAGGAAGGGGTCTCAGGTTGTGTCAGGACAGGTTTAGGTTGGGTATTAGGGAAAATGTCTTTCCCAAAAGGGCTGCCCAGCCCTGGCACAGCTGCCCAGGGCAATGGTGGAATCCCCATCCCTGGAGGGATTTAAAAGCCATTTAGATGTAGCACTTGGGGGCATGGATTTATGCTGGACTCAGTGATCTTAGAGGGTTTTTCCAACCTCATAGCTTCCTACGATTCTCCTAATAGTTCAAAAATGTATGGAATTATAGTTGCAATGACACAGAGCAACTAGAATGCAGAGCGGATTATTAAGTGTGGAGCACCCCGTGGTGATGGTTAAATGTGGGGCATTTCATCCACATAGGTGCAGTGGAGGTGGGCACAAGAGGCTGGTTAGTGTAGATGTAAGTGAGGGTCTGTAACCTGCTTTCTGTTTTGCCCCGTAAAATTACAAGTCTGTGATACATACTGATGGTGAGCTGTAGATACTGCAGATTGGGATTTTGTGAATTTCGTGTCAGCTTGCATATGTGAATGTTTGACATTTATTTCCTTCCTTCTTAATTGAAGTGTCTTAATAAATTTCATACAAGAATCCAAGTGCTGGCTGAACTCCCATTGTGTGTGTCCCATAAAGATACAGCTGATGGGGTGCATTAGCTACTGTATTTTGCCTTCTAAATCATGAAGTAAGTGAAAATCGTGGCTGTCTGGAAGTTGAAAATTTGAGGTGCTTTTCAGTTAAAATTGCAGATGATTTCATTGTCAGGGAGCAGTGCTTCTAATGGCATAGGAGTTAGTTATGGATTGCCTCTAGGTTTATTGCTTTTACCTGCTCTCCTGAAAAGCCTTTTTTCTGGTTTGATTTCGTGTGTCCAGGATCCATGATGGAGCTGGGGAAGGCAGGCTCCAGGCTGTTGGTAGGATTGTAAGTCCTGCTGTATACTCCTTTTATGAGCAAGACTGCTTGAAATGTGGCTGAATTCTTTATTCATGTGTCCTGTCACTGGGGTTCATGATGGGAGGAGAGCACATGTGGCTGTGGCTTTGCAGGTGACAAAGATGGCAGGTGTTTGCCCTGTACCTGTTCTTTTAAGTCTGCTATCGCTTTTCTAGTCCGCTTTGAGTTATGGTCTATCTGGTTGTAACTATTGGAAAAACTGTGGTGATAGCTGTACCCCTGGAGCTATCTCCCCAGCACGTGTACTGCCTTGGAACTGGATTGGCTAACAGCCTGTTCCCCTTCTCCCACCGATGGCTGCCCCGATGGGCAGAGACAAATCCACTGAAGGGAGTTGCTTTCATAAATTAATCAAACAATTAAAAAAATAACCTGGCTCCTGAATGCCTCTTCAGCATTTGCATGTGTGCCAGAGGGAGAGTGCCGTGTGTGTCCTGGCCGAGGGAGGCCCCGGAGGTGGAACAGACCTGCGACCGAATTCCCAGAGCCACTTGACTAGAGGGCAGTTGCTCAAGTAGGGGAGAGTTCGTACTCTGTTGTTGCCTTTTCCTTTTTCTAGCTGATTTGCAGTGGAAGTTTTTCCAGTGTAGTGGAAATGAAATGTTATTAACTGTGTGGGAAGGGAAGGAAACCAGCAAGCACGCGTGGCTTGTGCTTTCCCTGTGGAATGAAGTGTGCTCCCATAAAAGCCGTGGGGTGCAGGGAGCAGCCGCGGGCAGATGCTGAGGTGAGCGCAGTCACTGCTGGCTGCCGAGCCAGCTGTGTGTGTGCCTACCTGGGAAGGAGGCCTTGTCTGCAGGTGTGGCCAGTGTAGGAGGGGTGCTGGCACGGGGAGAGATCAGAAATATGCTGGATAATCGATAGTTTTGTTTGTGGGACCGTAATGCTGATGCTCGTACAGGTGTGTGAAATGAATATTGGGCTGCCGGGTGTGGGCACAGGGTATCAGTGTACCCTCCACGTCGGTGCGGGTGTTGGATCTCGCCCGCTGCCGGCGAGCCCGGGGCTGTGCCTGGCAGCAGAGGGCACCAGAGACTTTCCGCGCGAACCGCTACCTGATGGCTTCCGACCAAATTAGGCGTGCAGGTTTTTCACAAAGTCAGCAGGTTTTTACCCATTTCTACATGTTATGGTCTTTAGGATGCACTGGGTATATATCTCAGGAGCTTTACATGGAGAAATGCTGCTTTTTCGAGGATGTGGTCTTGCTACTTGATAAGAGGACTTGGTGATAATTCCTGACAGTTAAAATGCCGTAGTGAAAAATAATTCTCATCAGATAATTGCTTCATGGAAAAATTTCTTTGTACAAATACAGAAACATATAATGTTTCTTGTTACTTGAAGAAAGGAAGCTTCTGTATTCAGCTCCTCAGCTTTCCCTGCCTGCTATCTACTGTGATCTGTGAGTTTACCTGAATCTGGTATCTTTAAAAGAAAAAAGGGACATGTCAATAAAATCATCTAAGGAAAATATTTTGATTTTAAATATTTAAGGCAGAACTACTGTGGTGAGCTTTTATCTTCCAAAAGCCAGGTGTCATGGAGTTCTCTCTCTCCTTCTCCACCCCCGCTGGATTTTGGAACTTGTTAAGATATTTTGGGAGTGTGAAATGGCATAGGAAGATCTATGCATACATCAGCCCCTCAGCTCCAAGGGCTGATGTATGCATATTCTGTTAGAGTATTCATTTAACCTTTGCAAAAAAAATGGCCTCAGGGAGGAAAAAAAAAAACCCATATTTACACTTCCATCTGTTTTGGCAGATTAAAATATTTTTATGCTCTGGGAGACTTCCAAGAGAGCAAGAATACGAAAGGAATCCATCTTGTTACCCTTTATTAGAACATAACGTGGTAAAGGAAGGTGGAGACACTGGAGGTGGGGTTTGATGTATAATTTTTAACTCCTTTTTTCACCCACGGGCACTTCTTCACAGCTGTCTATGATGTGAGTCATTATCTCTAGCAGCTCTTCGGTAAAGCCTTGCTGCACTTCTTTTAGAGTCAGAAGTGTGAGCCTTTCTTTGCAAAATAAAACACTCGAAGGGAAATCGGAGGTTTGTAAAATGACTCTGGGATTTGGTATGGAGGAATGAGATTTTGGGATGCTTAGGCACAATGGATTGCAAGTTTGGCTTTGCGGTGAAGGGTAAGGTAAGGTTGTGTTTTCTTTTCAGAAGCTGGTGTTCCTTTATCCCTGTGTGATTGGACACTTTGTGTCACAGGACATGAGACTTGTATGGCAGTGGGGTCAAAATCTTCCTTCTCTTTGAGGAAAACTCTTAATGGATGTTACTCAATACAGGCAGAAAGATGAAACCCAGAAGGCTTGTGCTGAAATAAAACCAGGGAGCAAACACAGCCAGTGTGCTCTGGAGTATTTCTTGTAGTTAATTGCTGTGTATCTTATTGTACTTCTCCTTACTGTGCCAGAGTTGGGAAAGTCACCGGGGGAATGGTTATTGGGATAAAATGACAGCGACTGTAAGGGGTTCTGCCTTAGAACATTGTTTTTACTGCTCTCCGTAAAACCTGGTTAGAAGTATCTCATTATAATTCTAATCTTCTTTGATGATGCATGTTTTGGGAATTTGTTTCCCTCATTTCTTTGGATCTAAAAGTGACTAAACAAAACACTGGAATTAAAAAAAAAATTTGGAGTTTTTTAAGCTCCACTAAGTACATGCACAGAGAGAGTTACTCTAAGTGTGTTTAAATGATTCTGAAAAACATTTCCAGGTTCACGGAATTTCCTCTTGCCAAGCATAACCTGCTTTTCAGCCCTGACGTTAACTGCTATCCAGGGGACTCCCATAATTTTGTGGAGACTCATTGAGATGAATGTTTTTGAAGACGGTGTATGTTACTGATCTGAATTTGTAAGTGGCGTTCCTGGAGGCATGTCGTGTGTAACAGCACATTTCCCCTAGCAGAGCCCGCAGTGTGCGGATTTACCAGAGCAGAGCAGGTTGGTTCCCGCAGCGCTGAGTACTGGGCACCTCTGCCTCCGTACCTGCCTGCAGGCGGAAGGATCCCCAGAGCAGGCAAGCCCAGAGCCCTCAGCCGTCCCAGTCCCGTGGGGAGGAGGTGGCCTCGGGTCTTCCGCTGTTCTTGACAGAAATCTGGAGGTGGTCATTTTGGGGTTGTTGAAACATTCAGCTTGTCTGACTTAGGAGTACGAGGAGGCACAATAAGGATGTTGTTCTATGTATACCTCCGCTGAGGAGCGTGCAGGTAGCTTGGATGGGGTGAGGGGCTGGGAAAAGGGAATGGCAAATAGTGATCCCCTCAAGACCAGGGATGTGGCTTTGAGGAAGAGGCTTCTCTGCCTTCATGCTGGAGTGTGCTGGTATTTCTGCAGCCAGAAGTACAGGAGCTCTTGATCAGTTCTTTCAGATATGTGAGGCAGAAAAGGGGCAGCACAAAGGGAATGGTTCTATATTTCTTACAGAAGCAAAATTATCTTGTGCAAGACTGTTCCAAAGGAAACTAGTCGGGCTATTTTGAAATGCAAAGTTTTCCTGCATGTGACAAGCCTGGCGTTCACACACTTGCATAACAAGTGTTACTAAATTTTATATGTGGGGAGGCGGTTTCAGCTTTTAAAATAAAAATAGAGCCATGTAGGCCTTAGTAGTTCCATTGTTCTTTCATATGTGCCTGTGCTCTCCACCCCCTTCTTTTAGAGCTTAAAATAAGCAAATAATACATCATGTCACTGGTAGAAGCTACTTTGAGACTTGCTTTCAAAACTGTTTCAAAAGTATAGAGCAAATGCGATTCCAGACTCAAGTGAACAAATGGGACACTGTTCATGGGCCCCAGTTTCACACTGCTCTAAAAGTAATGTGATTTTTAAAGGAGGCTGATCTTCCTTGAGATTTTTTGCTGGAGTTTTTAAGTCATCAGTGCTTTTGTTGTCCTCTAGAAGAGCTGGAAGCTTGCCTTTTCATGCTGAGATTCAAATGAAAGATAATTATATATCTACAGTTGCTTGAGCTTTAAGAAAATGCCCAATACTGCCAGTTGGCAAAACCATGACAAATAGGTAATTCTGGATGTCTGAGGGATTCCTGAGGTCAGGAAAAGGATTTCTTGAAACCTCAGATTGTTTTGATGGCTGTTGTTCTGCCAAACTCTCTTTGTACTAAGTTGTGATTATGATTAATATAACTTTCATTATTAGCATAGTTTTCTTAGGATTCCCTTTTATTCTCTAGAGAACTGTTACCAGCTTCAAGGTTCTCCTGATCTTGGCAGGCGCTGATGTTCTCTTTAGGTTTTGGCCAGTCGTGTTTGGATAGATGAGATTTGATGCTTTTAATCATTTTTGATTTTGTAGCGAGGAGCATTTTAGATAGGTGTTCACAAATCAATTCCCTGTCATCTCCAGTCACTGGTATGGTGGTGACTGGGCTCATTTCTCTTTTAAACACTACTTGGTCCTTTGAAATTTCTCTTTGTTGCCCTAAATGTAGGTTTATTATCACTGCGGTACAGCCGGGTCACCTCTTGGGCACAGCGGCCTCGCCGCATCGGGTGGCTCTCTGTCAGTCTGTTGTGTCCCTGTCCTGGTGTCCCTGTGCATGCAGTACTGTTTGAGTGCTGCCGCTGGAACTCTGGGCATGGGCTGGCCATCTGTAGTGTCCCCGGGCACCAGGCTTGCAGTTCATTTCCTGTATCCATTTTCTGGTATTACAGTGATTCTACCAGAACACCGTGTAAATTCCACTGGGATATTTCCTACATTAACAGATTCCTAGCAGTCCACAACTGCCAATTTGTTGTGCTGCAGGTTTCATTAAGATGGCATTTTAGCACTGGTACTAGTGTAAAAATTGATGTAGAGAAAGTTTTCTACCTGTAGTTTTCTGTTTTGCAACATTTCCACATTCAATCTTTTATCCTCTTCCCCAGGCGAGCCCAGTACTTTTCCTCCAAGTGACCTCTGCAGTGAGTTTTCCTAGCAAGGTCAGAACTGTTAGTTCCATATGTCAGGCATATGATGTTGTCCGTGTGAGTGGAAGGGCTTCATTCTGCTCATCCAGTGTCACTTAGGCTCCTAAGCTTTTCCAGCGTGCCCTTTTAAATCCTGATGCAAATCAGCAGTTCAGGGCTGAGACTGGTGTTCACAAGGAGCTGTGGGACGAGCTGCTTTGTTTTCCACTTGCTTTTAGAGCACAATGAAAGTATTAATGCTCCACTTGGAATGGTGCTTTCCAGGAGTGCTGTAAGGGGGTTTATAGTGCTTTCTTGAGGAATGAGTGAGTCTGCCTGAGGGAAGTCAAGAAAGCACTATTTCATTTTAAGCCCCATCTCCCCTTCTTTTTAATCAGTCAGTTTCAGGGTGAGAATATCTGGCAGGTACAGCTCCAGGCTGATTCGAGTCTGCCTCCTGTGCTCAAAAAAGTTAGACTCATAGAACCATAGAATATGTCGAGTTGGAATGGACCATCAGTCCGTCATCGACCAGCTCCTGGCCCTGCAAAGAACATCCCAAGAGTGCTTGAGAGCATTGTCCAAACTCACCTGATTGATATGTTGGGGTTTTTTTGTGCTCTCAGCAGGTGTCCCATTTATTATTGTTTTCTGTCACCTGAATCATCAGGATTTCCTCCTTTAACACATCTGCAGACACTGCTGTGAGATGGGAATCTGGTGTTTTACTGCTTGTTTTCATGTCCATTTCATTCCAATTTGTGGGTAGGTTTTCCAGTGACTTATAACAGACCAGATGCTGTATTTCATTCCTTTGCAAGTTTCCTTCAATTTTACTGTTGTTCATGTTTTTGTCTAATAGATCTTCCGTGTTGGTACTGATTTTTCCCTTGCAAAGGTGCCACGTTTATCTGGAATACTTGCTGTTAGCTGGGTTTTCGGGATGCAGTTAACCACTGTAAAGTTCCCTCAGTGTTTCTACTGCTGCTTTGACATGTAGTGTGTGTTCTCTGGGATCCCAGTTACTTTGTTTTGCTGCTGTAGTTATGTTCTTAATTGGGGTTCTGCCTTCTTCCATTCTTTGCCCATTCTCTGATTCCTTCACCAGTTAGTTCAATTACAATGTCTGCTCCCCAGGAAGTGTCAGCTGGCGTGTGTTATTTTCCTCTGTACTTGTTTCATTTCCCTGGTAGCTGTGTGGATCCCAGGAGCACGGGTTGTGTTACCTGCGGGGCAGCCACAGAGCAGGATCCGGACAACTGGGGCTGTACAGACCCCTGCATTTCACCTGGAGCTGCTCAGTTAGTGGCACTTGCAAATTGGACTGTTTATTTGGTTGTTGGAATCTGAGCCTGATTCTAACTAATACGTTTCTTAAAAGCTTTACAATGCTTTTTATTTACTGACTTCCAAACATAAGAATTTTAATATTAATCAGGTGCATTCTGGTCACTAAGAGCTCCTGTAACTGCAGTGTGAAGAATTGTCTGACTCTGTGGATGACCTCTGTGCTCCCCATGGCCTGTTGGGGCTGGGAAGGGACCTCTGTATTCCTCGTGGCCCATTGCCTTCAGCTGGAACCCCTTCTGTGCTGTGTTCCCATGCAAGCTCTGTGCAGAGCTGGTGTGCCACTGGGGGTGGGCCACCCGGGGCGCAGAGCAAGTGGCCACAGTGCAGGGCTGTGTGAGACAGTTCCACTTGGGGCAGTGCCAGCTTTCCTTGGTCTCCAGTCTCCCTCCAGCTATGTGTTCATTTTAAGTAAACAAATGCACGTAAGTAAACACTCTCAGGTATCCAATCGTTCGGGTGAACTCCAGCTTCACCTTCAGGACCAAGAGCTTGGCTGCACAGCTCAGTCTGACTTACTCTGTCGCAGGCAGAGATGCCAGTAGTCTGTTCAGTAAAGGCAAAATTTCCTTACTGAAATTTGTAATAGACTTGATTATTCTCTAGGTTTAAAAATAGAAATAGATTAAAAAAATAATCTTTGCCACTGTGCCACAGTTTTCATTTTCTCTAGGCAGAAGAATCATCCAGGGCTTTTTAGCACTAAAAAATTGCAGTATGTCTAAGGGTTCCTGAGAAGAGCATTGCCCAAGTATGGATTGATAACTCAGATCTGGGAGGATACCTGTAAATATTAGCACGGTACATCAGGCAATTCAAAGCAGCACCAGCATTTCTTTATAATCACAATGATGCTTTGCTTTCTTCTAAACCTTGGTGTTTAATGCTGAATTTAATTGCAGATTAAGTAGATACATTTATGTGCATCTACTGATAGGAGCCCAACAAGATGTCTTGTTTATTCTTGTTTCCACCTTTGTGGCATTTTATATTCGATACATAGAACATCCAGTATAATGAACACGCAAGCGCTGATTGTTCTGTAGTGATACTGCCCCAACATAGTTCCTTAAATTCAAAAAGTATCAGCATTTGAATGACTTGGTTGGTAAATCTGAGTGTCTGGTGGTATTGTGAGTGTCTCTTGTTGATGCTTTCAAGAAACCTTGGCTCATCATCCAGCAGAGTGTGCTGCAGCCTTGAGAGGGAAGCACCAGAGCAGGTCAGGGTCCTGGTTTTACTCAGGCACCCATTCCCCTGCTTCAAGCAGAGGCTCTGCTCCAGTTCCACCTCCTGACATAGTACCTGTGTGAAGTTCATCTGTTCCTGCAGGATGCTCTTCCTCCCAGTTTAGAGCACAGAACTGTGGAATGGATTGTGTTGGAAGAGGCCTTAAAGACCATCCAGTTCCACCCTCGGCCGTGGGCAGGAACAGCTTCTACTAGAGCAGGTTGCTCTCTGCCCTGTGTGTCTGAATCACTGCTGATACTGTGCAGCTTGGTTTTATGGTTCAAAACAATTATAACCACTGCTTCAAAGTTACTCCTGTTGCACTTCCTGTCTGCCTCCAGGGGTTAGCTGCAGCCAGTCTCTTCCAAACCCCTCGGCTCCCATTTTTCCCTGCCTGGTTTGAATGGAGTGCCACGGGCATGCTTGTGGGCAGGAGCTGTGTGGGAGCAGGCAGTTCTTGCCCCCAGTGGGGACAGAGCTGCAGGGAATGAATGATCTCTGCTGCTGTGGGCAGGGTTTAACTGAGCACATTCAAACATTCAATTTCAATGTGTCAGTAGCTTACTAGAGTTCTGAGCTTTCACTGAAGACAATTCCACCAAAAGTGTTTGGAGGTGCTGTTGTTACCCAGTTAAGTGAAAAGTTCCTTCTGCAATGCTCTTTGGCTGTACAACTGTAGGCCATTAAATCTGATGTCTTTTTTTGCAGTGACCCGTATGTGAAACTTTCCTTGTATGTAGCAGATGAGAACAGAGAACTTGCTCTTGTGCAGACAAAAACTATCAAAAAGGTACGTACATACTCTTTCTAATTCCATGGCTTTGGAAGGATTAAGAACACTGAACACAATTGTATAACATAATGCAGTGCTAATTAAAGTCGTCACATACATGTCTAGCAACTGGATAATGTGGTTGTCTCCTAACCAAAATCTGAGAACAAGTGCCTGCACCTCAGTGTGTCTGGCCTGGAGACAGCACCTAATGTTGCATATTGTTCGCTAAAGCTTGGCTGCACCATTCACAGATTCATTTTTCAAATTCATATTTCAATGGAAGACATGGCTGAAATAAAGGAATGAGAAATTCTGCTTTAATTATCATTTATGTGACTTTTAGCAAAAACAATCATTCTGTTCAAAATTTCCCATTTTCAAAATATTTTCCTAATGTGGGAATTTAAAACAACTGGATGACAGAAGATATGCTGTAAGAAAAGCTTGGGATTTGTTACATTTTTAATTAGAACCAAAATTGAGTTTTATTTAATTTCTCAATTTTAGTTCACACAAACAAAATTCCACCCGGGGATATTTGTCATTATCAGGACCCTAAGATTTTGTAAGGATTTTTTTTTTTTTTTTTTTTTTTATTTTACTGGTATTGGTGGCAGAGAGGAAAGTAGTCATAAGCTGTATGAAACGTAAGGGAAGATAATGACTTGTCATTTTTTTATGGAGATATTTAGAATCAACAGGGATTCAGTTGAAATCATGGCTGCAAAACAGAATAGTGGGGAGAATTTTGTTATTGAAAACATGAACTGCAGTGGTGAGGTTCTAAAATCAGGACATTCGGTGATATGAGAAAGCCAGTGTGGAATCCTAGTGGTGTGGAAGATCCAAGCAGAACTTGTCCCGGAACCATGTTTGATGTGGAAAGGGGATTTTTCAAAGACTTCCTGGTTAGCCATTAGTGCTTGTTTCATTCCCAGGACTGCACCTGCCTTTTTTCACTGTTTCTTCTCACTGTCAATTAAAGCCCAGACATTCTCAGTCATTTCTGTAATAGTGGTATTAACTCAGATGTTGGAAAGTTCTAGTTGGTAATTTCTGCTTTGAATTGTTAAATTTCATCTCAAGGCAGGGTTCTCCCTGTGCAAGTTGCAATCATCTCTCTCTTTTGTAAATAGCAAACATCATTACCTTATCTCAGTTTTGAGTTAAAATCATTATAAAAATACCGAGTACAGACGATCTGAGGAATGACTGACTGGCAATTACCTCCTTCAGCTCTGTAACTCTGTCTAACCTTTCACAAGTTTCTCATTTTTCTTCTAATTTTTGTGTTCCTCAGTTGAATGGGTAACTTTGTGCAGCACTGCCTTGCAGGAGTGCTTCTGGGACAAGAGAAGGAACTCCAGCGTCCCCTTTTCGTTTTCCTTTTCCATGTCCTGTGCGTTGTCTGATCTGTATCCTACTGCACAGCTGGACTGTGCTTCTGGAAGTGCTTCATTACAGCCAAAGGGGTTAAATGCACATTGTTTTCTTACTCTGAAAAAATAAAGTTACCACAAGAATGTCAGCCTCATGTGGCATGACCTACCTGGGTTCAATTTCTGAGGTTTTTTGTTTCAATTTGTCTCCCTCCATAGTTAACCCAGCTTTAAGGTTTGATTAATGCTTTGTACTTCGTTTTGGAGCTGTATTTGGAATGCCCTGCTGAAAAGGTTCTCTCTGAAGTAGGGAAAGCTGGATTTGCTGTTTGCTGGCTTTGATCCTGTAATGTGGTCAGTGTGTTCTTTAAATACCTGCTGGAATTTAAAAGTTCAAATG
The DNA here is from genome assembly GCF_031753505.1 of Anomalospiza imberbis. Taxonomy (NCBI): domain Eukaryota; kingdom Metazoa; phylum Chordata; class Aves; order Passeriformes; family Viduidae; genus Anomalospiza; species Anomalospiza imberbis. The sequence goes on along the minus strand of NW_027100387.1, from coordinate 99,450 downwards.
AAGATTATCCAGTTTCTTCAGTTTCTCCACCTTGACTGCACTGAGCTCCAAAGACTTCTGCCTTTCCCGTATTAAAAGTAGTTTTCCCTCTCTGAGAACACCCAGTCTCCCCATTGAGCTCCAGTGTTCAGGAGCATCATTTCTCTCCATGTCTTCCTTTTCTGTGTGGGGTTGAATGAAAACCCTTTTTTGAATACCCAGGGAAGGTTTAGCTCAGCTTGACTCCTGGCAGTCCTTTATGTGTGCAGCACTTGCCCTTTTTAGGATGTAGCTCTTCTGAGGTTGAGTTTGTGTTATTGTTTCCCTGCTCATGTCCTGTATGGAGCTATTCCTGCAGTTCCTTCCTCTTTGCTGGCACTCAGGTAAGTTTGCACTCTCTGACTCGGCCCACTAAGAGTGGGACCTGTAAAGGTGGAACAGATTTCTGTGAGTTACCAGGCATTTGCCAAAGACTCTGCTGCCTCGTCCATCTGATGTCCCTGAACTGTGTGGTTAAGCAGCATTCGGAATTAATGGATTATCAACGGGCAGTAGTGCCCTTAAAACCCGTGTTAAGCCAGTGCTTTGTTTGGTAAATTGAATGTACCCTCTCCTGGCAACAGCAGTAGCATTTGATGAATACAAGTGTTTAAAATGTGACATTGTTTTCCTTACTGCTTCCATTCAATTTATTTTTTACTGAATACATTGTGCTCCTTCAGGGAAAAAAGCTGAAAGTTTCTCTGCGCCCACAAGCCCATCCCTACTCTTCCCGTCATTGACTCACCTGCCCTTTACTGTGGTCTTTTCTTTCAAGAAGTACTTCCTGCTCTGCCGTGAGGTCCTGTATTCCCATTTTGTAGTGAGATGCAGTATAGTCAGCCCCCATGTCCTGCACATGAGGAATCTATTGGATCTATAGCGGGGAGTGAGAAAAACAGCCAAGATTCCCCTTCTCTGCTAGAACAGAATTGTCGTGGGTGTAAAGCCAATTTTTCCTGTCAGCTCTGCCCGTAAATCTCTGCTGTGTGAGAGCATGAGGGAATGATTTGGCATGAGCACAAAAATATTGGGCATATTGTCCAATTGTCTTTATACTTGCTCAAGCTTGAATTGCCCAAATTACTGTTTGTAGTTCTCATCTCTTTTTTATCAATTAATTATGTCATGTTTGAGCTCACTTCAGCTGGCAATATATATGCACATTTATTCTGTGCATTTTAGTCAGGTTGTTAAAATTAAAATCCTTGGGCTGGGAGGACATTGGACGAATATCTTACCTATTCCAAGGAATAACCTTTTCTTTTGGTTTTACTTTTGTTTTTTTGGGGGTGTTTTTGTTTTTTAAATTTTTTTTTTTATTATTTCACAGTATAAATCTGAGCATATTCTTGTTGCCCTAAAGTTGCTTTTGTGATTAAAAAATACTTTTTTTCTTGTCTGGGTTTAGATGAATCTTGAGAATGAAATGTCTACAGATTTTATTTCTATAGGTCCTCAATGATTTGTCTTTTAATCATCAAATTCTATTTATATTTAATGTCTATTGTAGAATCATCTGACTCAAATATCCTCCCACATTTGTTTTACTCAATAGAGAATTTCTAGATGGCAATATATTTTACAATTTCTTTTATTACATGCTTTTCTTTCTCTTTTATTTCCCTAGAAAACTGTCACTTGCATGTATGTTGTTATAATTGCACGCCAGAAAACTTAAACATTAGATGTAAATATTGTTATTTCTTTTACAGACACTGAACCCTAAATGGAATGAAGAGTTTTACTTCAGAGTAAGTTTCTCTTTATTTGCGGTCATTATTAGAACATGTGCAGCTAACCTTATTTTCAATTTGTTTATATGTTTACTCCAAAGGCCTGCTTGCCCTGGTGTACTTGCTGTTTTGTTTCTGAGGGGATGGAATGCTCAGCAGGAATTGGCTCCAGGTTCCTTAGAAACCGTTTCCCAACCTGCAGTTATATAATTGTGAAGGGCAGTAACTTTGCTACTCAGTTGCACGCAATATTCTTCCGAAGAACAGTTGAGTTCTGACTTTTAGTGCCGCTGTAGCTTTCACAAAAGCAGGTCAGGTAGAATTTCAGGGTGTTTCGAGCCTGAACCTGGAGCGGTGCCTGAGGGCTGATGTGGCAGATAGTTCTGGCTGGGAGTTGTGCCCGGGGAGCCGGATGGGGAGCTCTGGGACAGCAGTGCCACCGGTGGAATGTTCCATGCACAGCTCTCACTGTCATGGGGAATGCTGATTGGGACACACGCACCAAACAGCTTTTCTGGGCTTTGCAGCTGAGTAATACAGATCTAAAATCTGAGGAAAAGGGAATGCACAGCCCCACTGCAAAACCTCTGGCATAGTTCACAGATGCTCTGTTAAAACATCTTGAATGTCCTCAGCAATAATGGGACCTGTAAAGTAATTTAGACCCTATTTTGTGTGTCACAGTTCTCTGATTTTCTCAAAACTGGGAAGTCCATCTCCAGCCCGCAGAATTGTGGTATATTATTTCTAAATTTTCTTAATTAAACGTGCTGGTCATAGTAACCTAGCTTGCGAAGCTTTTCTGAAAAAATATATCAACTGGACCAAACGCTATAAAACTTGTTTAATAGCAGCTGTTTTGTCTTTCTGACAGAGTTCTTTTTATGTTTGATTTTGTCCTTTTGAATGTTGGCAGTCTTTCTGCTTCAGTTTAAGTAAATAATTTTCTGGAGATATATTTCCTATTTTCAGGTGTTGAGGAGATTTCTGCTGGGTGTTCCAAGGGTGTGGGTGCTAAATGGGCTAGAGATGATAAGCAATGGACAGTCAGAAACATACCTGAATGTGAAATTCGGAAGGAAATGCAGCAACACTCTTGCTCCTCATAAATCAATCAGTCAGTTAGTCACGGAGCCCTGATATTCTGTCTAGCCTGGGACTGGGGTCCTCTGCCAGGGAAATGCAGTAACAATGCAGCCCAGCAGATACAAGCTTTCATGTCAACTGCCATGCTCTTCTCAGTCGCAGTAAGGTTCTGGTGCTCCAGTTCAAGTAAAGATTTACATCAGACCTGTTAGTCCTGTCCTGTTTACCTTGGTTTGGTTGCTGCCTGAGCCAGTACCCAGATTGTTATTGTCCAGCTACTGAACTTGCAGTGACATTTGGGTTTTCTCACAGGTAAACCCAACCAACCATCGGCTGCTGTTCGAGGTGTTTGATGAAAACAGACTGGTGAGTGCTTGTCTTGGTTATGTTACACTAATCACAAGGCTCTGTGTGCCACAGCTGATAGAAATACAGCACAGCTTAAAGGTGTCTTCAGACGGTTGTTTCAGTGAGCGTGCCAAGAAACACAAATAGAGGCATAAAACCCGTTTGAGTCTGGGACTGAAAGGACACTAAAGTAGTGCCCTTCTGGGTCAGACCAAAATGGTCCTCCTCACCCAGCCCTCTGGCAGCAAAACCCTCACTCTGTCCTTCTGCAGGCCTCTCCACTTCAAACCAATGAAGTCCTGACCTTTTTAGTTGCTGATAAAGCAGCTGCTTTATCATTTTAGTGTCCCTTTCCAGTCCGTTAATGCTTCTGCCTCTTGCTTGGGGAGGTGGTTAGCAGAGCTGCGCCTTGTGCGCACAATGCACGCGTGAAGGTTTGAGGTCATGGCAGGACGATGCTCCCTTGGGTTTCATCTCTGCCTCACAACGCTCACATGTTGTTAGTGGGTTTAGTCTTTCCCTGCGTTTGGCTGATGCAGTATCTTTTCTGGAGGAGGCTTTCGCCATCTGACTGCTGCTAGCTTCTGGTATAGTTCTGATCCATGGGAAAAGTGTCAGTGTCCCTCTGTACATCCAGGGCTAAATGTGCCAGTGCGGTGGCACACTGGTGGATGGCTCTTGGGGGTTTGCCTTTTGAACATTGTAACACAATCTCTGTTCATGAGATCAGGAATTAACATTTTCTGGGCTGGAGAAACTTGTTTGCTTTCTGAAGATGAGGATCAGAGTTGCGAAGATACTTTTATTAAAAAAAGACAGTGTAAAAGCATCTGTCTTCAACAGATAGGTTCTTTCTTTCTATCTTCCTAATAAATAAAGAGCAAAGGAAACCACGCAAGCTGTAATCTGGGGAGAAAGAGGACTTGGCAGCTGAATGACTGGATCTTTCCTCAGGAGGAAGTAAATTGGTGAACCAGTGGCACTGTGCCTCTACAGTGGCTGACCAGGAGCATATTTATTTGTAGATAATGATCATAATGACCACTTGCACTATTCAAACTGCCATGTGCCATTGGAATGCAAAGGTGCCACAGGAACAGGGAGGTGGGTTAGAGAAAAAGCTTGTATGCAGTGACAGCTGGGAAATTACAGGTTTGGGATACTTATTTCAGACATTTTGCTTTGGATTTTCGAGTTTGGGTGTGCAGTACTGGCCTTACCCTGGCAGTTTCAGCACTTTTTATTGTTGAACCAATTTGTGTGTATTCTCCTTCTGTTCTGCCTCCAAAGTCAGTCTGTCCTTGGGCTTGGAACCTCCTGGCAAAGGCAGCACCAGGGGTTAGGAGCCATGGCTTTCCGTGCAGGCGGTCTACGGCAAGGTGACTGCTTTGGGGGGGTTTGGAATAGCAGGTTTCCATCAGGTTGTGTTTATAGAATGACAAGACACTGAACTGATTATTTTGGCTTTACTCTCACATACTTACTGTCAATACTTATGACTTTTGTTGGAAGGACTTCGTTTCTTCTTCTTGTTCCCAAATTACCAAAGCACACTCTGTCTCTTTCTATTCCCCAATCTCAACAGAGTAAATGTGATGCACGTTCATTTTGGATGCAGAGACCGTGTTATTGAGTAATATGTTTTAGCTGAAAAATAAGATAAAATAATACCAACACCTGTGCTTCTACGAGGCAATCTCCAGGACCATTGCTGTGTGGAAGCTGTTCACATTTTTGTTGCGTCTCAAAATCCACATAAAAAATTGTGGGATTGTGCTGGCTGCTGGCAGTTTGATCAGTTTGAGCTATCATTGCTCTTGGGACTGGTAATTTTTTGGCTTTTGAAAGCAAGCTGCTTGTAAGCAGAGTTCAGATGTCTCAGCAGAGGACTGACCCGCCACATGCAGGTTTTCAGAGCGGTTGACAAGATTTAGGCTTTCCAGTTCTCACAGGGAACAGCTGTCCAGGCCCTGAGATGGAGCTGCCTTCTGGTTAACCAGAGTTTCTTTTCTGGTATATGCTAAGAAGTGTGAGTGCCCTCAGGGCACTGAGTATCTCTGTTGTAGCAGAGCTGATTTAAGGTGGTTGTTTCATGTTCTGGTGTATCCTGTCTGCCTGTCCTTCTCCTGAGCTCTTCTGGCTCTCAGAGTGTAACTGTACTCTGTGCTGGCAGTGCCACGCGTGGTGGCATTGCTGACTCCCTCGCTGGAGGCCAGCCGGGAGCAGGCAGTTCTGTGCAGGGGCTGGGACAAATCAGTACAAACAGACATGCAACACCCAGCTCTGCTTTTCCCTCACCTGTGCTGCCTGGTAAATCTGGAAAAGGAGCTTTCTGTCTTGCTGTCCTGCATGTTTCTACTGGTTTTACTGTGTGAGAGATCTTTGCCATATGTATGATTGCTTTGTTTGTAATTTGTAGTTGCTCAAAGGGAACTGCAGGTTATATTGCTGTTGGGGCTTTTTAAAGGCAAAAGTTTGTTGCTTAATTGTGTTATGGGCACGGTTAAAATTGAAAGCATAACCATGTTGTATTTATTCCTGTTCTGCCATGACAGCCCAGAGCTGTAACACACCAAAATGTTATGCTTGAAAGAATTTTCCTCATTTGCATGTGGTGTTGACTTAAACTTTTAACACAAAATGGAAGTGTTTTGTTGTAGTTAGATTTTTCTGCAAGTGCTTTCTCCAAATGTGCCCTGCGAATCTGATGTGGTTTAAATTTATAGCAGTGCTGAGTGTATTCGCTGCCTCAGTCAGCTGCGAGAGCTCTCCCGCTGGGGCCGCTCCTCCCTGATGGAAAAGGAGCAGCTGGGAAGGTGCTGTTTCAGGCTCTTGCTGGCATTAAAAAAAAAAAAAAAGGAAAAAACAAACTCCTCACACACTTACATTGGCGAGGGGGAACCAGACCACGTGACTCCCACCATCCTACCCTATGTCACCGTGTGTGTAGGAGCGCTGACTGCTCCTGCCCAATCATGCCTGGAATGCTGCTTGCCACTTGGGCTATTTCTGCTATCTGTCGCTCCCAGGGCTGCAGTGCTAACCGTTTGGCAGATGGGACACTTTTTCTCGGAGTTTATGTCTTTGGTTTTTAACTTCTGGCAGTGCCTGAATTGTTGCTGTTCTCCCTCTCCTTTTCTCCTCTCTGTAAAACCATGGCCCATCGGCTGCGGTTTCATTTTGGCTCTGGGAGAAGCAACACAGCCCCCGAATCGGAGATCCTTGCCCGGGAGAGAGAAGATGACTTTTTCATGGCATTCCACACCTTGCCAAGAAGAAGCAGCCCTCACGCGTTCTCACGGCACGGAGCGGATTGTGGCGGCGATGGAGATTTGCACGAAGTGGGCTCCTTGAAAAGGAGCACATCCATGTTTATCCCGCAGCTGCTGAACGGCATCGACGCGCGCCCCACCAGGAGCTCGTCCATGCAGATCTCGCTCCAGCGCAAAGCTGCCGACGGCTGTGCCGACGAGTGCGCGGCCCTGGAGTCTCCGGAGGAGACGCTTCCCTGGAAGGTCTCAGACTTGAGGGAGCGTTATGCATCCCCTGTTGAAAAGCGCTCTTCTCCGAGCGCTCCACAGGTGACTCCTGAAAGTTCTTCACCCAGGCAGACGGAAGAGCTGGGGCAGCAGACAGATGGAACTGTTTGCTGTAACCGTAGAATGTTTTGTAGTACTAATCCGCAGAGTGAGGAGGCTCAGCTGACTGCCCAACGGGAGGAAGCAAGTGAAGCGGCTTCAGGTTTAAACATAAGTGGTGTGAGGATTCAGCATCGGGCCTCAAGTGCAGAGGTGCCTCAAGTTACTCTACTTCCCTTTGGTCCTGAGGCTCCAAATAGTGCTCCCACCTCTGAACCCCGACGCTGGTCCTTGCAGCATGTGCCAGATCTGTCAGCAAATTCAGGGAAAAAGTTCTTTGTTCTCCAGTTACAACAGCCACAGACAAGCAGTACAGGCGCAGGAGGTGGAGGTAACTTTGGCTTTACTGGAACCAAAGGGGACAGATTGGTCAGGTACCCTCGGATACGGCTGGAAAGGAGTACTTCCTACCCTGTCCAGCCACCAGCAGAAGGAATTAGCCCCACAGGTGATGGGCTGAATTCGGAGCTGTCTGGGAACAGCAGGAACAGGGCAGAAATACCTAGAAGCAATTCAGTAGAGCGAATGCCTCAAGGGCAGGGATGCTTGTTTAAAATCAGACCAGATCAAAGCATGAGGCAGCAGCACTTCAGGATTCTTGTCACGCGTGGGCCGGAAGAACAAAGTCAGGGTGTTGGCAAGGAGGGTCGTGGCACGCCTGGTCCTACGGCAGCCGGCACCGCAGTAAGTATGATGCTGAGCGTGCTGTGCTGGTGAAGTGCGTGTGCTGGTGAAACACGGGTTGCCTTACAAAGGCTGCCAGACTGGAGCCAACTGCAGCACTTCCATTGTTAGTGCTGGAATGTTCTGCGTTTCTGTGGAGCAAGCCACAGATCATCTTTATTTCTAATCTAATGTAACTTCGCTCTCAGTTTTGATTACATCCAGTGTAATATTTTCAGATCTTACTGTCACATGTTTCTTAATTCACTGTTACGTCAGCTGGAAAGATTTTTTAAAATCAGGGCATTCAAATAGCAAATTAAATGTTCCTGTTAGTTTAGTTGGCTGAGATCTTGCTGCATAGAGAGCTCTTCATGCACTCTGGTTTTAAAAACAAATACTTTGGCACTTTCTAAGTCTAATGCACACACGTGTACCTCTACACACTTCTAAAATGTGTATTGTAATGAAATAGTTGTTAAGACTCTGGGAATCTTAGGGTAACAAAGTACTGGCTTAGTTAAGGTACCAAGAAGTCTGGGGAAAAAATAATATTTATTAGTAATTTCTTATAGTAACCTTATAGTAATTTTTCTTTCTTCCTTCTGGAAGTGAAAAACATGTCATGCCTTTTGTATGCCACAAGTCCTGATCCAACTCCAAGTGCAAGAGGCTTGACACCACTCAGTAAACAGTCTGTTTGGATTTGCCTTCATTTGGTGTTAGGATGGCAAAATTAATCTTCTGGGTTTGCTTTGTTACAGCAGGCGAGGATTGATGGTTGATGTTTTTCAGCCACTTTTTCAAAGCCTAAAGTAGGAACAAAACTGGAGGGTTTAGATTAGTCATTTGCTTAAATTGCTTTGCTGTGCAATCCAACACGGCCCACTCGAGTTCCCAGCTCAGGGATGCTGTATTTAGCATAGCGAGCTCTGGCTCCAGCTGTGGCACGGCCGCTGAAGAGATTTCAGGCTCCATGGCTCCTGTGCTCTCAGGCACTGAAATGCAGCACAGGGACAGCTGCTCCCTGCAGCAAGGCCAGGGGTGACTCTGCAGCTTTCCTATAGGAAAGCTTATGGACTCTGTGTTTTTCCAACCTTCTCCAGAGCTCTTGAAAGTGTAAAACAGAAAAATCCCTTCCTGGTACAGGTTTGGTTCCAGGACACGTAAGGGAGCAGAAAAAAGTATGTCTGATTTTCCCTTTCCTCTTTATTATCCCTTGCTCCTTTCCAAGATCAGCTGTTCATGGAGACCCACTACAGCCAGTTCTATAAGTAGCTGTGGGTGTCAGACCTAGCACAGAGGCAGCAGAGGTTTGCAGAGGTGTGCCTTGGGCTCTGTGCAACAGTTCTCATTTTCCTACAGGATCTCCCCTCAAAGTCCCTGTTTTCATCCCCCCTGTAGTAACAATTCCCATCCCAAAGACACGCTTCAGTGTTCCCAGAGGAGAATGAGGAAGTCTGTTCCTCTGTGCTCTTGGTTTGAGTTACTGTGAGGAATGGATTGAGGCAGCTGTGCAGCATGGCAGGCACAGAGGTGCCCAGCCCACATGGCACTGCATCCTGCCAGGCAGAAACTCTCAAAGGAAAAGGACTAACTGAAACTTAAGCCTTCTTTGTGGTGTTTCTCATCTTTGTAGTAAATCCTGAAATACTGTGGGTAGAGGTGATGGACTGGGCAGGATGCCATGGGAAGTGTGGGGGATGGAAGCGTTTGGGTGCGAGTTTTGTTGCATTTTTTGACCGCAGAACATTACTTGTTAAGGTGCCATTTTTAAACTGTCCCACAGAAGTTTGTTTGGAAGATGTCATGTGAGTAAGGGAGTGCCTGAAATATCTGATCTCTAGAGCTGAGGGGAGAGGTTGCCATGGTTTATAGTTGATAGTGTGAAAGAAAAATAATGGTGATGTGTCCCAGTGCAAGAAGTTTATGTGTATGTGATTGATATAGGGCCGGGGCCGGGGCTGGGAGCAGCAGCTGCTGCAGCCTGATTTATCTCAGAGCAAACATCCGAGCGGGCGTCTGCAGTCCTGCTGCTCCGAGTGGTTGTGACCTTTCAAATATCTGCTCTTTCAGACAAGTGCTTTGGGGCAGGCAGGATGTCTTTCATTACCAGACAGAGTAAAATATTAAGTGAAGGCTGAGCTCATGTCAAACCGTAAAAAATTTTGTTTGGAAGGCTTGTTGCAAATTCTTTTGCCTGCTCTAATATTTTATATGCCGTGCAATAGAATGTCTGTGCACTGTGCATATTCCACATACTGCTGTTGTTTATCATTGGGGGCTGTGAGTGCAGAGCTGGATTTGTGGGAAACACTTCAAAAATGTATTGGACAACTGCTGGACAGAGCTGACAAAGGCATCGTTGTGAGCAAAAACAACGTGCCCTAACAAAGTGCTGCAAGAGTAGGACTGAATTATATTTAGTAAACAAACAGAAGCGGCACCTCTGGGTTCGGCAAGCCTGCATTTCTCACAACTCAGCTCTTCCTCTCCTTTCTTAGAAATCATTTTAGAATAAATATTGCTCCTACTTCAGGGATTGCTACCTGGACTCCTAACAGACATTTCTAGGAAATAAGTCATGTGGCCTTAGCTGGAGGTTTAAATGGTTCAAATGAATAGTGCTGTGAATTTCCTGGCTCTCCACTTGCTCTGCAAGGAGTGCAGATGGCCATCTGGAAAGCCTCAGCTCTCTGCAGATAAGGACTTTGTTGACAGCTGCAGGTAGAGGATGATGAATTCCATTCCTTGGGTCTCTAGCTTTTCTGTTAAGGACAAAATCAGCTCTTCTCAACAAGAAATCACTTGCCCTCCTTCTTAATTCTGGTGTCCATCAGCTTGCAGGCCTGTTCTGAAGTGCTCTGGCTGTTGGGGAGGGGGCAGGTGGGCACACTCAAACCTGAGCAGAGAGGGAGCTGGTTTTCAAGGCAAGAAATACCGAGGACCTGAATAAATTTTGATTTTTTTCTTCTCCCCCTGTGGGTGGGGGACAAATAATTCATGGCAAGTACTGTAAATTAGCTTGCAGAATTAAGAAACCCATCTGTAACTTTTAGTCAGGTTTTCAGAGAGTCAAGTATTGGCAGTGCTGCCTTTTACCTCATCCCTCCACATTCCCAGAGCTCCCTGGGATTCTGCATTTTGTGTCGGGCATTTTTCTTTTTCTGCTTGAAAACTGTATCTGGACAGTTGCTACTTCTCTGTGAAGAAACCAGAATAAAACTTGGAGCAGCAGAGATGGAAATAGTATCACTTTTTTAAATAGCAATGATAAACTCTTTGCTCCTGCATGGAAAATCTGTATGTGAGTTTGGGTACACAGCAATCTCTAAAGTGGAGCATTTATAATGGAAATGCTGACACGGGTTTAACGCTGCAGGTGCCAGCCGGAGCTGCCTTGGTGCAGATCTAGCCACAGAAAATTACAGATAAGAAAGCAGAGAGTGTTGATTGCTTTTTGCGCTGCTCAGCTGGTTTTCTATTTGAGAAAAGCTGTCAAGTAATGATGCGTTTCAGAATGTGCGTGTTTTGTACACATGAACAGAAGTTCTGCACGTGAACTGAAGTTTTTAGTTCAGCAGCTATTCCAAAGCCAAATCTATCCTGTTTAGTTACTTCCAGATTCAATCTCACTGTAAAATACGTTACTGCATCTCTTCATCTGAAGTCCAGGATGAATACCAGGATGGCATTGGGAGCTTCCAAAAGTCAGCAGTTAGTACAGAAAAATAAATTAATTAAGCATTAATTAACCTGGCATTATGACCAGCCATGTTTTTGTCTCCAAAAGGAATGAAAAAATTAAAAGGGTGTGTGGGAGAAGCTTCCAGAGCTGAAGGCAAAGGAATGAGATGAGTTGTTCAAATAAAATGGAAATTGCACGTTGTGCTGTGGTGTGAGTCCAGAGCTGTCAGTGCTTTCGTGGAAAGCTGCAGCTTCCCTTTCAACCTGGGTTGGAAATAAAAACTTCCAGGATGTATTTTATGGATTATAGAAAATAATTTTTACAACTTGGTTGTAAAGGTGGGAGTTATATCTTCAGTGAGAGAGAGATTCAGCTCTCAATGTCCATGACCTGCCGCGATTGTCAGCTTTGTCTCAAGTGCTGTCACTCCTCCCGGTGGAAACAGGGGAAAGGAGGACCCAAAGGGCTCTGAGCTGTAAAGGGAGCTTTGTCTGACCACGCCTGTGTGGGAGAGAGCTGTGCAGCAGTGCTGCTGAAGGCAGGGGACGTGCTCAGGACAGCTGTGCGCCTGGAAGGACAGTCTGTGCTCCCCAGAGGTTGCCTCTGCTTGCATGGCAGCCGTCAGGGAAGGAAGACCTGCAGATCCATCTGCGTTTTCCTGCTGTTCCTGGGGCTGGTACCCCTTTGCAAAGGCAGGCTTTGCTGGTTCTGTGGCAGTGACATGGTTAGGAACTGAGTATCTGCTTACTCTATTGAATTGCATTTGGAAGTATGCTGAGGATTTTCTGATTCCGGGATGAACAGTACTGTAGGATTATTGTTCAGCAAGCATCTCAAAGATGCTTTATTTTAAGACTAATGTTTTGATCATTAATTTTAGAAAATAAATCTGATGCTGACTCTGTGATTGCTTCTGTCTCTTACCACGTGTCCGTTGAATAGTCAGTCTTTCCTTGTTTCTGCCCTGTTTGCTTGCCCGTCAGTCATGTGTTGTCACACCTACAGCATTAAAAAAGAACAGGAAGAATGAGAAATATTAGGAATTACAGTGCAAGTAGTTTAAAACATAATTAATAATTAACTTGGATGTTATCCAGGGCCTAAGTATACCTTTGTGAGTCAGCTCTGTGCATAAAAATTGCATAATGAAATAAATTCTATTTCCATTTTTGAGCAGTTGCCTTGTCTCTGGTGTGAGGCTGGATACCAGCAATTTCTGAAAGGGTTTAGTAACACATGAAGTATGAAAAAGAGGTTTTCAGTAATCAGTTAATTTGTGGTGACATTATTTGAGGTCTATTACATGTTTTTAATTTACTATGTAAAAATACCTGATCTTAACTGAGCAAATGAAATAGTATTTTGTTTTGTTGTTTGCAAATGTGGGGAATGGCACGCTTGCTGAGTAGGGAAAACCTTCCAGGAAACATTTCACTGTGGGAACTGGTCTTAACAGATTTGTTTTGGTCTGATGTCACCACTTTTTAATATATTTTTGGCCTTGCAGCAGCACCCCACTGCAAATGTCTTAGAGGAAAGCAAACCTTACTTGCCTTATATTTAGTGAGGGAACTGAAATCCGTCTACTCTTGCTCTTGCCATCCCCCAGTAAGCCTCACAGTGTTTTTTCCTTAAGGAATTAACCCCCTTGTGCTGGGGTTTGGGTCTTCTGTTGTCCCTTCACGAAGGTTCAGTTAAGAAGAGGAGGGGGGAGAAGGGTTTCTGTAGGAGCTTTGGTTGCTGTCCCTCTCTAATCTTGTATGCTGTGAATTCGTGTAATTAACCAACTGCCCAACTTTGGCCAGCGTGTAGGTAAGAATGTGAAATACTTTCCTTTCCCATTGAATAGATGCATCTTTATCCCACTGTAGGACCTGACCTCTGTGAAATGTGTCAGTCGTGTTGCCTGCCCTGCTTGGGACGGCTCGGGAGGGGACAGCAGCCAGAGCAGGTGGGACAGTTCCTCATGCCCCCAGGTGCCGAGCTGGCTGTGCTGGGCAGTGTTTGTGTGCCAGCAGTGACTTCCAGAGGGCCTGATTGGGCAGGTGACATCACTTGGCCTCCCTGTGCCAGGTGCAGCCAAAACAGATGCAGGAAGAGGAGGGAGGGAAGAATGCGGAGCTGCCGGATGGCAGCGCCAGCTCCATTCTCCATGGAGCTGATGTGGGAGTTGGCACTGTGTGTTCCCTTCCCTGCACAGGCAGGCTCCTGCAGAGGGTTCCTGGGAGCTTGGAGCTGGCCAGAAGGCTTCCTTACCTTTTGTTCTGCTCCTGAATTTCATGGGGATTGGCAGTTCTGACCAGACATTTGCACCAATAGTGCTGGAGTTCTGGCTTTTCTGGTTTTTGCTCTAATCAAATCATTGTGCAGAATTCCAGAATACAAACAAAATAAATTTAAAAATAAAGCGTGTAACAAACCTTTCAAGCTTTTTTCTGTGTTCTTGAAATTTCACCCAGAGAGTTCATACTGCCAACTACCCACTGGATTTTCAACTGACTGCAGTTTAAATTACCCACCATAAAAAAGCTGGCAGTAAATATTAGTGACTGATCCCCATGAACTAGTCAGTATAATCTTGGCTCTCCTTTCTGTTACAAACAAATGCGTTGCTTGAAAATTGAGCAGGTGTGAAGGTTCTTGGTCTCAGCTAGGGAAAAGTGCTTGGACATGTGTAGGTGTAAATGATGATTAATTTACAGAAGTTAGGAGTAGTTAATGTCCACTAATTAGCATGTCAGTGGCCTAAGCATGAAGTACCTTACTGTTCCTTCTGGTCAGTGCACAGCCATGTTTTCCCTCAGGATTCAGATCATTACCCAGTAGAACAAAGTCTCGTGTCACAGAAAAGCGGCCTTTGGAACTCTTACAGTGGATCTTGCTTTTTTCCATTACATTAGGAAAACAATTAAAGCAAAAATAAGATTTCACATATTGCCAGGCCTAATGCCTTCTTGAGTGTAAGTGCTGCTGGGATCAGCCAGTTGAAAGAATGTACTTAGTACCTTTGGAAAATTCAGGCTGAATAAATGTCAGCGTGCCTTCCCTGATTCCATTCCAGCAATCTCATTTCCCTGCCTGCAGAGCCTTTCCACGACTTTGATTTCCCTGCCACCGCATCTCTGTTGTTTAACCCCAGCCCGCATAGCTAAAGCACTGCATCATGATCCAGAAAAGCCTGGTGATGCTCCTGATGTAACAGAGTTGCACAAAGGTGCTGGCTGGGGCTGCTGCTCCCGGTCATCCCTGGCAATCTGCAGGGCACTCACACGCTGTTGGGGGAGCAGAGTTTTCACAGCACTGCTGCACCCTTAGGATGTCATTTTTAAACAGAGGCCTGATCCTACATTATTGCTGAGGTGAACTTAAACTGCACTTTTCTGGACTGTTGCTAATAAAGATGTGCACCTCAGCTTCCCCAGAGAGAGGGAGTTCAGCTCGGCACACAGGGAGCTGTAACTTTGTGAGCTGGCATGGGAATCACAGCTTGTTTAAATGTGAGCTGGTGTGCCCACAAGGGTTTACTGGGGGTTCTGGAGGGGTCAGATAAACATTTGGTTCCAAACTGTCCCTGGTCCCGTGAGCTTGGGTTGTTGTGCTCGGGTTACAGTGGGGATTGTTGCAGGCATTTCAGGCTGCTCTGAGCTCTTGGGAGTGGCTGATGTCCCAGTGCATGGTGTGGATAAGGAGAGGGTGGAATGGTAGAAATGAGTGTCTGTGCTGGGGACTTTTGCTTCGCCATGAGTCATTTTATATTATTTTAGTGCTGCTTTGTAATGAGCATTGTGCATATGAAGGAGAGCAAATTCAGGAATAGCGCTCAGTAATGAAGGATGTTACGTCAGTGTGATGGGTGTGATGGATGACTAAAATTTCATTGTTCTTCAAGACCAGTTCTTTGCTGCAGAGTTCTTGAGTTGAGGATTATTCTAATTTGCATGAAGAATGCCAGTAAATTTGACCAGAATCTTGGAAGAGCTGCAGAGAGAAGAATCATTAGTTAGAAATTTCCAAAGTGCACGGTTTTGCTTACTCAGCAGGTCTGTGCAGAATGTATACATGTTATGCCTCTGGAAGTGACGCACCCCTAATCCCTCAATTTTTCAAGATATTTATTAAAACAGCAGTTCCATTTTTTTGACAGATTTTGAGAGAGAATCTATGGATTTCTTCAGTTTTGTCTCTGTTCAATTTCCACAGAAGTCACAGTCTGAACATTTTTTTATTTCTCAGCTGCCTTCTTCAAGTTGCAGGAGGAGGTGAAAATGTTTTAAAATGTGATGACCATTTTAACCTTCCTGTTATCCTTCCAGCTATCCTGCTGCTCATCTTCCAGCATGCTTGCAAGAGCTGGATACATTCTGCATCTCAAGCCCTTCAGAGCTCAGTTGCTGAAGTTCTCCAGGACATATTAGAAGCACTGGAATAGCTTTAGGGGGAATATAAATCCCCGTAGCACAAGGAGAGCATTTCTACTTTAATAGTACTTAGCTTTTCTGAGCATTGTATTTCTTAACTGCTTTCTGCCAAGAAAGCACTTACACAGAAAAATTGGTCATGACAGATATATAGTGGAATCCAAAAGTCTGAATGTATCCAGAAATCTGAACTGCTATTGATGAGAAAAACAAACAGAGAAAGCAGGGCATTTCTCTGAGCAGAAGGAAAAGGTAGGATAAGTGGATAAGTAGATTAGTGCAGAGGAGAGGCGAAGAAATGGTAGTGGAGACAGTGAGAGGTCTTTTTCTTTGCATGGTTCCTGGTGTCTGCAGCAAGACAGCATTAATGAACTATTTGCCAGCTAATTAAACTCTTTTTGTCCTGCTCAGCAATGTACAGCATAGCAGAGCTTCCCCAGCCTCCCTCACCTGCTTGCCAGGATCTGCAGGAGCAAGTCCCAGCCCCAGGTGCCCCTTCCACTGGGAATGCTCCTGCTGGGAGTCCCTGGGTGTCAGGGGCATATGGGGCAGCCGCGTTCGCGCTGCTGGAGCAGGGGGTGCTGCAATGCGCTCTGGGCACCCTCCCTGGGCAGCAGCAGTGCCAAGGATGAGGCTGAGCAGCTAGAAAATTTGGGGGGCCTGTGTGCAAGTTCCAAGTAGTAAAAGGCAGCTGTTTGTGCTTTGAAGAGCCACAGCCCTCCCTCCTTGGAACAAATCCTTCTGCTGTAAACTTGCCTTCGTTTCACTTGCTGGCTTTACCAAGCTGGCCTCACATCTACAGTTTCTCAAATGCCATTGTTTTTGAAATTCTGTACCTTTTGAATCCTCAGCTATCAAAGGTATGCAGGTGTCTGTGTTACACACGGTGTGCCACAGCTCTGCACGTACTTGATGTACTTTGCTGCTGCTTCATAAAACACATTTCTTTGTTCTTTTGAAGAGCAGCGTTTCCCAAACTTGGTATGAGAACCACTCTCTTCCGTGATTTTCTGGCTCTGTAACTCTGGTAAGGAAGGTGGCTTGAGGGCTCTGAGCAAAGAGTTTCAGCCAGAGTTCTTTGGAAAACTGTTCTTGGCACAGTGCCCTTCTCCTGCCATGGCAGAATGTTGAAGTAGTGGGCAGGGGAAGGTTGGCTTCCACTGGGCAGAGCTCTGTGCATGAGCTGCCGAGGTGGCACCTGCTCACGTGTGGCTTCAGAGACATGAACGGCTCTGGCCACGTCAGCAGGGTCCCGGGCTCTGTGCTCCTGCCCATGGTGCAGCTCCGGGACTGCTGTGGGAGTGCTGTTTGGGTATCACAGGCTGCAGTTACATGGATTGCAGAGGGCAGGTTTTTCTGTTACTCCACAGAGCAGATTATTGTGCAGAATGTTTAGAACTTAGTGGTGCTTACTGACTATTGCATTGGGAATTTGAACCCATTCCATTGTGCCTCACTGTTCTTTCTTGGGGAGTTACGATGGAGCTTCATCAGAAGATGGTTTAATTTTTGTTCTGAGAGTTTTTTTTTCAATAACGCCTTCATTTCTTACAGAACATAGGACAGAAGCTGTCCTAACACATTTTATTTTGTTCTACACTTTCTACCTGTTCTTTCACTTCTGTACATCGATTCTGTTCCTGTTTTCCACATCCCCTCACAGCTCAGGCCCGTTTTAAGTATCTTGGGCATCAGCTCCTTCTTCCTGCCATTGCTACTCCTGTACTTTGTCCACATTTGGTTTGTTCAGTGTCTAAGGAGGAATGGATTCCCATCTTTCCAGAGGCTCTTGGTAATGTAGCAGTGGTAATACCAGCAGGCATTCGCTCTGTCCATCACAGGTAAGTGAGAGCGAGGAGCGGCCTCCTGTTTGCAGCCCTCCTGTGTGTCACGCCTTTCATTACAATGGGCAGCCCAGTAGAAAGCCATTTTCCTGTCATGAACGGAATAAGGCTTAACTGGTTCTTTTTTCCCTGACATTATCCATAGTTTTCTTGGCTGTTACTGGGTTTCAGGAGTATAGCAGATCTTGGCAGAGGTGCCCGCTGGTTTTTGTTATGTTTAAATAAGCAGTGGCAGTGCAAGACAAATAATTCAGGATTTAAATAATTGGCGCTTATGTCTTGCGATTTGCTTAATCCGTTTAAGAACTGATCCAGTTGTGGTTGACCGTGTGTGCCAGGAAGGAGACATTCCTGTCTCAGCTGTGCCGATTCTGGAGCACCACTGCCTCATCTAGGAAACTGCAGCTCAGAACTTAATTCCTTCATCTCGGTTCTGGTTTGGCTTCCAGGACCAGCCTGCATGTTCCCTGGTTCTGTGGTGTCCCAGGCTGGAGAGCGAGAGCTGTGTGTGACACTGGGAGCCTCGTGTAGCGCCTTGTCCTTCCCTGAGCTCAGTGCCTTGTCCTTCCCTGTGCTCAGTGTGCGGCACTGACACCCCAGCGGGCAGTAATTGGGTCGTAAAATGAAAGTTGAGAGGGAAGGCACCAGGGAAAGTGTAATCTGACACTGTTGTATTGAGCTGCCTGGAGGAAAAGTCAGCGTTTGTTTACTCTGGTGGGAAGGAATAACAGGAAATCATTTTTTAGGAAATAACCCACCTGTGTAGCTTGTTCTGCCTGCACTTACAGATTTGGAATAGGAAAACCACCCCCCCCACACACACATCACTTAGGGTTTTTTTTTTTTCATGGTTACAGTGCAGTATTCTTGATTAAGAAAATATCAGTGAAAATATCAGAGCCAGGTTGCAGATATACTATACCACTACCAGGTTGCAGACTACTATACCACTGCAAAAGTATAGTCAGTTGCAATTATGAGCAAATGAAAAGTGGAGTTTTAGTTATGCTTGGGACGTGCTGCTGAAAATATTTTGCTTAAGAAAGAAGTGGTGACAGTGGCAAGTGGCAAAATTTCTGGAAGTTTATATAAATGAAGAGAGTTTTATTGCAGTTCAGAAAGAAAGATTGCTGGAACTTGCCAGCTAAGAATTTTAGTAATCATATCATCAAATGATAGAGGAACATCATAAAAGTGTCGTTGTGGCTTTATTCATGAGAATGAGATCAGGGAGTTGATAAGCCTTAGGTGTAGAGAGACATCTGTGATGGCTAATTAATACTTTAAGGTTTTAGTCAAGGGCAGTTAAATGTGCTTTGTTTCAATTAACAAAATTGTGGTTTGCTGCTAGGTTTTTGGTGTTTTTTTAATAATCAACAATACTTTTATGAACACAAATCCTCTTTGTTTTTTTGGGGTCCTTTACATTTTTAAAGCCTTTGGTAAAAGTACAGTTTAGAATAGTTTTCTCTCCAGGTGAGACAGGTGATTTCCTGTAGCTCTCTGGGAAGGCAGCAGTGTTTTCTGCTCTCGTATTTTTCCTGTTGGTGTGTGCAGCTCTTGTATTTGTGCTGGGAAATAAGGTGCTGTCTGAGCCAGACAGTCTGGACCACTTCTGGAGCAGTTTTCCAGGACTTGGCAGCAATGGCACATCACATCTCAAGTGCTGGGTTTAAGTACTACATCAGGAAATCTGGCTTAATTGGTGCTTATTTTTTCACATTTGTTCTACTAGAGTGGCTGCTGAGTGCTCAGTGGAGGTGAGAATGCCCTCTTGAGAACCCGGGATTTGGCGTTGCCAAGTGGGTTTATCCCATCTTGCACGGTGCCTTTGGCCTTTAGCTGCCGGGATCAGCAGGTTTAAGCCAGCTGCCATGTCCCCAAGGGCTGGGTTCCCTGTCCCTCTCTCCTCTTTCCCACCAAACCACTGCTGGCACATGTTCCACGTGGTGTTGCCATGAGCACCCTTCACAGCCACTCTCACCACATTCCGTGTTACCCACCAGAGCAGCAGTGATACGAAAAATTTGGAAATAACATTGTTATAATATATTTAGAATAAATGTCAAGAGAAGATGGGCTCTGAACCTCAGCAGGGTTTCCACCCGGATAATAATTTAGGCCAATAGCTGTGTGCTGATGCACGGCACAGCATGGTTGTGGTCTGAGAAAGGTGTGAACTCTGGTTTACTTTAAGGCCACTAAAAACCAGTTAAATTTACCAGAGGGATCATGTCTGCCTGCTCTGAAATGAAGCAATATCTGGATTGGAATGCAGCATCTCTTTAAACAGTGCCCAGAAATAGTGCACAACAATTTTCGGGTCAGAAAGCTGGGAACATCCTGATCATCTCAAAATGCCAAGGGAACTGTAGGTGGGTGGAGTGTTATTTCCCAGCCTGGTGTCTGGCCAGGGAACCAAAGCACCTCTGAGAGCTCAGTACCCACAGTGCTCCGGCCTCAGCCCCAGCTGGCAGCTGGCAGCAGTACGGCTTCTGCGGGCCTGTTCTTCTTTTCACAGCTTGTCACTGTCTCTGTCCACTCCTTCAGTCTGGATGAGCCGTGGCTCTGTGCTTTGTGGGTCTCTTGTGAGTTCCCAGGCCAAGGTGATCACGTTTTCATACAGGGGCATTCCATAGGAACCCCTTTGGGTTCATTCCCAACCTTAGGAAATTTTCAGGCACTTTCAGGAGTTTGTTCTGCATTGCTGGTGATCATTTGTAACAGTGTGGTGTATTGGTCCAGGTTAGGAAACAGGCAGGAAAAGTCCAGGAGCAGGGCTGCTGGGAGAGCTGTCCTGACGATGTTGGTCTAAGGAAGCAACAGATAAGCACAGGACTGCAGCTTGGCCTGGCACTGCATGGCAGCAGTAGAGCCTTTCCTTGGGAGAGCTGCATGTGTTGGGGGTGTCAGCTTGTGTACACGTTTGTGGGGGCTTAATAGTGTTTGGCACATGGCTAAATGTCTTAGTCCCTGTGAGACCTGCCCCCTCCAGCAGGTCCTTCACGGTGTTTGTGTGATCTTTTAGTCAAAGTCCTGACTAGCCTGTTGTACCTCTGCTGTTTTCTAACTTCTGATTTCTGTTCAGACTGGAATAAAGCTAAGTGGAGTTGAGTTGCCTGTTGTAGTTGCTCGTGTGCTCAGCTATTGCCCAGCTGTAATGTCTGTTCTACCTTATGGATGCATGTCTGAGGTAATATTTACCTTTTATTCCAGAGCTGAAATAAGCAAGTCTCTAACAGCTGAACTGTTAACTGTTGACACTTTCCCTTCTGCAAATAACAAGCTTCAATGACTGAAATGAGCATCAATGCAACAGTTTAGTCGTACTTTTGTGTGGTTCCAAGTAAAGCTGATGTGCGTGTATACAATCCTGAGCTAAACATTCTGGTTTGCACCGAAGTGTCAATGGATGCTTTTCCTTTCTCTGCTGCTTTGGAGACTAAGGGTGTTTAGGGCACTGCGACTTTTATCCCAGGCTTTTCTTCCTGGCTTGCAGCTTGGATAGGCACCAAATTGCAGCCTAAATTTCACGTACATTTGGCTTGGGAGCGTCACCTTGTCACCACAATCTCCTACAATGAAGAGTGAGTTGTTTCATACTCTGAGGTGTTTGGCACAAGTTAGAATTTCCAAGTAGTTCTGTTGGTTTTTGAAGCGTTTTCAGTCACTGACTACTGATTACACTGAATGGAGTGTTTCCGTGTTTTATTCCATTGTCTTTCACTGGACAGCTGAGGTCTTGGCTGTTCTTGGGATGCAGTGATGACCAGGTTTCATTGTAGTGTCTGTGCAGGTGTGAGGGGTCCTTCACACATTCAGGAATATTCAGTGCACAGAACACCTGCCATGCCTGGTGTTTGCGAGCCTGGTGCTGCTTTCCCACAGGATCAATGCATGAAAGAGCGAGGTGGTTGGACAGATTTGGTTTTCCTGAACAGATGGGGTATTTATGTCTGCCAAAACACTGAAGTGATTACCTTTCATTTCAAGAGAGCTCCTTGGAAAGTAGGATAGTGTCTGACTTTCTCCTCTTCCGCAATAAATGTGCTAAACCAACCCAACAGGTGGACCAGGGGATGCTGAAACTTGGTAAAATTGCTCTGGAGTGTTAAAGGCTAATTAGGAAATTTTGGGATAGCTTTTGTTATACTTGGGCTTTGCAGTGAGACTCTGACAAAGCATCTGAGCCCTGCCCCACCCCTGCCTGCGTGTGCTTGTCCTGCTGCCCACACAGAGGCCACGTTCCAGGTGGGACGGGAGCAATGGCATTTGAGGGGTTGCTCCTTCTGGTTGGGAAAGTCCTACTCAAACTCCAGCTTGGTGAGCATCTGCATCCTGTGCCTTTGTTGTGCAGAAGGGATTACTCACTGTCTGGGGGGATCAGACTGGAGCAGGAGTTAGCAGTGTGATACTGTGATACACAGCTGAACAGGCTGGTGCCTTGGGTGGCTCTGTGAATTTTAGTGACAGAGTTTCTCAAAACAGACATTGTTATTGTTGCCTTTTTCCCAGCCTGGAAATGAAACTCGAGATAATTTTAGTAAGGAGGTAATATAAAAGGGGATCTTTATTTGAAGGCCTTCAGGAGCAGTTATGGACAGATGTCCACAAAAGCCTACCATCCCTCAGGGGTGAGTACATTTTTATAGGTTTTAGGAAACTAGCATAATTGATAAAAAGTACCAGTTATAAGGACAAGTGGTGATGCAATTCTCCCCCAATCAAGCCCCTTCTCCGGAGCCCCCCCTTCAGCACTAGCTGTAACACTTTGTCCATGAAAATGTATCTTGAAGGGTTGTTCTCAGCCTTGACTCCCAGAAAGAACCAAGATATTACTGGAGCCTTGTACCTCCCGGGGCTTGGAGCTTTGGAATTTGTTTTGTCTTTCTGCTTAGGGAAACGCCATGGAAAAGCACTGGGAAATCTAGCTACTAATACGATAGGTGACAGAGTTACGAAATATACGTGTGAAGAATACAGAGAACATAGAAAAAAAAAGGGGCAAACCCCAAACAGCATCATTATAATGAGAAAAGGGAAAAGGAAGGCAGTGGAAAAGGTTCCTGTGGCTCATGAGGTGCCTTTGCTGGAAGCCTCAAAGTGAGAATGCCTAAATTTTAGAGCTGTGGAGGCTTGCAAGAGAAAATTCTTTTCACAGACAAAAATACTAAATAGTAATATTAGTATACCAGCCTCCCCCCCTTTTCTTACAGATGTATGTGTACAGTCAAGTGTTACATAAAGACTGAGTTTTACAAGAGCCCTAGTTCTGGCAAAGGTGACCATAGGCATGCAGACTTAGATGAGGAAGTAATTCCGCTTACAGAGCTGGCTGGGACTGAGGGGTTTCCAGTTCCGCTGTAAGCTATAAACATATTTTGTTGGTTCAGGTTCTTTAAGGCTGCTTCTAGCCTACGTGAACATTTTCTGTATCCATGAGTTGTATTTTTCTTGAGCTAAAAGCTGCAAGAAGAGATGTAGCAATAGGTGTATATTTTCTTCAGAGCAGTTGTTATTGGAGTGACTGTACTGAGGCAGGAGGTGGCGAGTACTTGGAATTTGCCAGTATTAAGGGGAAAGCATGTTAATTCCCTGAAAACAGGGCATGCTACCAGGTTTTTCTAGTATTTGGTAGGAAGAAGATTAATAGTCAAAATTCTCTAATGAAAAAACCTACTCCCTGTTGGGGAGTAGAAAACTCTACTGTTTAGTAAAAAACTCTACTGTTTTTTACTTAAAATTGGAAAACCCATGGTCTCCTTGGTGCTTTTTGTGTTGTTCCCTAGCATCCAGCAGAGCAGGATGTGTCCATTCTGTGGGGATCATGAAGCATCATCCTATCTTTGTAGTAGAAACAGAATTCTTATGAGGTTATCATATAAAATATGAATTTTAGTATTAAACTTAATGCTCTGCTATGAGAAATATGTAAACTTGGCTGTGCAGCAGCAGCATGCACTTCCTGGAATTCCGTGCATAGCGTGGTTATAAATAGGCAGCGGGTTATTTGGGAATCACTGGGGCTGATATCTGGTGTCACAAACAGTATCTGAACAGAAACTGCGTTCCCTGGTAGACGGTTGGGTTTGGAAGAACACAACTGCTTGATGGTGAAAATTCCTGTCCGAGTGAATCCCAGGTGCCCCTGGAGCACAGGGCCCAGGTCCCACCGCAAACAACACCCATCTGCCACTGGTGTCCTTTGGCCTCAGCTGCTGCCAACATTTCCATGCTTTGCCTGTTGTGGGGAGCATTCCCAGTCTAGACCCAACGCTGGAATTCACCCTGCTGGGTGAGCTGCTCCCACGATGGGTAAACGTAGGACTGCCAGTCCATGAAGGAAGGCTTGGACCTGTCCCCCTTCAACAGGAAAGCACCTGAGGCTTCTCAGTGTTTGGGGGGGGTGGGGGCTCTGGGTTGGTTTTGGTGGTTTCCCCCAGGCAGAATGTGTCAGCACCACCCCATGTGCCGTGGGCTCAGAAACCTGTTTGGAGTGTCACAAGAAATACTGTGCTAAGATAAATGAATTAGAACAGCAAATAATGGGCAACAATAAAGGGGTAGAAACCAGTGATTCCTAAAGTAACGGTACTCAATCATCTTTATTTGTGACTAGATTGATATTTACTTTTTTTTTGCTTTTCTGATGTTAATTTACTTTCTGTGTGACAGACCAGAGACGACTTCCTGGGCCAGGTGGATGTGCCGCTCAGTCACCTCCCGGTAAGGACCAGACCCCCGGAACCCCTGGGGCTCTGTACAGTTGATTGCACATTCTCTTAAAGCCAGGGCTCCCAGCAGAGCTTAAAAGAAACTGTTATGGACAACCAAGCCTCACCTGCACAGGAACGGGCAGATGCATCGGCTGTGCAGGGAAGGGATGCACTTTCTGTGCAAAAAAAGCTTCATGAGAGCAGGTTTACTTCAGCAAATGCACGAAAAACCAAAAGGCTGCCAGAGCTATGTCATCTGTTCATTATTTTAGCTGAAATTGAATTCTTTGCCAACAGTAAGAGTTCAATAGCAATCAATTGAAAGTAATTGACACAGGGTTTGAATCATTTTATTGTCAATAGACATTTGAGGTGTTTGGTTTGAAGGTGGTAATGTTTGTTTCTGTTTCTTAATTAATGGAGGAATTCAGTGTAAATCTGGTTGTGTAATTCTGTAAAGCTCCAGTGGTCTGGTTTCCCCCCAGCAGCCAGGATTCTGCATGGGCTGCAAAATTAGATGCTAAATTAAGTGCAATTTCTATTTATGGATTTTAAAGTAGGAATAAATATATGTGTATGTATTTACAGTGATTGCATTAGCCTTGGTACGAACCTTTCTGATATTATATACTGTTTTGGATGGCTGACATTGGCTGAATGTAGTTAATATTTTTTAAATGTTATGCATGTTAATCTTAACATCTCGCAGGGCTTTTTATGTGTGAATGGGTGAAGTTGTTGCAGTGTTTACATCAAAATAAGGTGTCAGTTGAGCATAACTGGCTTTTTGTGTCTGATTTTGACTTCTTGCTATTGATGGATGTTATTGTAGGAGAAAAATGCTTTGTAATGACTTGCACTGTGATGCTTGTTTAGATGTATCTTTCATGGTTGATCAGCAGTCTGCACACAGTGTGTTGGGTTATAAACAGTAACACTGGAAAGCTACAAGGGAAGGGTCAGGAACACCTTGTGGTGACAAATGTGTGGATCCCTTCTCATGGGAGCTGTTGTCATCCCAGCTGTGCTGTGCAGGATTGCTTGGTCTGGGCTTGTGTGGATATCTCCATTTATGTATCCTTAAGCACAGACATGATCTAAATAGCCCTGGTGGGACAGTGGTAAGAGTCCTTTCCCCCTCAGACATTTTCCATGGCAAAGCTGCTGTGTGTCAGAGCAGTCCTTCCTGCAGTAACTGTGCCCTTGCAGGACCTCCCCGCCTGCTCCTGCCCCGTTCCAGGGAGCAGGTTACCTGCTGAGAAGGTGTGGGTGCACACTGTACATCTACAGTCATCCTTCCACTACCTTGGTAGGAGCCATTGGCATGTATTTATTAACAAATTAATAATCAGCTTTCTCATCCAGCTGATTTGTTTGTCAAAGTCCTTGTTTCTGCAATACCAGCTAATTACTATGGACAGAATTTGGGTAAACAATACAGCTCCTCACTGGGAGCACGTCCCTTCCAGCTGAGCACTAAACAGCAGTGTGAATCGTGCATGCCTTGGTGTCCTGGTGAGCTTGTTCAAATCTGCCATCTCTGAGCAAAACGGGCAACATGTCTCTCCCACAGAAAGTGGACACTGGGTCAGGCAGTGAAAGGAGAGGCTGCGTGGGATTTGACTGCCAAGCGTAACACAGTTCATGCTTCAAGGTTAGAATAAAGTTCCCCAGACATTCAGCATCAGAAGTGTGTGTATGGATTCATCATCCTTTTCCCTTGGCATCTGAAATTCCTAGTTCTGTGCCCACTGCAGCTGTGTGTTTGCACATGTGAAGGATGTGACTTTCTTGTTAAGAAAGCTGAAATTCTCAAGGAATAGAAAGTTTTCAAGATTCCAGGCTTTAGGTAACTTAGGATTCAGTGGAAATCTGAGATGTAATCTGTCAGCCTGATATGTGAGTGTTCTTTATGTGGCTGGACTTGTGGGCAAGCCCTTTAATTTGCCATTTTCTCCATTGCTTACAGACTGAAGACCCAACCATGGAGAGGCCATACACATTTAAGGATTTCCTCCTCAGACCAAGAAGGTGAGAGGAAGGACCTTTAAAACATTTGAGGACTTTAAAACATTTCTTTATTTCATGATTTTTTTATTTGCAATTATTTAAGAGTTCTTAAATACAATGTACCTCCTTTTCTTGTAGCCACAAATCTCGTGTGAAGGGTTTCTTGAGACTGAAGATGGCGTATATGCCCAAAAATGGTGGCCAAGAGGAAGAAAATAGTGATCAGAGGGATGACTCTGAGGTAAGGCTGAAATCTCAAGGAAGGATTCAAGAAAAATTGTAGAGTCGGCTGCACTTGAAGGATAAGGCCCTGGAAGCAGAGTTGGCAGTTGGTTCTCTTTGGCACCAAGCCACCACCCAGCCACCTTTGGAAATCCCTCTTTAATGGACTGATGGGGATTTAGCTCCTTTCTCATTGAAATGAGGTGCACACTGTAACCATAGAGGTCTTTTTCCTTCATTCCTAAGCATGGCTGGGACGTGGTGGATTCCAGCGATGCCGCATCTCAGCGTCAGGAGGAGCTGCCGCCTCCTCCGCTGCCTCCTGGGTGGGAAGAGAAGGTGGACAACCTGGGGCGGACTTACTACGTGAACCACAACAACAGGAGCACCCAGTGGCACCGGCCCAGCCTCATGTAAGCAGCCGTGGGCTGGGGGCTGTGTGGGATGGAGAGCCAGGCTGAGGCTCGAGGCAGAAAGGGAAACACGCTCTGTTTGTGCCTGAAAGAGACTTGCTTGCCCCCAGCAGATCACAGAGACACAGAGTGTTCTGGGAAATTCCAGGAACCCTGGGGTGGCAGGGAGGGCAGGGCATTAACAACACACCTTAGAATATTAGGAGACAGATAAGGAATTTTTCAGTAAGTAATTTAACAGGAATAAATTACTTTGTTTATAGAGACTGTTGAAGAGGTAAGGAAAAAAGTCGACTCTACTAAGTCCTAATGAAGTGGAACAGATTAGCTTTGAGGAGATCCTGGTTATTATTCTGTGAATACACTTCATTCCCAGGATGTGCTGTCAGAGAGGTCTGTAGCAATATCGTCTCAAGATTAGATTTAGAAAGCTGTGGCGAGCTTACATTTTACAGAGTGTGAATAACTCTGTAACCTGTATAACTCAACTGGCAGTGTTGAGTTGTAGTGAGATCATGTCTTTAACCCTGCACTGCCAAGGCCACTGCTAAACCATGTCCAAGGAAGTGCTGGATCCCCTGCACTGGACATGTTCGAGGCTGGGCTCCACAGAATGCTGGGCCATCTTGTCTAGGCCATGGTTTCCCTGCCAGCAGAGGTTGAACCAGATGACCCCTGAGGTCCTTCTCAACCTGGTGTTCTGTGGTATTTGTGAAGTGCTTCCAGTTTTATTTTTTTTCAACTGAGGGATGAAACAGTCTCCTAATTATGAAGCTCGATACATGCATGAATAATGATTTTTATAATCGAAAGCATTATTACCGAGATTTTGAAGACAATGGACAAAATGGGGGGCTTAGTTTAACTTGGGTTATTTTCTTGTTCTTTTCTCCTTCCCATGCTGGGTTCCCCCCCTGCAGCGACGTGGGATCCGAGTCAGATAACAATATCAGACAGATAAACCAAGAGGCAGCTCACAGGCGGTTCCGCTCTCGGCGCCACATCAGTGAGGATTTGGAGCCAGAGCCTGTGGAGAGTGGAGACATTCCTGAGGTATGCCCAAGCCTTGGGCTTAAGGAACTGACTAAACTTCGAGCTGCCATGGTTCTCACATGTGAGCTAATTACCACACAGCACAGAGAGCGGTGGTTTTACACGGTGTTTGTGGAAATTGCCTTGGGAAGGTGTCAGGAGCACAATGACAGTGCAGCCAGAGGCACACTGCCAGGGTCCTGTGCAGCTGCAGCTGCCTAGTGGCCTGTGGACTGCACTGAGTCCCATGTAAATGCTGGGAGAAACTTTTATCATTCCAAATTGCTTGTCTTATATATGTTGATAGAAACACTTTCATATTCTGCTCTAAACAACAGTGGAATAAATGATAAAAAAAAGGCAAGTGGACTGGCTGTAACTGCCCTGTGCTTCAGTTTTCTGTAGTGCCTTGTTTTAGGGTGAAGAGAAGCTGTTGTTTGTGTGTTGGGCGCAGTGAGATGATCACACGGAAGGCAAAGGGAAAGAAGACTCTGTATAAAACCTGAACTTAGTTTCTTCTCTTTCATTAGCCTTGGGAAACCATTTCAGAGGAGGCAAGTGCCAGTGGGGATTCCTTAAGCTTGTCTCTGCCACCTCCTCCTGCATCTCCAGTGTCCCGGACCAGTCCTCAGGAGCTATCTGAGGAGCTGAGCAGAAGACTCCAGGTCACTCCTGATTCCAATGGGGAACAACTCGGCTCTTTAATTGTATGTAATGTGTAATCTGCTAAGCCCTAGTGCAGAAATGTGCTACTCTTTGGCATTGCCTGAATCACTTCATGCATGGGGAGCGACTGCCGGGCTCAGGAAAACCTGAGCATGCAGTTAAAATTCCCTTCCAAAAAATGTATCGGCTTCACCAGCAAGCAAACTGCCTAATACAACAGAATTCCTCTGTTCAGATTTCAAGAGTTTAATTTCAGACTCTGCTACTGTTAGACCTTTACTGAAACAAAATAGATAAGAGTAGAGGGTATCAAGCTAGGAATTTCCAAAGGAAAGGGAAAAACAAAAAAATGGTCTCTGTATTTATGTTATCCATTAGTCAGATGCCATTAAAAAAATCAGGATAATGCATGTACAAGTGGGGGAATGTTTTAGGTCTCTTTGATTACAAAAATAATTGTAAATATCAAACAGAGCATTGTGATCTTATTTATTTTTTATTCTTAGTATGATGCTATCAAGGTACCTCTGCAGTTCAAGAGATAAGAAATACTCTTGTTCTCATTAAACAGAATCTTGATTAGGTGCGTTTTTCCCAAAGAGCCAGTGCAGTTGGTCTCTGATGGGAATGCCACCTGGAGGTTGGTCAGCCAGTGACAGCTCTGATGCTCTCCTGGATCTGCATGCAGCGGCACTTGGGCTTGTGTTGAGAACTGCAGTTTTAGTAGCCCCCCACCGGTTTTACTGCAGATGTGTCAGCGCTGTGTTTTCCTAAACACTGCTCAGCCCTCGAGTGCCCAGCTGGACTGGTGGGGAGGAATTGTGTTGTAGTGTCAGACGTGATGTGTGTCTGCTTTTTTAGGGAGGCTTTGTTTCTAGTTCACAATCATGAAGGATGTGTCTTGGGAAAAGACACAACTAATTCAAACGTTAGCAGCAAAGAGGAAGCTTGAAACAGATTTTTTTTTTTAAGAAATACCATAAAATTTTAAGTAAATTAATTTTTAAGACTTTGAGCTCTCATCCATAGTATTTGATTTTGGATATATTTCTTAATTCCTTATTTTTTTCAATAATTCATAAGTTTCTTCATGTTGACATTTCTCCTTTAGGAAAATGGACGGGCCCTTTTTTTTTAGTATATAGGAAGTAGAGAAATGGGATATACCACTCTGTGGTAAAACAGAAGTAGGTAATTGCTTGCTAGCTGTAATTACTGAATTTTCTGAATAAACATTATGTTTTAAGACACCCTAACTTGGAGACATCTTTCTGGTTTTTTCCTTGCAGCAAAGAGAACCTTCTTCACGACTGAGGTCCTGCAGTGTGACAGACACAGTTGCTGAACAGTCCCAGTTATCCCTGGTAAGCCAGAGCTCCTTCCTTTTTGGGTGGACATTCTCTCATTGTGAATAACACCTTGCCTTGGGTCAGCTCTAGTCAGGCACGGATCAGTGACCAAGGTGGGCGTCTGATTGTCTCAAACCAAATTCATGGGAGCTAAAAAAGGAGGGCATTCCTGAGACAGGAAAATGTTTGGAGACTGAGCGAGTCAACCTCTCCTCAGTTGTTTGCCATGGAAATTTAGGTTACTGCACTCCTATGTGCAGTCAGTGGAGAAACTCCTCCAAGGGGTGTTCCCAGCTGGGGGAGGAGAGGGCAGGAGAGCCAGCTCTACCTGGAACTGGAGCAGCCACAGGACTCTGATAGCAGATGTATTTCTGTGGCCCATAAGTTGATTTTACTTGCAACATACAAATCTGTCTAAAATCCCAAAGATTGGTGTTTTGCCTGGTTGTAGTGAAAAGGAGGCAACTTCTGCAGGTTTATTTAAGGAAATTGTACAAACAGGAAAAGACACAAAGATGTTTTGTAAACAAAGCTTTTCCTGTCAGAGCCAGGCACACTGTGCTCCAGCTGACAGAAAGTGGTGCCTCTCCTACAGCCCACATGCAAGGGTTGCAGAGGTGGCAGGTTTGTTCTCTCTGCCACCTCTCAGCAGTAGGTACAGAGACCACTTAAAATAGGAGTGTGCAAGGTGTGCTTTTGAATAAACTGGTCTGAGTGCAAGAGAATCTTTCAATAGATTATACTTTTCTTCCAAGATTTTTTTCTTAATTTTTTAAAAGTTATAAATATGTCCCATGTGAATCTGCAAATGGAAAACGTGTGCACACCAAGAAGCTTGTTACCAAAGTTGCTGTCTCTGTGTTGCTTGTTCTCTCTGCTGCTCTTGGGTGAACATTTCCAGAAACCACAGAGCTTTTCTCTTGGCTGGATTTTCCCCGTGCTGTAGCAGTTATTTAGTGTAGCTGAGGCATGTTCCTGGCTCTGGGGCTGGGTCCCAGTGCAGCCTCTGTGCCTGACTGCAGGGGGAACAAGGGCTGCTCTGCTGCTTTCTTGCTGTGTTTAGCACTGCTGGAGCCAGGGGCCGGGCGTGGGCTGGCAGCTGGGGCTGGCAAGAGAGAGGCCTTTCTCCTGCTTCTTGAGGGACACTCATTTCCTGAGCACATGTTCAAACCAGCAGCACTGAGAGCATTGCTCTAAACATCATCGTACTGATCTTAACCACATTTCATCCTTCCTGAGCTAACGATCATTTCTCTTCTGGCAACTGAGTACACGTTCTTGTAAATCCAGCGCTCCTCTGGGATTCTGGCTTGGTTACCAACGACGGATGGCTTTCAGATTTGCTATTACCCATCTAACTGCTCTCTCTTGGTGAATGTGTCTGGTGCCTTGCTCCTAAAGATGTGACAGTAACCTGTGACGTTCTTCAGTAAATATGTGTAACATTAATTGTCATTTAACAGCAGAATGGTCCCTCTAGGAGAGCCCGTTCTTCAACTGTCACAGGGGGAGAGGAGCCAACGGTAATAAAACTCTTTATCAAGCACTATCTCTAAATAAAACGGGGGGACATTTAGGTCTTGTACAATGAGGAACTTTGTAAAAAAATAGCAGGCATGTGTTGAATGAAATACAGCTATTGAATGAAAACTTAGATATTTTTGTCCCAAATTTTCTCAACATTTCTCAAAACACTGGAATTGTACTCAAATACTGGCACGGTTTAGGGACATGGATGTTATATTGAATTATGACAAAGCTGTGCACTAAAGGAAATGCCACGGGCTCCTGAAAAATGAAAGCTACAACACCTAATTCTTCTAAAAGGGGTACTGGAAGCAGCAGTGATTAGAGACATCAAATCATTGTACATGTAGCTGTGTTTGCATCTTGTATCTTCTTGTCTTCCCTTACTCTCCATTAGACTAATTAATTTTAATTCTTAAAGTTGGTCTTAATTTGAGAGCCTTGGGGGTACAGTGATATAGCACAAAACTCTTAATGGTCTTACTGAATGCCAGTTTCATTTTCCAGCATTTCCTCAGCAGTCCAAGACTGTAGTTTGATCATCCCATAAAATTCTTGATATACTTTGCTGGAAGTGTAATTTACAAGGAAAGTGGGTTTAATCTATATAATCTAATTATGTTAGATTATGTTGAATATATATGTTGAACCTTTAACCTAATTAACTGCCAGTCAGAAATATTTGACAGAAATAATTTACAGTAACTATCATAAATGGTTTTTATGAATTTATGCCCTCCTAGAGAATTAGTTTCAGAGAAAGAAATTTAACTTATACTTGGTATAAATTGTTATTTGCATCTGGGAAATAAATAAATAAACCTTACTTCGGGTGTTGATGCATCGTTCTGTAATACTGTCAGTGTTCACTGGTTTTTAATTTTAGAACCAGAGGAGCACACTTGCAAATAGCAAAGTCTGAATAAAATGCCTGACTTGTTAGTAGTTAGTTAATTGTGCTAGGTGAACTTGCACGGCAGTGGTACTCCCTTGGTAGAGCATCTTGTCTTGATTAGACTTTTTAGAGCAAAAAATTAGTATTTTGTGTGATGATGAGTGTATATATACACTCAGTGCAGCCATACCAAGATGTTTTACCTCACCATGCTGCAGTAGCTAATCCCCCCTTGTCTTTGTTCAGCATTTACACGCAGAGTCCCCGATCTGTGGAAGAACTGGGACTTGGGAGGAATTGGGATCTGTGGAGGAACTGGGACTTACACAAGATTCATGGTCTAAATCCTTTGTCTTCAAAGGCTGCATTCTCTTGGGTCTTTGGGCACCTGAGGCTTGCAGACGAACAACCTGTCAGCAGCAAAAGCCTCTAGTCCCTTTGGTTTTGCCTTCAGAATCCCTACAAGCCCCCTCCTCGGAGCAGCACCCACAGGCTCAGCCCAGAAGCAGTGTCCTTCTCCCCATCTCTGAGTTGTAACTGAGACACTGTGGAGTGTTTGCAGCCCTTACCGTGGCCTCCCTGACCCCGGACTGATGGATTGACAGCCACTGGCACAGCCTGGGCAAGGTGTTCCCCTCACTGCCTGCAGCTCTGTGAACTGACACAGGGGAAATAGCCCTTGGCTCTTCAGGAGAGAAATGAGTCTGAGAGTCTGCACTTGGATTCTCATCTGTTTCCCTCTGTTTTCTGTTCCCTATTGGAGTATGTCAGATTCCTGACCCATCCAGCAGCTTTTCTCCTTTCCTTTCTTGATTATCCCTGCAGTTCTGCGTTCCTTGTGTCAGCTGTGCTCTGCTCTTAAACAGCGCCTGCACTGCCTATGGCAGTTGCTCTGGGAAAGATCTGGCAGAGATGAAGCAAGAATGAGAATTAAGTTCATTACCTTGCTGAAGCAAGGAATATAGAGGGGAGGAAGAGAATGTGTCCTGGATTTCAGCAGGAGCCTTCAGAGGCCTTTACTGTTTCATGGCAAAACCCCAGAGCTTGTAGTGCATCAGCCTCTGAATCAGGCAGGTCCTTCATCCCACTTGGTTCCAGTTCATAGCCCATGTGTATGAAGTTGTGCTTGGGTATTGTGGGGACAGCAAGGACACGAGAGGATGTCAGCCACACACACGGGGACACAGTGCCTGGGGGCAACAGGATGTGACTCTTCCCTTACCTGTATGCTTCTCTTAGAACAGGGTCTGACTTGTGGAGCTTTCAGTAAAAAGTTTTTGTCATGCTGAAGTTGAGGCTCCAGTTTGGGGTTATCTGGTGTTGTTAGGACACGGGAGCCCTGAGTGCAGCATTTGTGACAGAGCAAAATGGTTAAAATTAACTTTATAAACCCACAGTAGTTTCTGGCAACTGATTCAAGACACCCTGGGGTAAAGAACAGGGCAGGACTTGAGAGATCTTCATGGTTATTTAACTCTTACTTATCCATCTTGATAAAAGGAAGAAACCCCAGCCTTTTAAGGAAAACTCACTAAAACATAGAGTTCCTTTTTCTCATTATGTGTAACAAAATAGAATGTTTGAGGGCATATAAACTTGTCTGTTTGCTGAATCTGTGTCAAACTGACCCAAAAGATCTCTTGGGAGAAAAAAATTATTTGATTCAAAGGCACACGATAAAGAGCTTGAATTAAATTAAATCAGAAACTGGGTTTTCCCATGTGGTTGTTGTGATTAAGAAGAGTATAAGTTAACAAGTTGCCCTTTTTTTACAAACAACAGAGTTTAAAATGTTTTTTAAGCGATTTTAAAATAAGAATTCAATTATTTCTTGCCTAAGCAGCCTTCTGTGGCTTACGTGCACACCACGCCGGGCTTACCTTCGGGCTGGGAGGAGCGCAAGGACGCCAAGGGCCGCACCTACTACGTCAACCACAACAACCGGACCACCACGTGGACACGGCCCATCATGCAGGTACCGTGCTGCATCCTGGCAGCCAGCGCTTGGTCATTCCAGCTGAGGCAGCTTCCAGAAATTTGAAATTCAAAGGAAATACCCTAATCATTGTCATGACAATACAGATGAATCATAAAAAGCTGCAATAATTTGGGATGGTTTTGGTTACTTCTTTTAATTATATCAAGGCGCAGGTTAAGGTGATTGCTGCAAGGGAAGGAAGATGCAGAGATGCAGAAGAGCTCTTAAAAGGAGGCAAATGTGTTCTTTGGATTAAATGTGAAAGTTGGCTCAAGCCATTAATAGAACCCTAGGTTCTTGGCCCTTCCAGTGGAATTACATTAAATCCCCTTTAGGGCCTTTAAGGAAGTCTGGTTAAGAAGAACAGTAGTGATGGTAACAATGCCATTGTTTTTTTCATGTCCTAAGCATGGGCAGTGTTTGTGACTTTTGTGACCTGGTTTGCTCTGGCACAGCTCGCCGAGGACGGGATGGTGGGGCCGGGCACGAGCAGCAGCAACCACCTGAGCGAGCCGCAGATCCGGCGGCCCCGCAGCCTCAGCTCCCCCACTGTCACCCTGTCAGCGCCGCTCGAGGTGAGTCCCTCCCACTGCTCCTCACTCCTTGTCCTCCAGACAGAGGCTGCATTTATTTTAAGTCTCTTTCCAAGTAATTCCAAACGCTGTGGACTGATGTTCACTGTGAGGTGGCTGAAGAGTAGCTGAAATGGCTCCCTACGCAATAAAAGCCCGTGCGTGTTTGACTACTGACAGTGTGCTTCAAACTCTTGTCTCAGCTACTTGTGGCTGTGCTGAAGAGAGCCAGTTCTTCAGACTTCCTCTTCATGCTTAAGAGTTTGAAGAGCTGTGGCTCACACAGCCTTGCACTTAAAGGCTTTCTTGTAAATGAGATATATTGCCCCTGAAGCACAAAACACTGCTTTTGTCTTTTCCTTGGTAAAATGAAATATGGACACATCCAGGGCAGGTGCAGGGGAAGGTACAGTCAGGTGTAAATACTGGGGACATTGTCATTGTGCAGAGGAAGGCACAGAAGACCATGTCCTTTACAGCAAAAGACTGGGCATGTTAGAAGGCACAGATAGAGCTAATTAAGTTCTAGTAAATCAGTCCCAGCATTTAATTGTAGTATTAGTTACATCGGGAATGAAAAGCTACTTGCTGTGAAGCCAGGTCGGGTTGGTTTTGCAGCCCCGAGTGCCGTGTGCGCAATGGTGCTGTTTCCTGCTCCGCAGGGCATGAAGGACTCTCCGGTGCGCAGGGCGGTGAAGGACACCCTGTCCAACCCTCAGTCCCCACAGCCGTCCCCCTACAACTCCCCCAAGCCGCAGCACAAGGGGGCCCAGAGCTTCCTGCCCCCGGGCTGGGAGATGCGCATCGCCCCGAACGGCCGCCCCTTCTTCATCGACCACAACACCAAGACCACCACCTGGGTAAGGGCGCTCCAGCCGAGGCCCCGGGGGCCACGCTCCCACCTCTGTCTTCTGCCTGCATGCCCCTATTTCAGCATGGCTCTTGTCTTCGTGTTTTTAAGAGCCAAAAATGTGCATGTGGATGTAAAAGCCCTTGTGGAGTGCAGACATCCTAAGAACAGGCCTGTGGTTTTTGAAGCATATCCCTGGACATAGCACACATTTAATGGAGTCAGGTCTTGCATCACCCTAACTCACTCAGCACTGGAAAATTCAGTGCACTGTAGAAATCCTAATAAGGCATATTTTGTTTTATTCTCAAAAGAATAAAAAACTGTAAACTGTAACGTAGGAGGATTTCCAGAGAAGTCTGTGCTTTGTAGATCTACCTTGATCTGTTGGATTTACAGTTGCATTCCTGTGTTCCAGGAGGATCCACGGCTGAAGTTTCCAGTGCACTTGAGATCCAAAGCGTCTCTGAACCCCAATGACTTGGGCCCTCTTCCTGTAAGTGATGCTGTGCCTGTGTTCTAACCCACACCTCCTGTCCCAGGGCTCTGTTCTGTTCTGGGCACAGGCTGCTGCAGCCCTTCTTGGAGGCTCTGGAGCCCTGCTGTGCCCTGGGGCTTGCTCAGGCCCTCCAGAGCCCGCCCAGGAGTCTCTAACTCTTGGCCTTTTCCTGTGCTACTGAAGTGTTGTGCTTTGCACACACTTACCTGGGCTGTGTCTGACTGTGCTTTTAGATAATCATAATCACTGCTTAGGAAAAACAGAGCAGATTGTGCCAAGCAAGCTCTATCAGTGCACCAGCATATTGTAGCATTTAGAAATTGGAATAAATTTTGATTTTTCAATGAAACCTCCATATTTTGCAGGGCAAATCATCATTTTAATGTCAGAAGTTTTGTCATATTTGTAGTCAAAGTACAATGGGGATTTACAGACATGTCAAATGCAGAGCTTTACTTTGTTTTTAAAATACTCCCAGCCCTTAAAGGTGGAGAGTAATGTGTGAAAGCAGACAAGTTTCTGGTCACAGCAGCAGGAATGCTCTTTGGCTTTAGGAAACAGTTGTCCAGGTACGTGGGGCGTGTGTTAACCGTGGAGGCAGTGAAGGTCCAGTTACAGTTTGTTCTGTTAACTGCAAGGAGTGAAACATGCAGTGAAACCAGGGCAGCCTGACCTGTCACTAGCAACAGATTGTTAGTAACAGAGTTCACCTCAGTTAAACCTCCTGGTTTGGAGTGAGGTTGGGATGACTACAGAATTTAACACGAGTTCCTCCAACTGGACTGAAGTGAAATAATTTCTCCTCTGTAGTTTCTGGCAGCCCAGGCTGGCCAGCATTGCCTGTCCCTACATCCTGCCATCCACTCTCCTTTCTGCACTGCAGGCGCTTGGGACATGAGAAAAGGGAACGGTGAAAAGGGAAGCACTGAGGACTAGGTTAGGACATTCTTGTCCCACTGTACAGGGAGCCTGGGTTACACATTTAAAGTAAATAACCCACATGGCTTTCAGAAGTAGGAGCAGAAACGATGGATCATCTGTTCTCTGTGATTGTTTGCTCACAGCAGGAAATGGGTGGGAATCCTGAGGCTAGAGGTTTCCTCTATAAAAAATATTCCCTGCACAGGATGCAGTCACCTATATAAGATTTAGGTGTGAGTCTGCCTGGATTTGTGGCCTTGCCATTATGCATCTGGTCACCTGGGGTTTCCTACCTCATAAGCACCTTTGAGACAAGTCCAGTAGGTGTGAGCAATGCCCTGCTTCAGGCTGTGTGGGACTGGTACTATTTCACTTACTCTCTCTTTTCTTTGTTTTTATTTCCCATCTCCAGCCTGGCTGGGAGGAAAGAATACACCTGGATGGAAGAACATTTTATATAGACCATAGTAAGTAAGCACTCAGGTACTAGAGCAAATAGACGAAGGGAGGTACTAAGTATTGAAGTGAAAGCTTTGTGATTTTACTCTTCATTTAGGAAGCCAGGTGTTGATATGTGGAGACATTGATACCAGAGACTTAGTGCCCTCCTACGGTACTGTACATTCACTGGAAGCTTGCTTTAATTGGCTCATCAAGCTTTGTCCCTCTCTGACTTGTGAAGCATTAACATTTCCTCTCTGTGGTTTATTTTGTTCTTGTTGATATTTTGGAGTTGTTGTTGTTGTTGTTGATGATCCCATGGCTTATTTGCACTTAATAAATTAAAATATACTCTAGGAATAGAAAATAAGATGAGAAAAGATCCTGTAGCCACAGCTCCACATATAGGCAGTGGAGCAATTAGCACTGAGAAGTACTTTCCTCTGCTTTCAGGTCTGTGGCAGTGCTGATTCTGATCTTATTTCCTATTTAGAGCATGTGAAACTGCACCAGCCCATTAATATTCTCCAGTTCTGTTAGTGGAGTTTTAGTGTAAGTGATGTTTCATTGTAGATTTGTCTTCCTAGAGCATCTCAGAACTGCTGTGTGAGTTTTGTTGGTGTTTGGAAACAAAGCAGCCCACAAAGGCTGGGCTGGGTCTTCTTATAATAAGACATTTCTTCGCAGCCATAGCTAACTCTCATAACCATCAGAGGAGGGTGCACAGAGAGTTAAAACCTAAACTTACCCACGTTTGACAGAATTAGGTTTGTCCCTCAGTATCACTGACTCCCATGCTCATCCATACAGATGACAATATTAAGTCATTATTAAAAGACTGCCTTTAAAGTAATACCAATTCTGAAATAGTATAAATCCTTTTAACTAAACATTAGAAATAATACACTTGTCAAGCACTCGAAGAACCTCTTCCAAACTTTGGTACAGAGTTATTTTCCTTTATCCCTTCTGTAATTGTTTTTGCCAACAGAGATCTGGAAATATAACTATGGCAAATGATTCTAAACTGCTGC
This sequence comes from Anomalospiza imberbis, assembly GCF_031753505.1. Lineage (NCBI taxonomy): Eukaryota > Metazoa > Chordata > Aves > Passeriformes > Viduidae > Anomalospiza > Anomalospiza imberbis. The sequence continues at coordinate 60,886 of NW_027100387.1, read as the reverse complement.
CACTAAGGAGTCACAGGATAAAGCTGTCCCATTTAAAACACCTGTGTATCTGCTGAGACTCCCAATCTCTCTTAAAACTCTTTAATTTTTCAGTCTCCTAAAGCTGTTTGAGCATGCGTTAGTCCCTAAAATGGAATGTTAAAAATCATACATTAATTAGATTTCCTCAAAGAATTTGTAACTGTTGGGAAGCAAAATTTATGTGCATCTGAATTCTCCCTCTAGTCTCTTTTGATCTGAGTGGATTTAGCTTCTGACATAGCATTTTTCACAAAAGTTTAGGGAAGCTTTTGGTAATGCTGCCTGTTTCCAGCAGATGTCCCTTTGGTCCCAGCCTGGTCCCTGAGCACTGCTGTGGTGGCTGGGCTGGGGGGCATGGAGGGCCAGGGGCTGTGCCACTGCCAGGACACAAAACCAGCAGGACAAGTCTGACAGAGTCAGCTGCTGGTCGTGTCCTGCTTCCCTGCCACGTTTTGTAACTCTGCTGCATAGTTCTCCAGTGCTCTTTGTCCTATTTTTGAAATGGTTTTCTCATCCCTGGGAGAAACTGCCGAAGTCCCCTGCAGCCAGCACAGCCCCTCTGCTGTACACAGGGACCAGGAGCACTGAGTACTGATGCAGCACACCGGTGTTACTGGTACCAGAGGCTGTGTGTGACAGGGAACCCCTTTGCCTGGCTCTCTGGGCCCTCAGCTGCCCCAGGCACCTTACCTTCCATGGACACACTGGTGTTCCCTGCACACTGCTGCCACTCCTGGGAGCCTCCCAGGCATGTGCTATCTACCCGTTGGAAGGGATCAGAAGGGAAAACAACCGTTTTGCATCTATTTTCTGAACCAGTGATTCACAGACAGGGGGGAAGGATACATGGAATGGGTTCCCCTCCACCTGCACGTGGTGATATTTACAACATGCATCAGTGATTTACACAAGGAATTAGGAGGAAGCACTCCTTAGTTCAGCAGGAAGCAGCAGGGCAGGAGAGGGGAGAGGGGCTCGCTGGAATGGGATGGGAAGTCAGAGTGAGTCTGGCAAATGGCTACTGCAGTGTGCAGGAAGAGACTGTGTAAAGAGAATTGCAAAGTGTTACTCAGAATGGGAGCAATTAGCAGAATTTGGGTTGAAAAGGGCATGAAAAGTACCATCACCTGGTCATGAACTATCTCACCCTGTGATGTATTGACAGGAGTGCTGAAATCCAACCTGGAGTAACCCTTCCGATGCCATCAGCACTGGGAATGTTTGGCTGTGAGAGTTCTGTGTCTGGCAGGGGGTCCCAAAATTCAGGGAAATAGTGGCCCCTTTGGAAAGGCAGGGAGAAGAGGGAATCCTCAAAGGCCTGAGAGCCTGGTTTGTGACAGAATTGTATTGGTGGGAAGACTCAAATTTTTGAAATTTTAGAAAATGTTGAGACTTTTGAAAATGTTTTTCAAAAGGAATGAGTTTGTTATCCATGTCCACTTGGGATAAGACAGAGAATCCTGAGCTACAGTTCCAGGTGAAGTGGCTCATGCCAGACCCCTGTAGCCCTGGAACACCATTTGTAATATGAAGTCCCTGTAAGACTCTGAAAAGAAAGTTAGACTGAGATTCGTTGGTGTCATCGCACACTCTGAAGTACAGAGAGCAAAGAGCTGACACAACACATTGTCAGTCATTTATGTTACCTCTGATTCCACAGAAAACTGGCACTGTGATTTGTGGCCACTGGTGTCAAGAAGGTGACCAGAGAACTCTGTAGAAGGGAATTCCAGTGTAGGGGTTGAAAACGGAAAGGGTTGGGCTGGGTTTCCACCTTGGCAGCAGCTCTGCTTCATGCATCTCTGGGGTCTCTGGAGCTCAGGCTGGCAGCCCTCCAGCATTCCTGTAAGTGATAAATAGCTTTAATGTGTGAAGGGAAATAAAATAGTATTTTACTATTGAATTAACTAATAGATCAAATGTCTTGGATTGTGCTTGCAATCATTTAGAATTTTCTCCAGTTAACATTTGCTGAATGACACCTTTCAGATCCCAGTCCTTCTGAAACCAGCTTGGGATGCAAACTTACAGGGCTTTTCCAGTTCTAGAAACATGGAAAATGCTACCTTGATTCCTGATACCCAGTTCCTAACCCAGAGCAGTGTCTGTAACAAACAGAGGGATGGCAGGCCAAGCGTGACCAACACCTCGCCATTGCAGGTGGCAACTGGGCTGGGGTTTGGAGCATTGTCTTACTGTTGCAACACCATTGTTTTGTTGTGATTCTGTTGTGTTCAGAATCTTGGGAGGAGCAGCTGTCTGGAGGCAGGGAAGGGGAGTCCCACCATGGTCCTGTAGAACCTTTTCTACATCCTCCCGGTGCTCTTCAAAGCTGTAGATGGAAAGAACTGGGCTGTGTTGTGCCACTGCCAGCATCTCCATTGGTTGTAACTGGGTGATTTTCTTGCTCCAAAACAGGACAGTTCTGCCTCCCTTTACCTTCTCATTAAGGTCTAGGAAAAATGTTATTCCCTCCAAATTTAGAAGTATGATACTTCAGCCGTCTATGCAAAATTTCCAAACAGTAACCTAGGGTGTCATTGCCAAAAGTTCTGGGTTCCTTTACCTGTCGGGCCGTGTATCTCCAGTCCCAGCCCGTGTTCAAATGAACATGTTCACTCACTCCTGCAGATGTTGCCATCAGAGCAGTGCAAATTCCCTGGGTTCTGGGGTAGTTCTGTGTTTTTGAGTGAATGTTTTCAACTAAACAGTGTGTTGGAGCTGGGGAGGGTGGGGAGACACAAGCCTTTGCTAACCCTGACAGACCTGAGCAGTGCTAGGGAGAAAACAACAGATGTTCACAGTGTGGTACCAGAGAAGCCATGGGATCATCTCTTTTGTTATTTGCAGATAATAAAATTACCCAGTGGGAAGACCCCAGGCTGCAGAACCCAGCCATCACGGGCCCAGTAAGTACTGCTGTGGGATCTTCCATGAAATGCCCTGACTCGGGTACAGCTGGAACAGCAGCAGGCCCTGCCTGCTCCCCAGATCAGGGGTGGGCAGCCTGGGAAGCAGGAGCTCTGCTGGTCTACCTCCTAAGCCAGAAAAAGCTGGGAATGTCACAGCAAGTTCTGGGCAGTCTCCCAGATTGTCCAGGGTTTGGGGATGGTTATTGGAGAAGTGCTCCTATTTACCCATTACCTGGGTCATTACTGACAGGAGGATTTTACTGAGCTGACACACCATTCTGTTTATTCTGGGATCTCTGGACAATGAAAAGCTCTTTACACTTGGGAGGAGAGAGGTGGGCCTATGTAGATTCAAAGTGTGGGAAAAAAAGACAAAAAAATCGGTCTGTCAGTTTAAGAGACATAAAGCTTCCTGCAGTTAAACAGAGGTTTCAGAATATCAGCCTTAGGGAAAAAATAAACACAGCATTTTACTTCAGTATCAAATTTTAAAAACATCAGAGTGATTCTTTTACTTTTTCTGCTGGGTTATGCCAGTTTATGCTATTTTATGGTATTCTGAGTGATCAGACTTCCAATCCCAAGATGTTTCCTGGTGCCAAGAGTACCCTTTTATTCTGCATCAGTCCTTGGGACCTTTAAGAGTTTCAGGACACAGCAGATGAGCCTGCTGCACGGTTAAATTCCAACTGCTCAGTAATAATATCAATAATAGTCACTTTTTGACCATAGTTGCTTTTGGAGGGATTTACTCATTTATCAGGCATTTAAAACTGGAGATCCTCACACACAGTACTGTGCAAATTGCTAATAGGCCTCCCCCCAGAAATGCTGAGCATAAATGAGAGAGACTATTTGAGAAAGTTTGTTTGAAGGAAATGAAATGATCATGGTCTCCTTGAGCGACTGACAGTGGTTTGTTTGTTGGTTTTAAGGGAAAGCTGGAGCTAATCCATTTCACAGAAGCACTAGGAATTCATCTGAATGCTTTCAATAATATTTCTGCTGCCATGACAAACAGAATTACTTAAATTGCATTTCAGGTAGCGTTTAAATAAAGGAAACACATAGAAAGATTATTTAATGGCTGTAGTAAAGTCATATTATCATCAGTAAAATGATCAGAGTAAAGTGATGTCATTTTGTGGGATTTTAAAATCTCTCCTGGCTGCTGTCCCTCATGGGTGGGTTCAGGGGAGCCCATAGCACAATGTGTGGGTAGCAGGGCTGTCCATCCCTTTTAAGTGCTGTGGGGTAGCAAACTGCTGAGTAGCAGGAATGACGTGTCCTCCTGCTGCTCCCAACAGGCAGTGCCGTACTCCAGGGAGTTCAAGCAGAAATACGACTACTTCCGCAAGAAGTTAAAGAAACCTGTGAGTAGAACCAGCTCGGGGGCTGCAGGACACACCTGCCAGGCTGCTCCATTGTGCTGCTCATGAAGGGCTCACGTAGGAACCAAAAACACGAAGCAAAGTTTGAATTTGATGGGTTTCTCGACAAAAAGCTTTTCTAAGTCTTTAAGACTCACATCTTTCTAGATAAATGCAAATGCCCTTAAAATAGAGCACAGCCGATCATTCTCCTTTTTTGTTTTGTTTGTTTGATACTTTTCTTGTCATTTTCATCAAATATTTACCTCAGAAGTCTGCAGCACTGTTCTGGAACTAGCCCAGTTTCCCCCATGCTCTCAGCTCGTGGACTGAGAGAGCACTGGGAAATAAAAACATGGGGAAGTGGAACACCAGGTGTCTGATCTGTCACTGAGCTGTTCTCAGCCAGTAATTTGCCCAAAGACTTTTTTCTTGAGACTAACAAGGATAATCTAATCTTTTTTCACACAGGCTGACATACCCAACAGATTTGAGATGAAATTACACAGAAATAACATCTTTGAGGAGTCCTACAGAAGAATCATGTCTGTGAAGAGACCTGATGTACTAAAAGCCAGGCTCTGGATTGAATTTGAGTCAGAGAAAGGACTTGACTATGGAGGTGTGGCCAGAGAATGGTTTTTTCTCTTGTCCAAGGAGATGTTTAACCCTTACTATGGTCTCTTTGAATACTCAGCAACGTAAGTGTCCATTAAATATTTGTATTCTCAAGGGATATACATTACATTTTGCATAAGAGGCAAAGTTGCTCTGGGCAGAAGTAGCTCCTCCTTCCCAGGGTGCCCTGGGCAGCCCCACTGCCCTGTTCCTGCTGCCCTTCAGAGAGCCTCTGGAATTCTCCTTGAGAACCCAGAAAACATTTCCATTGCTCAGACAATATCCAGGGCAGCAAAACTGCAGTTTTTTAGGCCAGTGATGGCGAAGGGACCGATGTCACAGAAAAGCCTCTTTCCTCTGCTGCCCAGAGTTCCAGCACTGCTGTAGAGCAAGCTCGGAACGCAGCTGCTCATTCACACGGCAGGAGTTCCCCAGCAGTGGCTTCCCAGAACTGTACAGTGGGGGCTGCCCAGCTTTAAAATCGTGGAGCAATCCATTAGTGCACAGGAGAGAGGGCTCCTGCTCACAGTGGGTTTGGTTTGCTGCTGTGTCAGCCCTTCAGCCCTCAGTGGCTCCGTGGTGGGACAGACTGAAAAGGACTTGGGCACAGCCCCACAGCGCTGCTGAAGGGACATGCCCCTAAGCACTAGTTATTTATTAACATATCTGAGTATGTGCTTATTTAAAGACTCGGTTCTTCAGCTGTTTTTTTTCTTTCCCCAAAAAAGGGACAACTATACACTTCAGATTAATCCTAATTCAGGTCTCTGTAACGAAGACCATCTGTCATACTTCACCTTCATTGGCCGGGTGGCCGGCCTGGCCGTGTACCACGGGAAGCTGCTGGACGGTGAGTCCTGCTCCTGCTCTGCTGCTGCCACTGGGCTTTGGGGAAGGAAATGCACCTGCTTGAGCGCCCCAGGTTCTGGGGACAGTCTGGGACTGGCACTCTAGAGACCTGAATGGTGATTCACAAAATTACAGTGTCTTACTCAACAAGTGTGTTTCATACAAAGTTTTCCTTTCTCCACTCAAGTTAAAACTCCAGAACCAGCATGAGCACTGTCCCTAGAGGAGAAGCATGGAATTTGTATCAGTCATTTCCATGCAAACCTGCAGCCAAACTAGGGGGGCCAACTGCAGCATATTTTGATATGTAAAATTATTGCTGAAGGCTTTAATTACAATTTCTGCTGCATTTTGAAATCTCACACCAGGCAGACATTACTGACCAGATTTTCCTGAGCCCTGCTGCAGCAGAGGAAGCAGAAGAGTCCTGAGCAGAGGAAGCTCAGCAGCCAGGTTTTCAAGCAACTTCTTGGAGAGAGGAGCAGTGATTTTAAATGGGATAGTGTGCCCTGAGCTCAATTCCCCAGCTTTTTGTTCTCTCTGCCATTAATGTTAGGGTGGTCAGTGGAGTATGGTAGTTAGTGGATAATTGTAGAAACTGAAAAATTGGACTTTCTGTGCTTCGATAAACCTGAGCTGCTATGATGCTGTTGCAGTTGCAGGACTGTTCCAGTCAGGAGGTAACAGGAAATGCCAGGGGTGGTGCCCTGAGCAGTCGTACCTTTATGGAATGTGCAGATGCAGAGCAGGGCATGGAACGCTCTCCTCTCTCTTGCAGGCTTCTTCATCAGACCTTTCTACAAGATGATGCTGGGGAAGCCCATAACGCTGAAGGACATGGAATCAGTGGTGAGACCCCATTTAAACCGTGCCAGGGCTCACAGGCCCATGGGTTTCTACAACTCTGCACTAATTGCCCATTTTCAAACTGCCTAATTGTGATCTGCCCTAGGATAGTGAATACTACAACTCTCTGAAGTGGATCCTGGAAAATGACCCTACGGAGCTGGATCTCATGTTTTGCATAGACGAGGAAAACTTTGGACAGGTATGTAAAGGTTATTTACATCTTAGAACTGGTTATTGCCAGCAAGTACCTCAGTACTGAGCAGAGTCTCGTGGTGGTGAATGCACTGATCAGCCTTCACCTCGCTATGTTCCCAACGGGGACTCGGGGTGCCACATTCCTGTCAGGGAGCCACGACATCTCTGGGACAAGCCAGATATGCAGCTGAGTAAAATACTTGCAAATGAGGAGGAATAAAGGTGTCCCACAGTCCAGCTGGGACGTGGTCCAGGCCCAGGGACTGCCTGGGTTTCTGAGGTCGAAGGTGTCCTCAGAGGAGGGCGGTGGAATGACGCCAGGGAGGTCCTCTCTGTTGAGCCTGTCACAGTGGCAGCTGGTACAACGGGGGCATGCTGCCAGGTTTAAAAGGGTCACAGTCAGTGGGTAACTTTTGCCACTACAAATGAAAAAACTTCAACATTTCAAACTATGCACTCAATGTCCTGTCAAAAACATTCTGATCCACTTTCCAGCGCGTACTGCCTTTTTCCTGAAGCAACATACGGTTCTGGATTACATGGAGAACTAGGGAGAGTATTGAAGCCACAGAATAGAGAGGTTTTGTAATATACTGGTTGGCTTTGGGCAGTTTCAATATGTGATTTAGCTTCTTCTATGATAAATAATAACTATTATGATTTTGTATATATAAAGTATGTCCTTTGTGGTTATATTTTATATAAATATATCATTTCATTATTATAAATAATAATTAAAATAAAATTATTAGTAAATAGCCAGCCTCTCTGCTAGTTTCCTCTTCTGTCAACACAAGTTTGTTTGAAAGTGTAAATCAATTTATTAATGATTTCCTGATAATGCTTGTAAAATGCTGCTCAGGGAGAGTGGGTTCTGGGAGAAAGATGTCCTCAAATAATAGGAGGTTTTTTGGTCTTCTGAAATATAGACATATCAAGTGGACCTGAAGCCCAATGGGTCCGAAATCATGGTAACAAATGAAAACAAGCGGGAATACATTGAGTAAGTATCATTATGGAATATGCCTGGGGGTAAAAAAGAGCAGTTGTACTTACAATTGACCCTGCTGCAGTTCCTGTTGCTTGTACTTCACAAGAGCATCAGGGATCACTGGAAAAAAAAAAAATCTTACTGTTAACACTGGTTATATCCAGTCAGACATAAGAACAAAGAGTAAAATAAATTACGTGCTTTGTTCTCCTGAAATTCCCCTCCATGGAAACGTGCATTTCCAACATCTGGCTCAAGTTCAGATGAGCCAGAAGGTGCTCTCCAGCCTGACCCTCATCCCATTGTCCTCCCCTGCCAGTCACAGACCAGAGCCAGGATTCCAGTGCCAGCATTCCTACCAAAAATCAGCCAAATCTGAAATTAGGTTTTATTTTCAGCTCTCTCAGTTCTTTCACCTACCAGGATGTAAAATGCTAAATTCACTTATACCTGCTGGCATTTCAAATTAGGGCCTTTTCCAAGGTGAAAGACATTAAAATTGATACATTCATGCAAATTAGAATTCATTTCCAGTGCCTGGACCTAGACCAGTTCCATGCCTGGAACTGATATTTTTATGCCTGCACCTGTGAGGTGTTTGTGCTGTGGGTGACTGGTACTAAAAGCAAGGTGTCCCTTTGATGCTGCAGTTTATTTCTCTATAGGTGAGATGCTGTCCTGACAGCTCTCCTCAGAGCTTGCAGGCTTTGCTGGGAATTTTTAATTACTCACTGCTCTGGAAGAATAAAATGTCTCCTCATGTAGGTACTTACAGGAGCAAAAATATTCCCACTGTGATTTGGTCATAGTCACTGGGGTTTTTGGTTTGTTTCTTCAAAATTCCTTTAGTCACCAGCCAATACATTGGAACAACTGGTGAAAACTGCTTAGTTACCCGAAGTTGTAAATGACAAACTGAAAGCACCTGGGGCTGCTGAAACCTCTGAACACTTGGCTGAGACCTGCTAATGAGTTTGTTTTTCTGATGGGGTTTTGTTTCTTTCTGCAGCCTGGTCATCCAGTGGCGGTTTGTCAACAGAGTGCAGAAACAAATGAATGCCTTTCTGGAGGTGAGGCTCTTTAATGCCTTTCTTTCACAAAAGTAGGGATACAGATTTCTTACCCACTGGTGTCTGTGTAAAGGGAGCAGGGAGCTTGGCAGGGAATGCAAATAGAATACTTATGTTTATGATTTTTCAGTTCTATCTTGTGTAAGACTACATCATCTTTCCCTTATGAGAATAAGGTCATTCTCTTTCAAGTTTAATTATTTGAGCTTGAAGTAATTTGGTCACTGATGTTTTAAATTAGGATTTTTGTGGGATGAGAGTTTTAACTTTGCTCTTTTTCTTTTTAGGGATTCACAGAACTGCTTCCTATTGATCTGATTAAAATTTTTGATGAGAATGAACTGGAGGTGAGTCAATTTGGTGCCCCAAGCTGACAGTTCTGACAGATGCACCATGTTCTGGGCTCTTCAGTCATCCCTCCCGCTCCCTAAGGGAATGTGCAGACACAGCTGCCTTGCTCAGAGTTGGAAATTAGATGTTTCTTCCCAATTAATAAATCTATTCATGACATGCAAAGAACTGCACTCAGGGAGGTGGTTGGGGGGGTGCCTCTGAAAGCCTGGAAGTAGCTTAGTGAGTAAGTGCCATCATGCCTCTGCCAGTCCCATTTGAGCCAAACACATGGAAGTTGCTGTCACAGTATGGCAGTGTGCAGCCATTCTCCAGTAACTGGAATACTCTGGGAAGAAGCTCTGACTCTCCCCTGTGCGTGCATAAATGACTGAAGGTCAGAGCCCTGAGGGGCAGTGAGACCTAGTTACCCCATGAGTGCAGGGAAACACACACTCATTCACATCCCACCGTTCTGTTTCCCTGCAGTTACTGATGTGTGGCCTCGGTGACGTCGATGTCAATGACTGGAGACAACACACCATCTACAAAAATGGTTACTGCCCAAACCATCCCGTTATCCAGTGGTTCTGGAAGGTAAGACTGGCACCGCCTCTGACTGGTCCTGTAAGTGAAAGTTACTGCCCTTTTTTGCAATCTTTTTTCTTCATGAAAACTGCTAAGAATGGGGCGATGTTGTGCTGGGGGGCAGGACCTGCTCCCACCTCACTCAGGTGAGGACAGGTGCCGCTCTTGCCAGAGCAGCCCACAGATGGGAGCCGGAGCCGAGACAGTCCATTGTGTTCTGAGAGTTGGCTCATACAAAAGGTGATTCACGCTGGCTTCGGGCTGCTCTCGGGGCCCATCCAGGCTGGGGCTGAGGGGGTCCATTTGCCAACAGGCTGTTCTGCTGATGGATGCTGAGAAACGGATCCGGCTGCTGCAGTTTGTGACCGGGACGTCACGCGTGCCTATGAACGGATTTGCTGAACTTTATGGTGAGCTGCTCGCGGCGCGATGGCAATCCAGCCAGCCTCTGACCCTCACGTAGCACTGAGTTGTAAATGCTGATCTCTGAGCTGACTTCCTTGGCATTATGCAAGCTCTGAAACCAACTCACTGGGCTTGGAAAGAAAGAACCACAGTCATGTTGCTTTAATGTACCTGTTACAGGTGAAGAATCCAGCCCACAATTGATGCCAACATTTCACGTTAAAAATAATGTTGAGAGAGTCTCTGTAGTGTCCAGCAATTTCTGTTTCATATGGTTTTCATTTTCACCCAGGTTCAAATGGTCCTCAGCTGTTTACAATAGAGCAGTGGGGAAGTCCTGACAAGCTGCCCCGAGCTCACACCTGGTAAGTCACCAAAGCATAAATTCCAGAGCTGCTCCTGCCAGAAGGGCCACGCTGCTGACCATACTCAGCTCTGCATCAAACAGCATTTGATCCTGTGGCTCCCCAGTGCCTTCACAAACTGAGAAACTGAAGGCTATTATTTTATTTCCCACATCCTAGTAAGTGGATGTAGTAAACTACAGCAAGTCAGACATCACCAAACAACCATAGAAAGCCCATAAATCATTGGAGAATTCAAAACAAAAGTAAGATCAGATAATTTAACCCTGGCTTATAGATTTTGCAAACATTGAAAGCATCCAGTACAAATTTCTCTTGCTCTGTTACATTTCAGGAATGTGGCTTTTTAAAGAAAAATGGTGCTGAATTGGAAAACTATTTTATGGACTATCAGTACAGACTGGGGATCTTTCTGTGAAACTAATAATTCTATAGAATAATGAGCTTTTATTAAAAAAAAAAACAATCCTGAAAACAAAAGCACAAAACCTACCAAACAAAAACAACAATACTACCTTGAACATGCTCCAAAATCAACCCATCCTCTTTGGGTTCCAATTTTCTGCTAGCTTTTAACTTTGGAAGATTATCTCTTGGATGTTTCATCTTTTTTTTCCTTCCAGAGAGGAAAGGATCTGTCCTCTAAATCCACAATATCTTTGCTGAGCTTCAAGAAATCAGTCCCTTAACAAAGATGGTTTTCCATCCTCTAAATACAGTGAAGGGCTTTCTGTTGGCTTTTTTTCCTCTCCAAAGGGATTCTTACCAAATTCCTGCTTCCAGCTTCCCAAAGGAAGGCAGCACTCAGTTACTGGAGAGCTCACTCAGGCAGGTGTGAGGTGTGCAGGGAACACTGTGGACCACAAGCTGCATTCTTAATCAAGATCCCTAATTCTTTAATCTTTTCTAGTTCTTAAAATCTCTGTTTTTCCATGGATTATTTGAGTGACTCTTTCCTTGTCCCTTCCAGCTTTAACCGCCTAGACTTACCTCTGTATGAATCTTTCGAGGACCTGCGGGAGAAGCTCCTCATGGCTGTGGAGAATGCCCAAGGGTTTGAAGGGGTGGATTAACTTTGCAGCACCCGTTCCCTCTCCAAGCACGTTCTGCTGGCTTTGGCACCTGCCCGAGGGACTCCGAGGGCTTGTGGCATAGCAGTTGCCCGGCGCTGGGCTCTGGAGCACACCCCGGCAGGGCGGGGGCCGAGCCCCGAGGCTGGGACTGTCACCTGGGGTGGCCTTGCTGATGTTCCCGCACCAGTTGCGAACTGATCACATTTCAGCAGGACTTACTCTATTTATGTTGTGCCTCTGTAGGCAAAGCCCTTAATAAATATTTTACACAATTTCTAATGACAATGAATGGAATTAATCATTTTACAGGTATAGTATTACAACCCATGTTTACTTCTTAACTGATTTAGACATTTTCAGATTTTATTTCATTACAATTAAATATCATATACTTGGAAAAATGAGCATTTTTCTTAATTTCATACCATTCTTTTTTTTCAAAGCACATTGAGCCTTGTGTTCCTAAAACTATTAGGAGAGTAGGAGAAAGCTCTGTTGGAAGCTTTCTCTCCACAGGCTGTCTCTCAAAAGCAACTCTCTTCATTAAGCACATCACTGTTCTTGTATCCAGAAGTATGGGCTGGATGTTGCATTTTTGTGTAAGTACTAGAAGAGTGTCAAGGCACAGCAGAGCCCTGACACAGCATGTCCAGATCTCTGTTCTCCTGAAGCTGCCTCATTACTGCCAAGCTGTACATGTGCTACAAAGCATCTGGGCTGGGGTTGGCATTTAGCCTTTTAGGAGAACGTGCTGAACCCTGTCATTCTCTCTGTACACTGACTGGTTTTCCATCCTTTCCGCATTCCTGTTTGCAATGGAGGCATTCCAAATGAAACCTGGCACTCTGGAACACAGCTCTGTTCTGGCTCCTGTTTGTGTGCACTTGCTAATGAACCTAATTAACACTGGGGTTGTTAATTTCTAATGGCAACAGACTCTGAAGGCACTTTCTGTACCACCGGGAAGGCAGACCTGGTATGACCATAAACACTAATGGGACTCTACTCCTTCCTACTGCACGTGTCCTTCTATGGTGAATTTGGCTGCTGCTGTATAAGAGAAAACCCCACCAGCTCTAGACCTGAGCCTGCAGACATGTTCCTCAGCAATTGTTTCTGTGATTTTTTACTTACAAAGATTTATTTAATATACACTGCTATCTAATCCATTTTGTTACCTATGACATGTTGCATGCTTAATCTATAATGTCTGAGTTGCATCTGTTTTCTGGCAGATTAAAGGTGACAGATTTGTGTTTGCCCCAGTGCAGTGACATGGTGACAGCACTGCTGGAGCAGGGCTGGTTCCACTGACCTGCAGCTCTGCCCCACCTGCTCCCCAGCATCCAAGGAAGATGACACCACTTGCCAAAACAAACTTCCACCTCACTGCCAACAGTTCTTGAGCCCTAGCCTTACCCGCGTGTCCAGCCTGCGTCCAGCCACACTGCGGAGCCTTGGATACAGGATCACCCAGCTGGGAAGAAGCCTCACTGCCAGTAGCATTCAGCAGTTATGGTCCCAGTCCTGAGGAAGATTAGGGCAGTATTTGAACGCAGTTCAAGATTCCTTCTCCATTAAATATGCTTCCTGACATTCCTGCCTGACCTTTCCATTGGAGGAGCAGCTGGAACACAAGACAGTGGCTGGCATCAGAGTAGACAGGAATGCTGGACTGATTGCTTGGCTCTGGGGATAAAAGAGATAAATCTAGGTATTCCCACTGACCTTGTACATTAAGCACAGCTGATTCTAATGTGGAACCCGGAAGGTCCCAGGAGGCCGGGTCCGGGTGACATCGGGGGCAGGGCCAGACGGCTTCAAGGGCGGGCCCGGGCGGTGGCAGGGGCGGGGCTTCCGAGGCGGGCCCCGGGCCCGACACAGGTGCGCGGGGCGGGGCCGGGCTCAGGTACGCGGGGCGGGGCCGAGGTCATTTAATCCCCGGAAATCGCACGTCGATCATTTGCTCACTATGACTACGGTGAGAGTAGGAGCTCCTGATCCAGGCTCCCCAGGTGGGTCGTGGGGCTTCCACTTCCCCACTGCGCCCTCTCCTTTCTTCGCACTGAATTCCTCTTCTTTCTCCCCCTTCCATCTGCCCCCTAAAACCTCTCCGCCTTTCCACCGACCTAGCCTGCCTTCATTCTTCCCCGTATTCCCCTTCTTCCTCCCCATTCCCCCCGCCCCAAAAACCGCCCCTCTTTTCTCCTGTCAACTCTCCTTCCTTCTCCCCGTATTGCTCCTCTTTCTACCCCTTCCTCGTCCCGTCCCTCTCCCTTGAAACCTGGGGAGAGTGAGCCACAGAGAAAAGTGGGAGAGAGGAAGGAGAGCATCAGATCTCACGCGGCAGGTGTCGGATGAGCGGCCCGAGCAGGGCCCCACTCTCACCCCGGGCGCGGTCGAAAGCGGTGAGGGGGAGGGGAACGGTTCTTTCCGCCCGCGGCGATCCAGCCGCGCTCGTCCCGCCGCGTTTCCCGGGGGGTGCGGTGGCCTCGCGGGGCCGCGGAGGGCTCGGCATCCCCGGGGGCTGCGAGGCAGCTCCGTGTCCGCCAGGCGGCGCCCCGCGGGGCGGGCGGCGGCGCAGAGGGCGCGGCGGTGCCGATGGGCTCCCGGGGCCGGCACGGGCGGTCCCCGTGCCCCGCCCGCTTCCAGCCGCGATCCAGCGTCTGCTCCGGGGAAGCGCCGTCCTCCTGGCGGGCCCGGCACCGGCACGGGACCCCAGCCCCGCGCCGGCCGGAGCAGGAGCGGCAGCGCCGGGCTCGGTCCCAGCGCCCGTCCCGGAGCGGCTCCTCCCGCCCGCGGCGATGCCGGTCCCGACCCCGGCCCCGATCCTCCGGCCCCGGGACTCACACACCGCCCGCCGAGGAAGAAGCGGCTCTGCCCAGCTTCAGCAGCAAATGCCGGCAGGACCAGGACCCGAATCCCCGGGCCCAGATCCCGGTCCCGGCCCCACCTGAGCGCCTCGGGCTCCGCGCAGCGCCGGGAGCAGGCTCCGGTCCGAGTTTCCGCACAGCGCCGAGCGCCGATCCCGCCACATCTCGAGAGGAGCATCTACCGCACAAAGCGGAGCGGGCGCGGAGCCGCCGGCATTTAGGGGCGCGGAGGGGGGCGGGGCCCGGGGGCGGGGCCGGCACAGGTGTGGCGGGCGGGGCCGGCACAGGTGTGCGCACAGGTGCGCGGGGCCCCAGCGCGGCTGCGCGGGGCGGGGCCGTGGGGGATTTAAACCGCGGGGAGGGCCCGGCGGAGCCATTTGCTCCTCGGCGCTCGGTGCGGGAGGCTGCGGCCGGGCCGGGCGCTATATCTCCTTTTCTCTCTCTTTTTCATCTGCCTTTTCTTTTATTCTTTATTTCTTTTTCGCTATACCTCTCGTTTCTACCCTCCCTTCCTCCCCTCCCCCACCCCCTACACCCTCCCCCCCCTACCCCCCCCTCCCTCTCCCCCCTAGCCCTCCCCTCCCTCCCCCCCCGGGCAGTCCCCCACTCCCCCCAACCATACCCTGCCCCTCCATCCGTTCCCTCTTGCTTCCACCCTTCCTTCCCTCCCCAACCGGGCTCCCCCGTGCCCCCCCCCCCCCTCCAGTCTCTCCCCACCTGCCTTCAATCCTCCTTCTCCTTCCTCCGCTCATCCTTCCCCCCCACACCCCGGCTCCTCCTGCCCCCTTTCCGTGATACCTTCCCCCCACACCTTCCGCCTCCTTCCCCAAACCTGCCTTCAACCTTCCTTTCCTCGCTCCACCCTGCCTTCCCCAAAGCCCCCTCCCCGGCTGCCCTGCACACCCCGACCTCTCCCCACCTGCCCCCTGTCCTTGTCACCCTCCGCCCAACCACCGCCTCTGCCCCCCTATTGCCGTTCTCCATTCCGCTCTCCTCCTTTCCCCGCAGCCGCGGGGCTCGGGGCGCCGGAGAATAAAGCCCAGAGGGCCGGAGCCCGGCGCCCCCCGCCCTCTCTGGGGTCCCCACACGGGGCCGGGCCCGCTCTGCGGGTCCCCCCATTCCAGTCCAACACACCGCCCGACACGGCCGGGGCTCCGGCTTTCCCTACATCACACTGGGGGGGTCGGGCTGGGGGTCAGGGAGGGCCCCCTCCTCCGGAGGAGGTCCTGGGGGGGAGGGGGTGTGGGTAGGTTAGGGGCGGACCCCCTCCGGAGGAGGGGGTCCGGGGGGGGGGGGGGGGTGGGCCCCCTCCGGAGGAGGGGGTCCCTGGGGGGGGGGTCGGGGCGGGCCCCCTCCGGAGGAGGGGGTCCGGGGAGGGGGGCGGGGGCGGAGGGGGGCCTTCCCCCCTCCAGGCTCCGCCCCTCCCTCGGACCCCTTCCTCCGGACGGGGCCCGCCCCGACCCCCTCCCGGGGACCCCCCTCCTCCGGACCGGGGCCCGGGGGGGGGGGAGGGGCGGGTGGGGGGAGGGAGGGCGGGCGGGTGGGGGGGAGGGAGACAGGCGGGGGTGCGGCCATTCCTGTGTCTGGAGCCCTTTTTTTTTTTTTTTGTGCCTGTCCACGCTGCAGAGTGACGTGCCGCCCCCCTACTACCCCCCCCCACCCCGCCTCCCCCCCCCCCGCCCTCCCCCCCCCACCCACCCCCCCCCCCTCCCCCCGGGCCCCGGTCCGGAGGAGGGGGTCCCCGGGAGGGGGCCGGCGCGGGCCCCGTCCGGAGGAAGGGGTCCGAGGGAGGGGCGGAGCCTGGAGGGGGGAAGGCCCCCCTCCGCCCCGCCCCCCTCCCCCGGACCCCCTCCTCCGGAGGGGGCCCGCCCCGACCCCCCCCCCAGGGACCCCCTCCTCCGGAGGGGGCCCGCCCTAACCTACCCACACCCCCTCCCCCCAGGACCCCCTCCGGAGGAGGGGGCCCTCCCTGACCCCCAGCCCGACCCCCCCAGTGTGATGTAGGGAAAGCCGGAGCCCCGGCCGTGTCGGGCGGTGTGTTGGACTGGAATGGGGGGACCCGCAGAGCGGGCCCGGCCCCGTGTGGGGACCCCAGAGAGGGCGGGGGGCGCCGGGCTCCGGCCCTCTGGGCTTTATTCTCCGGCGCCCCGAGCCCCGCGGCTGCGGGGAAAGGAGGAAAGGGGCGACGGGAAGAGAGAAGGGCTAGCAGGGCATGAGAAAGGGTAGGGAGGGAGGTCGGGCTGTGGAGGAAAGCGGGAGGGGAAGGGAAAGGGCGGCAGCGGGGAAGAGGGACGGTGGACAGAGGAGGGAGAGAAGGGGAAGAGAGAACGGAGGAGCGGGGTGGGGACAGGACAGGAAGGGAGGGGGGGGTTGGGTTTAGGGGAGAAAGAACGGGAATACGGGGAGGAGGAAGGAAGGGTAAAGGGAGGGGGGGACAGGAGGGGAGGCCGACAGGGGAGGAGAGGGAAAGGGGAGGGAAAGAGAAAGAGAATACGGGAAGTAGAAATGAAAGGTGGGGGGGAGGACGCCGAAAGGGGAGAGAAAGGAGCGGGCTTTGCGGAGGAGAGGAAAAGGGGAGAAAGGCAGAGAAAGAAGGGGAATACTAGGAGGAAGAAGGAAGAGTAGAGAGGGGGAGGACAGGAGAGGAGGCCGAAGGACCTCCTGTCCCGGGCTGCGGAGCCCGGACAAGAGACCCCCGTCCGCCACGCGCTCAGAGTGAGCAAATGGCGGGCGGGGCGATTCCCGGCCCTTAAATAGCCTCGGCCCCGCCCCGCGCAGCCGCCCTGGGGCCCCGCGCACCTGAGCCAGCCTCGGGACCCGCCCCTGAGGCGGCACCGGGACCCGCCCCTGAGGCGGCACCGGGACCCGCCCCTGAAGCCGCGCCCCCGGTACCGCCCATCCCCGCCCCCGGCCGCTTCCAGGCCCCGCCTCATAGGGCTTCGGCTTTTCGGCTAAACTCGGCTTGGTTCGGCTAAACTCGACTACTATCGACTGCACTCGGCTATTATCGGCTCTTCGGCTACACTCGGCTATAATCGGCTACGCTCGGCTAAACTCGGCTATAATCGGCTATACTCGGCTAAACTCGGTTATAATCGGCTCCTCGGCTAAACTCGGCTATACTCGGTTATAATCGGCTCCTCGGGTACACTCGGCTATACTCGGCTACACTCGGTTATAATCGGCTACACTCGGCTACACTCGGCTACACTCGGCTAAACTCGGCTTCTCGGCTAAACTCGGCTACACTCGGCTATACTCGGCTACACTCGGCTACACTCGGCTAAACTCGGCTCCTCGGCTATACTCGGCTACACTCGTCTATAATCGGCTATACTCGGCTACACTCGGCTATAATCGGCTCCTCGGCTAAACTCGGCTACACTCGGCTATAATCGGCTCCTCGGCTAAACTCGGCTACACTCGGCTACAATCGGCTACACTCGGCTACACTCGGCTATAATCGGCTCCTCGGCTAAACTCGGCTATAATCGGCTCCTCGGCTAAACTCGGCTACACTCGGCTATAATCGGCTCCTCGGCTAAACTCGGCTACACTCGGCTACAATCGGCTCCTCGGCTATACTCGGCTACACTCGGCTATAATCGGCTCCTCGGCTAAACTCGGCTACACTCGGCTATAATCGGCTCCTCGGCTAAACTCGGCTACACTCGGCTACAATCGGCTACACTCGGCTACACTCGGCTATAATCGGCTCCTCGGCTATACTCGGCTATAATCGGCTCCTCGGCTAAACTCGGCTACACTCGGCTAAACTCGGCTACACTTGGCTATAATCGGCTCCTCGGCTATACTCGGCTACATTCGGCTACACTCGGCTATAATCGGCTCCTCGGCTATACTCGGCTACATTCGGCTACACTCGGCTACACTCGGCTACACTCGGCTAAACTCGGCTTCTCGGCTAAACTCGGCTACACTCGGCTATAATCGGCTCCTCGGCTATAATCGGCTCCTCGGCTATACTCGGCTACACTCGGCTACACTCGGCTACACTCGGCTCCTCGGCTAAACTCGGCTACACTCGGCTACACTCGGCTATAATCGGCTCCTCGGCTAAACTCGGCTACATTCGGCTACATTCGGCTCCTCGGCTAAACTCGGCTACACTCGGCTACACTCGGCTATAATCGGCTCCTCGGCTAAACTCGGCTACATTCGGCTACACTCGGCTCCTCGGCTAAACTCGGCTACACTCGGCTACACTCGGCTAAACTCGGCTATAATCGGCTACAGTCGTCTGAATTCGGGACTGAGGCGCCACTCGCTGCGTTCGGCGCAGCTCGATACGGCTCCCTCAGTGACTTAGTACTCAAAACTTATTTTTAAAATTAATTGTCCTTGAGGCCATTATTATTATTGATTTTAAACTTTAGGAATAATTGTATAATTATTTTTCATGAGGTCAACATTAATGCTTAATTACTGCTTTACAATTATTTTATAATCAATGACTAATTATATATTATTATGTAATTAACAACTAATCATTCCTCAGTCATAAAATAAAATACTACAAAATAAATACATAATAATGACTACATTAATTGTAACGGTCTATTGTAGCCGAGATTAGCGAAGGAGCCGATTATAGCCGAGCGCAGCCCACAGTAGCCGACAACAGCCGAGCGCGGGTAGAAGAGAGGGCCCACCCAGAGCCCCCCAGGGACCCCCTCCTCCGGAGGGGACCCACGGATTCGGCTCCCTCAGTGACTTAGTACTTAAAAATTATTTTTAAAATTAATTGTCCTTGAGGGCATTATTATTATTGATTTTAAACTTTAGGAATAATTGTATAATTATTTTTTCATGAGGTCAACATTAATGCTTAATTATTTACTACTTTACAATTATTTTATAATCAATGAGTAATTATATTTTATTATGTAAAAAAAAAAAATCATTCCTCAGTCATAAAATAAAATACTAAAAAATAAATACATAATAATGACTACATTAATTGTAACGGTCTATTATAGCCGAGTTTAGCCGAGGAGCCGATTATAGCCGAGCGCAGCCCACAGTAGCCGACAACAGCCGAGCGCGGGTAGAAGAGAGGGCCCACCCAGAGACCCCCTCCTCCGGAGGGGGCCCGCCCCGACCCCCCCACCCAGAGACCCCCCCCCTCCGGAGGGGGCCCGCCCCCCCCCCCGGACCCCCTCCTCCGGAGGGGGCCCCGCCCTAACCTACCCACACCCCCTCCCCCCAGGACCCCCTCCGGAGGAGGGGGCCCTCCCTGACCCCCAGCCCGACCCCCCCAGTGTGATGTAGGGAAAGCCGGAGCCCCGGCCGTGTCGGGCGGTGTGTTGGACTGGAATGGGGGGACCCGCAGAGCGGGCCCGGCCCCGTGTGGGGACCCCAGCGAGGGCGGGGGGCGCCGGGCTCCGGCCCTCTGGGCTTTATTCTCCGGCGCCCCGAGCCCCGCGGCTGCGGGGAAAGGAGGAGAGCGGAATGGAGAACGGCAATAGGGGGGCAGAGGCGGTGGTTGGGCAGAGGGTGACAAGGACAGGGGGCAGGTGGGGAGAGGTCGGGGTGTGCAGGGCAGCCGGGGAGGGGGCTTTGGGGAAGGCAGGGTGGAGCGAGGAAAGGAAGGTTGAAGGCAGGTTTGGGGAAGGAGGCGGAAGGTGTGGGGGGAAGGTATCACGGAAAGGGGGCAGGAGGAGCCGGGGTGTGGGGGGGAAGGATGAGCGGAGGAAGGAGAAGGAGGATTGAAGGCAGGTGGGGAGAGACTGGGGAGAGGGGGGCACGGGGGAGCTCGGTTGGGGAGGGAAGGAAGGGTGGAAGCAAGAGGGAACGGATGGAGGGGCAGGGTATGGTTGGGGGGAGTGGGGGACCGCCCGGGGGGGGAGGGAGGGGAGGGCTAGGGGGGAGAGGGAGGGGGGGGTAGGGGGGGGGAGGAAGGGAGGGTAGAAACGAGAGGTATAGCGAAAAAGAAATAATGAATAAAAGAAAAGGCAGATGAAAAAGAGAGAGAAAAGGAGATATAGCGCCCGGCCCGGCCGCAGCCTCCCGCACCGAGCGCCGAGGAGCAAATGGCTCCGCCGGGCCCTCCCCGCGGTTTAAATCCCCCACGGCCCCGCCCCGCGCAGCCGCGCTGGGGCCCCGCGCACCTGTGCGCACACCTGTGCCGGCCCCGCCCGCCACACCTGTGCCGGCCCCGCCCCCGGGCCCCGCCCCCCTCCGCGCCCCTAAATGCCGGCGGCTCCGCGCCCGCTCCGCTTTGTGCGGTAGATGCTCCTCTCGAGATGTGGCGGGATCGGCGCTCGGCGCTGTGCGGAACCTCGGACCGGAGCCTGCTCCCGGCGCTGCGCGGAGCCCGAGGCGCTCAGGTGGGGCCGGGACCGGGATCTGGGCCCGGGGATTCGGGTCCTGGTCCTGCCGGCATTTGCTGCTGAAGCTGGGCAGAGCCGCTTCTTCCTCGGCGGGCGGTGTGTGAGTCCCGGGGCCGGGGTCGGGACCGGCATCGCCGCGGGCGGGAGGAGCCGCTCCGGGACGGGCGCTGGGACCGAGCCCGGCGCTGCCGCTCCTGCTCCGGCCGGCGCGGGGCTGGGGTCCCGTGCCGGTGCCGGGCCCGCCAGGAGGACGGCGCTTCCCCGGAGCAGACGCTGGATCGCGGCTGGAAGCGGGCGGGGCACGGGGACCGCCCGTGCCGGCCCCGGGAGCCCATCGGCACCGCCGCGCCCTCTGCGCCGCCGCCCGCCCCGCGGGGCGCCGCCTGGCGGACACGGAGCTGCCTCGCAGCCCCCGGGGATGCCGAGCCCTCCGCGGGCTTGGTCCGTGGCAATCCCAACAGAGAAATGCTTTATTGTCACAAAAGCTTCAAGAGCTGTTAAAAATTCATTTACAACACTGGGATTGGATTCCCAGAAACCTTCTTAATACTCTTGGCTCCATTTTAATGACATTTTAGTCCCTTAACTGCCAGCTTGTGGAATTTATTCTGGGATTTAGAAGTGAATCAGGGTTGGCTTTGGATTGACTTTTACATCTGGCCCCAGTTTCCTTCAAAAACATCCCCTACTTATTCCATGTAGATTAACTCTTTACCCCCAAAATTTCTCTACCTCTCCACTACCAGTGATCCTATTTTCTCCTCAAAATGTTCATTCTCCATCTTGGAGAAAACATCCATTTCTACACCCAAAATTTTCACTCCATGTCCACAACTGATGACCACAGTTTACCTCAGGATGTTAATTCCTGAATCTCTGGGGATTATTTCACTTTTCCTCCCCAAATTTCCCCTGTCTTTCCACTTCTGATTTCGTCATTTTCACAAGAAAATATTAATCATCTCTTCTAGGGATTATCTCCAGCTTTACAATCTGAATTTTCCTCACCTTATTTTTTTCCCAAAAATACTCACTCTTAGATTTTTTTTAAAGTTTTTTCCCCCAAAATTCCCCTATGTTTCCACCAATTCCCTCATTTTTACTTCAAAATATTTATTTAATACCATGGAGCTTTTCTCAAGATTTACTCCCACAGTTTTCCCTACTGCTCATTGCCTCATTTTCCCCATTTTTCATTCTCTTCTCCAGAGAAGGATGGAGACTGTCCTCAGAGGGAAACACAACCTGGTGGGACCTATCTCTGGCACCCTGTTTCCTCTTGTTGCTACTGTCCTGGAAAGCCAGAGGTAAATGCAGCCCCTCAGACCTTGCACCCCGGAGCAGCGGGAGAGCTGGAGATTTTCCCAGGTCCCGGTGCCCTGCACCGCGGCACTAATACGAGCACAGGCCGACCGCTCCGCCCAGCACCATCCCTCCTTTTCCTGCTGCCGTTCCCACATCCTCCCAAAGCTCACCCAGAGGCTGGCACCCAGCCCTGTGCCAGCTGTCACCCCTGACAGTACACCGACGTGGTAGCCTGACCAGAAGTGGCTCCTACCCTTCCTGTCCCCAGTTGTCTCCAGCATGTTGCTGATCCAGAGGGATCTGCTCTGGTTTCAGACTGTCCATGCCCTAGTCAGAGTGGCCAGTCTCACTTAAATAGAAATTAAATGCACCAAACTTGCTGTGGACAGGAACTACTCTGTGCTTGCTTCAGTTTTAAAATAGTGGGTAAATTCTTGATGCATAATCACTTAATTCTGCCTCTAAAGAGAGAGATTTTCCTCACCCCTATTTACAGATTGTTATATACAAATGCACATAACTTTATAAAGGAAAACCAGAAGTAAAAACCAACACCCTCTCCTACATGAGGTTATTATTTTCTTGTGCTTATTTATTTTTGTGGTAAACCTGCCTTTCCCAGTGTGCTTTGGGGTTTCAGCTATCTGGGAATAATTTCAGCCAATTCTTTGCAGTGAAAATATGAAGGTGGGGATGAGTGACCAGTACCCTGGGAAGGGCTATGGGTGTGCCTGGGTCAGGAGAAAATGGTCAGGGCTTATCTTCTCCTGGTTTGAGGCTGGGTCTGGTAGCACCACAATATTCCAAAGCACACTAATTATTTCCTCCACTTTGTCACTTGTCCAGGCTCTCTGCCATGTCAGTGGATACACCTCTATGCCATAAGGGCTTTCCATGTGGGTTTCAGGGCTTTCCTCCAAGTAGTGGTAAACCCAGTTTCCATTTTACAGACCTCTATTGCTGCTGGATTAGCTAAAGGACACGACCTCCCTGTGAAATCAGTCTTTAAACAAAAGGTAAACTTTGAACCTTGGACTACGGCTAAAAGATAAGAGATGCACACTAGATCAATACTTGGCAAATATTAGCAAATATTAGTTGCAGGCCATAGGCAGATACCTCCCTGCTGTACCTCAGAATTAAAAGCCTGCAGAAGGAATAATAGAAGCTTTTCCATGAATAACAGAAGTTCCTTTCTCTGCTGTACCTCTACATGTTTTAGTGTGCTGGTGCAGCACAGATCTTTAGTTTTAAGGGGTTCTTTACAGAGCACAACCATTAAATAAATTCTAGCTGCTTCAAAGTGGAGTAACATAGTGTAAGTCTAGTAATTACCTTCCTCTGCAGCCTACCTAGAGTTCAGGGAACTGAGGGCCACCTGTTTGCCCAAGTGACAACACTTTCCCTACCACACTGGTAATGTCCTTTGCCCTAGTGCATTACTTCTGTGAACAGCAGCTTTTAGGAAAATCATCAAGTTTGAAACAGTTCCTCAGCAAGCAAGCAGCTGGTTCACCATCTCCAAATATGTAATAATAACGTAAGTATAAATTGTGTTTCTATGTTTTATCAACGGCTGGGTACAACACACACATTTTGGACTCAGCATTGGCCGATTGTGCCAATAGGATAAAAGAGAGAGAAAAATAGGAGCATTCAATTAATTTTTTCCCCTTTTATAAGGGACTTTGCTATTTGATAGTGAGACAGGAAACATCTTTCTGTTGCTCCTTTCTGCCTGTGGTTTGTAACAACAGTGCCAAGCCTATCGCAAGAGTTTGCACATCAGCCAATATTCCGGGAGTCCAAATCCCCAAGACAAAGGTAGGTGGTGTTACATGCCAGGGAAACAGCCCAAGAGAAATCAGTGTTCCTCAGGAACAACCCAGATGTGACAGATGTTCCTGCCCTACACGTGGACAGCAGCTCAGTGCCAGGAGCACCCAGAGTGCAGCAGTTTGTGTGCAGTGCAAGGCTCCTAGTAACAACTCCAGCCTGGCAGCCTTCTGGCCCAGAAAAGCCCTGGCAAGAACTGCAGTCCAGTAAAAAAAAAAAAATGCAGCTGCCTTGGGATTGCTTTGTACTCTAAATTCCCAGAGCAACAGAGCTGCTGACATCCTGTTTGGCAAGGACACTCTCATGGTGAGATGTCAGCAGCATTGTCATTCCTTCAGCAGCTTTTAGGACCTGGAGAAGTTAATCAGGACTTTGATGCAGAGACAAACACTAGACAGAGGCAGAATCACTGCTTCTAAGCACAAATTTGGACCAGAAACTGAATCTCCACCAATGTGGATTCCTGGAAGCAAGTTTTTACTTCATGTCTCAGATGAAAGAAAAAAAAAAAAAAAAACAAAACCAAAAACAAACAAAAAACCTGTCCCTGCTTCCCTAGGATACGACATTTCCTAAGGATTTTGTGCTTTTCTGTCTAGTGCGTCTCAAGGCTTGAATGCAAGCACCAGCAAACTCAGCTGAGAGCCAGTTCCTGCATCTCTGGCCTCTGGTGCATTCACGTCAAGCATGGTTTGGTAACACATACCCACTATATAAGTGATACATTTGTTGTAAACAAACATAGGTTTGTGGTGCACACAAGTCATGTCAATTCACCTTATTCTGACTACCAAGTTGTCATTTGTCATGTGACAAACACAGTCTTCTATCAGCATCAGCACTAGTACCCAGTTTGGGATTTTTCTTTCTGATGATAAAACCCTATTTCCTCCCCAGGCAGCCACTGGAAGCGGTGCACAGCCGGGCCTGGCTCTGACAACACGGACAGAACATTCCTTCCCAGTTTGTTTAACATCACCTTTCAGAGCTTTCATCTGGCACCACGAGAGAAGAAAGGCACCAACAAAGTGCCACATCCACTCCTGAGCTCCTTTTAGCTCAGCAGTAGGGAGTCTACTCACTTAAGCAGGGAAAGGGACTGCTGGGGAAACAGCCTGGGAGAGGCACAAGGCAACCCAAGGCCTTCCCACACCCCCTGCACACACAGAGGGGGCCACCCCACAGAAGCCAGGACATGTTCTCAGTTTACTAGCATAGCTGTAGAAACTTCTCTGTCAGTAAAGTGTAGTTCACACATGTAGCACAGCACCAAAATTATGATTTATCTGGTACTGAAAATAACTGGGTGCCTTTAGAAAGTGCTGGGAAAAAAAAAGGACTTAATCCAGCAAACACACATAAGCAACACACAGTAACCTTCACTCAGCTTCCTCCTGCTCTTATGCTCAAACTATACTATCTAAAGCTGACTTTTAAAAAAGTCCCTTGAGCCCTGTTCAGCCAAGCTGGCAACCTACCCCACCCGCCTGGCTTCTGCCTGAATGGTGTTGCCTCTCCTGCACACATTTCATTCAAACCTGACCAGCACTCGGGGCCCCCGGAGGCAGCTCCTCAGGGGACATGGCCAACTGCTCCCTGGCAGCTTAAATTTGCTCTCTTGAAATCCAGGGTGGCAACTCTGCTTTTTGTAACTACACCAAAAAATTAAAATCCAACCATTTAATGGTCACTGTGACCAGAACCATCATTCCTGCCATGAGTCCTCTATTCACAAACCCCTGTGGCACAGCACCTTTCCTAGCTGGCTTGCTGAGCACTTGTGATGAGAAATTATCCTCAACAAACTTCAGGAATTCCCAGACTGCTTGTCACAGCAGTATGGTACTCACGTCTCCTTAGGTTACTCACCTATCCTAAATTAAAATTGGACTTTACATTCCACTAGCACTCAGGAATGTTCTACTAGCATTTAAGAATTGTGAAAGACACAGAATCTTGCCACACAACCACTTAGCTTCAAACATGGCCCCAGAGCGTTGTTCACTGACCTGGGTAAAGCAGAGCCCTAGCCCATGCCCACAGAGGCTTGAGAGGAATGATTAATGTTTAACATACTCCAGCTCACATATGTGAAATAGCTCCAACATACCAGCTATGGGCAGATGGTACCTTAACTCACCAGGCACGCTGGGAACACACGAGCTGTGCCACCAGCAGGCAGGTGTCACCACGCCACACAGCCGTGTCCCTGCTACCGCAGAGCAAACACAGCCCGGCTTGGCCCGTGGTCAGACCCCACAGCTACAGCACCTCTCAGCCAGGCCCCAGACATCTCCATCCATGTGTCCCCAGCAGCTGTGATCCAACAGCTCCGGGCCCCTTCTGTGCCACGGGCGGTGCATCCCAGGGCACTGCCGTGCCCAGTGCCGTCTCAGGGCACAGAGCAGCCCAGCTGCCAGCCCTGGGAACAGCACCCACGGCACAGCCGGAGCCGAGGCAGTCTCCTGGGAGCATTCCCAGGGCCCAGCTTCAGGAACGGCCCATCCAGCCCCGCAGCCACATGCACGGCTGGAGGCTCTGGCAGGGACCAGGGCCACCCTATCCCATGCCAAAGACAGCTCCACAGCCTGGGCAGTAGGAGAAAGCTCTCACATAAGTTGGAAAAGCATCAGCTGATATCTGGAGGAAATAACTCACTTCCCTCTGAGGATAAAGATTCAGATTTGTATATGTGTTGTTTTGCTTTTTCCGGTCATAATAAACTTCTGAGGAAGAAAACCAAGTTTTCAGGAGTATTCTAGGAACAGCAGGTGAGTTCTAAACTTCAGTTCATACAGAATTCATCCTGCAAGCATTAATTAAAAGTTGGAGTTTTTTCCTGGTAAGCAGAGAGAATAATATCTGAATCCCTGAATAAGCCTTGGAAGCAAATAATGTTGAAATGACTGCAAATTACATAGTTTAAGAGTCTTCACTTGGACATGAAATTGAGGAATTGTTTCTTGATCTTTAAATGGGCACATTCTATCTCCTATTTAATGAAAATAAAAATTAATTCACTGAGATCACTAAAACAAGAATTGCATGTGTTGAATTATTCTCCAATACAACAGAAAAATTCCAAGAGGCTGGAATTATTTTGTTTTAGAGCCAGTAGAAAGTTTTAGTTTTTAAAATAAAAACATTCCCAAACACAGCAAACTGATACCAATGATTCAGCAAAAAGGGGTCCCATACAGCATTAACAGGCTCTACAGTGGCTGTGACATATAACCCCTGGTGAGACTGATTCAGATTGATAGAGCAGGTACCTTTGGTCCAAAAAAAAAAATTACTGAAATACCTGAGCAGTATCTCCAAATAAGAATATCAATACCTAGATGTTTAAAGTGGGCATTTGCTAGAAATCAAATAGAATTTTCCTCCCTTCTCCCTTATTGTGTGTTTCTTTAAAAAAAAAGGTTACTTTTCATTGTTGGATCTCATTTCTTCTTTAAAACAAAAAAAAAAAAAAAAAAAAAAAAGAAAATAAAAAAAGAAAAAAGAAGAGAAAATTCATTTAACCAGCAAACTAGTGCCTTTCTCAAACACCAATGCTACTATCACTGTGAAGCAGTAAGAAATGAAACATAAAAAAACGAATTCTCAAAATAATTTTTCTTTAACTGTATTCTGAGGACAACATTGTGTAACTGGGAAACCTTGTGAGGCTATGGCAATGGATTTCAAGCTCTGGTGATCTGAACTGGTACGTGCTTACACAGGCGGGTCATGCATGCAGTTCCTAGTGGTTAAAGACAGCCAGCTGTTTTCTTACAGAGCTGGGCACTCCTCCCCTCCCCACCCAACAAGAACCTGTGTCCTTTTAAGCCCAGCTCAGCCCCGGCCAGCCCCGTTTGTCCAGTGGTATCTCCACGGTGTGCGGGACAAAGGCGGACACGGAACACCAGGTTAGTGACTGTGTCTGTTTTCAAAGAGAGGGAGAGAAGAGGCTGTTCTTTGTTCTCTAATGCCAGCAGAAGCATGCCCTGGAGCTTTGTGGACAGCCCTTTACCCGCAGGAGCATGCAGTGCCCAGGGGACAGAGCCAGCAGCCTGCCGGAGCACCCTGGCCCCATGAAGCAGGCAGGTGCCACAATCCCCGGGGCAGCACGAGGCTCTACAGGGGCCCTGCCCTGCCTCGGCCCCCTGAGCGCCCTGCAAGCGCCCGGAGACACAGCACGGCCCGCCAGGGCGGCCAGCCCTCCCTCAGCTCCACAGCACGGCCCGCGGGCCGCCGGGTGACACTCCGCAGCCACCCCTCAACCATGCACTCACAGAGCTCCAGCCAAGGGCTCCCACAGCTGGGAGAAAGCGACCTCGTGTCCCAGTGACTGGGACTCCGGTGTTCACACTGGTCCTGTTTCTTGCACACCGAAGCTGCAGATGCTGGGTACAAACATCACATGGGTGTTCCGAAGTGCGGGCACATGAATACCTCAAATTAGTCCATTACACAGTATTTGGGATTACACTTCAGCTAAATACCTTTGGGAGCTCTGTGCCACGGTGCTCAGTGAGCACAGTACAAACCTACTGATTTCCATGAGCTGATCTTGAAAAAGCCCTGGAACACAGGGAATTGTTCTCTCACAAAAGCTGCTGCCTCACTTTCCTCCCCACTTTAGTCCTTCTTTTCACTCAAAACTGTCTTTGAACACCTAAGGATGTCTGATGCTCAGTACCTGCACCAACCTAAGTAAATACAGACCAGCTGCACCTGAGCAGCCACAGCCTGTCCCTCCAGCCTGTTGGTTTGGATTACCCACAGGGACAGACTGGGAAAAGATAGCAGCTTCTCTTTCTCTGAGCTCTTGAAATCAGGAATTTGTGAAAAAGGCTTCAGGAAACAGGCAGAAGTGTCCAGGATCCAGACACCATCACCCTTGATCATCCAGAGGCTGAAACACGAGGCCTCCTCTGATTCACTAACCACTCCCTGTTTTATTTTTGTTTTTCTCTTTCTAAGCTATCCTCAGAGAGCATGAAGATGCTGGCAGACAGGCAAAAAATTTTCTGGTCATTTCTTTCTGATCCAGCACATTTCCCACAGATAATCATTCTATAAAGCTCACCAAATCTAATACATGCCAAGACACAGCACCACCTATTTTAGTTGCAGAGTACAGGAACCTCAGTCACCCCATTCCAACCACAAAAAATAGAAGTCTACTTACTTGTCAGTTTTAAGTTTCGCCAGGCGAGTCAGTCTTTAGAAGAGCAGTCTCAGGAACTCCAGAGCTGTTGCAATCCAGAAAATGTAATATCCAATGCAATGGGTAAGCTTCTCCAACTTGGCAGAACCAATTCTAAAGCCCTCACCACACTGAGGATCACTTTAGACTAAAAAACCGTTACAAGGTCCCTGAGGCACCCTCACACCTGATCTTAATCAGGACTAATTAACTTCCAGCATGCCTGAACACCTGTGTAACTCCCACGCCTCTTTCTACAGCCTGTACTGTACATTAATAATTCTTCTTTCCATTCTTTTGATACATAATGTTGCAATTCCCAATACTAGGTCAGGAATTGCCAATGCTCACTTTATTTTGAGCTCAAGATCCATATTTCACCCCCCTGCTGTTTCTGTGTGCAGGTTCCCTGCAACACAGCAGCCTTGCAGCACCTAAGGGGCTCACAGGAGGGATGGGGGAGGGACTTGGGACAAGGGCCTGGACTCACAGGACACAGGGAATGGCTTCACACTTCCAGGGGGCAAGATTAGATGGGATATTGGGAAGAAATTCTCAGCTGTGAGGGTGATGAGGCCCTGCCACAGGGTGCCTGGAGAAGCTGTAGCTGCCCCATCCCTGGGAGTGTCCCAGGCCACATTGGACAGAGCTTGGAGCAACCTGGGAGAGGGAAGGCATCCCTGCCCATGAGGGTGGAATGAGATGATCTTTAAGGTCCCTTCCCACCCAAACCATTCTGGGATTCCCTAGTTTTGACACAGAAACTTCCCAGTTATCCCTGGCCAGGTAACTGGGACTCAGGCTGCCACTGGCAGCCGGCCTCTGCCCACTGGGAGCAAATCCTTTCTGGAGCATTCTCCAGTTACCAATGCTACAAATATTTTCCTTGTGGAAAAAGAGCACTTCAACTCTTTCACAAAAGCTGCTGCCTCACTTTCCTCCCCACTTTAGTCCTTCTTTTCACTCAAAACTGTCTTTGAACACCTAAGGATGTCTGATGCTCAGTACCTGCACCAACCTAAGTAAATACAGACCAGCTGCACCTGAGCAGCCACAGCCTGTCCCTCCAGCCTGTTGGTTTGGATTACCCACAGGGACAGACTGGGAAAAGATAGCAGCTTCTCTTTCTCTGAGCTCTTGAAATCAGGAATTTGTGAAAAAGGCTTCAGTTCAGCAGAACCATGGCAAACAGGACTGGAATAGCCATGGGAAATGCAATTTCATGCTACATAGAGTGATAAATGAGTAGGTAAAACAGGTTAGACTAAATGTAGAATCTGTGTGAAGTTTCCATCTAGCAAGGAAAGTGCCTGCAATGTCACACAAAACACTTGATGGGTCATTCTTTGTTACTTCGTCACCACTATCTCCAAAACATTGCCATCATGGCTGCACTGTTTTTCTGTGTCACTGGGGAATTAGGAGCAGATGAATATAGAAAAGGAAAGCCAAGTCCAGCCCGTGCCAAGCTGAGTTTAAGTGGTCTTACCTTGGCTACTTCTAGGCCCTGACTTCAAGCCCTTCTGGTGGTCAGACTAGCTGTAGGGAGCTCCTCCAGTCACCACTGGACCTAGGCACAACATCAGCATGGAGGTATAAAACCACTATAAAAACTTTGTCTTCGTGATTTTTCAAGGGGTCAAGCTGATTTTTTTGCTTTTCTCAAAAGAGCAAAACTAGCAACTGTGTGAGATGCTGACAGGCATCTCCTGAGACATGGGAGCCACACAGGGACTGCTCCTGGCTGTACTGCAGCGCTGCAATTAAAGCAACTAGCAGTTAATTACTGCTGGCTGCAGCAAGCCAAGGGCACCAAGAGCCCTGTCCACCCTGCCCCAAAGTCTGCCTCAGACCTCCCCCAGGCCTTGGTGCTGGGGCTGGGCTAATGGAGGGACAGGGGCAGGGCACAGGGCTCCTCAGCAGAGCCACCCTCAGCCCCGGGCACAGACTGTGCTAGGAACTGACAGAGTTCAGGTCACCAAAGTCTCTTCAAGTTCTGAGAAGTGGATTGAAACAGAATTTTTACTTGCAGAGACAAAAAATTAATGAAGCTGCGTATCGTCATGTGCGGCTCAGGGGACAGAGGACTAACAGAGCTGGATGCCCTCCCTAGGGCATCCTTCATAAACTGGTGTGCCCAGCACACCTGTCTGCAGAGCCAACAGATCTCCTGGGGGAAGGGGAGTCACCCTGAGGGACTGGTAATACAAGTTTTTTGTGTTAGCCTTCTGTTTACAGCATAATTACTTAAATTCTGCCCACAACTATTTTGCTGGGGAAAAACCAACGTCATGAAGGGTACATTGTCAGCCAGACCTTACTCTCCTAATCTGAAGGTAATTCACAACCCTTCTCTGTCAGAGGGTGAATGGTTACAGGAAATGCCAGGACAATCCAGAGCTGATGTAATCAGTTTGATGATTGGGAAACTCAAATCAATTTCGTTTACTGATCCCCAGCAGAAATCAGAAGAGATCATGGCTTCCAGGTTAAAGACCTTTGCTCAACTTTCTGCTGCTCTGAGTTAATCTTTCTCTACCCAGCCATTGCAGTGACCAGCACAGGTAATCTTTAACCAGTGGCCATTGACTGACAAGGATCACAGCATTTCTTCTCTGGGATCTGAGCTGTCCCAGCACTTGTAGCCCTTACCTCTGTCCATGAGATCACAGTAAATGTGCCCTTTGAATGCTGTAGTACTCTGGGAAAAGCTGATAAACACCATCTTTGTCTACTCTGAGCCCAAGAATTCCTGTAGCTGTGTCTTCTCAAAAATTATACGGCCATATCCAAAAGTGATGTGAGTCAGCACAGTCACTGACATTAAGAAAGTAAAGGGATAAATTCAGTTCCACTGTTGGATATGTGTATTTCTTCTCCATAAAAGATTCTGGCCTAAATCTTTGACCCAGATTTGTCTGGAAGTTTAAGCCAAGGGAGCCATGCCCACAGGTGGTGGGCTGTGTTTGGATTTTACCATAGATGAAATAGCCAGCCTCAGATCAGTTGAAGAGTATTATGTGATGGAGTAAAGCCACAAAGATACATCTCAGGTTTTTGCCCCTGCAGTTATTCCTTCAGTTTTGAAGCTGTTCTTCCACTGTTTCTGCACAGAAAAGATACCAACCCTGTGATTTCCATTTCCCTCAACATATCTTACACACTGTATATAAGAAAAATGAGAGGAATGAGCTTTTGTAGGGATCAAATCGTGTCATTTGTCTAGTGACACCTTACTCACCAGGAACTCTGCATATAAAATGGAAGCACAGAATAATTTAGGCTGGAAGGGACTTTTGGAGATCACAGGACTGAGACTTGTGCTCTGAGCAGTGCCAGCCTCGCAGTTAGACTGCACTTCAAAGTTAGATGATTTTGCTTGGGGTCATAGGTACATATTTCCAAGGGAAGAATCTGGCCCTCTGGTCTATGTGCAATGTATGTTGCATTATCTGCCCCTCTGTCACCTTTAGTAACATTTAAACAAACCAGTTCCTTTTATTTTTCCAGGAATTTCCCAATACTTTGGCATTTCATTTCAGAGAACTGGACCCCAACCAGTCTGCAGCAGTACTGGATGTTGCAATACAGTTCCAGACTTTCCCCAGGCTCCCTGTGGAGTGACCAGAGCTTTACCTACAGTTGCAGAGCCCCATTTTGAGGGAAACTGGGGCTTTTCCCCCCAGAAACACAACCCACAAATACCAAGTAAGTGGTGTTTCTGCTGTGATTAAAAGTAGCACATTTTAGGCTTTTTCTGCTAGTTTTGGACAACATGTGGCATTTTGGTTTGGGGTTGGTTGTTTTCTTTTTAATATGTGGTCTTTTATCCTCTTTTTCTGATTAAGCATATTGTCACAGATACCTTTTGCAGACTTCAAATGCACATCCATACTTTCAGAGTAGCATAAGGAGTTTGCACACAGGATGCTGATATAATTGTACAGGTCATTTTTAGATACCTACTTTCCCCAACACTTGTTCTACTACTAGGGCAGACTCTGAACTAGTAGAAGTAGTATTTTTGTCATCTTTACACTGTGTGCATGTACCAGTCCCAAACAAGGAATTACTATTTACATAAGAGGACTGGGATTAGAAATCAGCATTTTGGGAAACAATAGATTATCCTTGCCATGACAGATTTGTAGTCCAAGACAGCGTTAAGCAAAAAAGTTGTGTCATCAACTAGTAACAAAGACAGTGTAAGGAGAGGAAAAGACACAGAATGTTTTCCAAATTTGATTTCATGGTGGTTTTCTGCTGCTGCATGGACACATCCAGCCAAAATCAGTAAAATTACCTGGTTCCTCACTTTTGTGAAGTATTTATATTGAAAACCTTGCTTCCTAAAACCCCAAACTATTACTTCAGACTGTTCCAAAATGTTCTAATGGAACAGAAGTATGGTAATGGAAGTAAGTGATGAAACACCTGTTAGTTAACTAGCAAATGTTCTCATACCCAAAATGTGCTTTTATTTTATGTTCAGAGAAAATCTCATGTTCAAATCCTAGTTTAGCCATCACAAAAAAAAAGTGAAATTCATCAGGCCCTAAAGTGGAGGTTTATGCAGTGGTCTCCTTGTTGGATGAGGTCCTGGGAGGTGTTTACCATTCCTGGGCTTGCCGGTGGTGTTCAGACAGGCTCAACCAAAGCCAGGCTTTCCCCTCTACCTCCTAGGTGTGCTGGAAAGTAAAATCTGAAAATTCCCAAGCAAAGCAGACAGTACATCAAAATTTCAGAAAGAAAAAAGATTGGCAAGCCCCAGCAGTGAACATGAGATGAGCACTGTGACCTGAGGAACTGACGAAATCAGTCTCACTGGCAGAAGCAAGCAATTAATATGCTTACTTCTGAAGAGTAAACACTCTTCATCTCAGGGTTCAGCAAAACAAAGAGCTGAAACCCCCTTATCTTTTGCATTTTTCCCTCCCCACATGTTGTCTCTGAAGGAACAGAGAAAATTGAGGTCTCAGAGCTTTTTTCCATTCTTTAGTCTGACTAAAGGTGACTCCGGCTCAGTGCAGCGAGGGTCATCTCCCTCCCCCAGATCAATATTTTAATATGACTTATCAGAACAAGAATGAATTGTTTACTTTAAAACCTCAGGATCCCATAAAGGGAGAGGGAAAGGTGTCCACTGGAAGCAGAGGCTTGCAGCAGCTGCCCACTGCTGGGAACTCAGAAAAGAAACCAGGACTCCAAAGACTTGAGTACAGACAGTCAGCAAAATGTCCTGCGAGAGAATCCCAGTTCTGCCAAGCCCTAACAACACACCAGAGGATCCTTTGGCTGTTGTCTCTGATGGTAAGTGCCTTCCTGAGCAAAATTCATGCGAGGAAAAGGAAATGCTAAAAGATATTAAGAAAAATAAAATAGTGCAGGTGGATTTCCAACACTAAGCACTTCAGCATACTAAAATATCTACACATGCCCAGGGCTTAACTGTGTAATTTAACAGGATTTAATGTCTTGGACCTAGGGATCTCTACCTGCACTTAGAAAGAGATGAGGCTTTTGTTAGGGTAGGGCAAACCACCCTGTTTATTGTTTTTAAGGAATGGGGTGGTGGGGAAACTGACAGACTTTCTGGGGGACCAGAAATGCTTCCAGGTCTGGCCATGTGGGAAGGACAGGTTCTGTGACCCATCTCAAAAAACCCTCTTGAAAGCCCATTTGTTCTTCACAGTGCTCCTCTGCATTGGAACATCCCAATGATGTTCTTTACACAGATGTCCAGCAGAAGAGAAGCAAAAAGGGGATTTTTTTTCTCTGATGTTTATGCTTTGTTTTCTCCCTGTAACTTTAAACTTTCCCATTATTTTGTTTTTTTTTTTCCCCTTGCAGTACTAAAAACTAGCAACCATTTCTCTTTCTTGCATGATATTTTGTCTTGGAAATATTCCTGTTGATTTGCTGGAAGCTTCCACATAGCTGAGGGACTAAAAATTGCCTGTTTGCAGTGGCATCAGCTGCCTTGCTTTCCCCTTACATGTTCTGCAGTGAAGTCAAGTCCTTTTGCCAGGATTTCTGGGCTTTCCTGCTCTGCACAGGATTGCCAGGCTTTTCCTCAGGGAGCTTCATTAGTAGGAATTTGCATCATCCTTCCCCTCTGCTGCAGAGAGAAAGCTGAGTAAAATGTGTATGAGAAAAGGTAAGGGAAGACACCAACACTGAGGTGAATTAGAAAGCCAGGTACAGCACCTCTGTCCCTTTGGCATTCATTTCTCACTCTCACCAGCTGCAGCATAGGCACATTTACCAAAACCAGCCCTGTGGACCTCAGGGCTACAGCTGCATTCTTACTGACAGAATGTTCTGGCATTACTGGGTTTTTGCCATCATTAATTCCAAAGACTCAGTGCCATGGGATGCTCAGGGTGTGCTGCAGCTCGCCTCCTTCTTTCAGAGATGTCTCCTTCATATCTGGGACTACATAGGAGCCTGACCTGTGGATCTGCACATCTGCCTGTTTTGTGTGTGTGTTCAAATGCTCAGCTCTGTCCCACTGCAACACTACAGACTCAAAACACAGACAGAACCAGTGGGACATGAAAATCCCTTGGATGTCAGCCATGTCTGAGCATTTCTAGGCTTGCTTTTGTGGCAGGGATGGGAATGCCAGATTATTACTGTTGTAATAATCACACTGGAGAAATGAAACAGCCTGATCTGGTAACCAGACACTGAAGCTCCATTTCTCTGCTGTTCTGTCCACAAGCAAAGGGCACTCAGAACCCAGCTTCTACTGCCAGCTTGTGGCACTGAGTTATCACAAATCCTTCCCTGAGATTTGATGTAAATCAATAATTAAACCAATCCAGAGCCCTACTAAGTCTGCCCTGACCTATAAACACTGGTTGAACTATATTACAATTGGGAAGAAGATCCAGGTAAGATATAAAGTTAGATCACAGGTGAGGAGACCCCTGTTACACTGTAAAGAGCAGGCTGGTGGTTCAGGTGTGTCAGTACAGGTGGACAGCAGCTCATCTGGTGCCTTGGTATCACCGCTGTGCAGGCATTTGATGCTGTAGAATTGAGTGGGTTGATTTGTGAGCTCTGTGCTCCCTTCACAAAAAGGGATTGATGAGAAGGCTAAACCCAGGGAGGAGTTCTCAGAGGATGAGCCTTTTGAGGGCTTTAGCTTATTTAACACTCTGTTGCTAAAGCAGAACCAGATCCAGAAGACTATTGGAGAGTCTGGGTTTACTACACATGGGCAGCAAATTCTCCCCAGTATGTAAAATGGGAATGCATTTCCGAGCGTAAAACTAAATGAGAGGGGAGTGTAAAAGCACTACAGCAAGACATCTCATTCTCATCTTTTGGCACAAAAAGACAACTGCATCCCCTCCCAAGAGGCTTCTAACCAGTCCACAGGGGATTCTCTTTTGAGCCAGAAAGTTCAATTTTCAGTACTTACAAAAAATAAAACTACTGCTGTTCACCCCAGCCCTGGTTTCTAACCTCCCCCCTTCCATGTGCTCCTCCTTCTCTGTTTTCTCTGCCTCTCTGCAGCATTCAGATGTGATGATGGCATATAACTGAATTTCCATGGGTTACAATTCCCTGTGCAGCATGCTTGTGTGCTCTTAATCCACTCCTTAGTCCACATAATCTTTTATGGGATGTTTTCTACTCACTGAGAGTGTGCAGAAATGTTATTTGGCTAGCTAAACACAGAGAGAAACACTCTGAAACACCTAGCCTGTGCAGAGACGAGCACCACAGCTATGGACCCTAGAGCTTAATTCCCTGATGCACAGGTGCTGATGTGTCCCAGAAGAGCATCATGGAATAGCACAGGGGAAGTGGGGCCAGGACTAGAGACCAGCTTGGCTGTCTTGTATGTGGGCTGCTCAAAAACGCTGCTAAAAACAAGTATATGAAAATCAAATGTAATCCCCAGCATTGTGATTCCTCAGATCTCACATAGCTACAAAAGCCTGATGCTGACTCTGGGCTGACTCCACCACTTAGAGGAAGACACAAGCCCTAGCAGAAATGACTCATCCCTCTCCTCAGGAATTTGCCTCCAGAATAGTACAGATTACTTTCTCAGGTGCTGTCCATCTCCCTTGTCTGTAAAGGCACTCAAAGCCACTTAGCTTTTACATTCCCACAGCTAGCAGAGACACAATATTCACCTCAAACTGTGGTGTTATATTTTAGTTAAATGGTATGCTCTGTCTCACCCCTCGAAAATGTATGGAATCAAACCAATTCAGGATCCTCTGTCCTACCTCCTTGTGAGGACCCCAATGTGCCACATATAAATATGCACAAACCTGCTCTTGGGTGTGTTTTGCAGGTCTCTGCTGAAGTCTGCGGTGTGCCTCCACCACTCCTTCCACAGGCTAAGGACTTGCTCCCAGAGCTGTGGAGTGTGACAATGGTGTTTGTGTCCAGTCTATCAAACGCCATTATCACACTAAATAGTTCCTGGCAGACAAGGCATCAGGTCAGGAAGGTTTGGGACCTCTGGCAGTACATCTTCCCACTGTGCTGAGGAATAAACAACAGTGGTACGTGCACAGCCGGATGACTCTGCTCCTTCTTTTAGAGGCAAAAGCACCAGAATATGTGAGAAATCCATACTCTCATACATGCACTTCCAGATCCCCAATGTAAAGCACACCAGACATCTTAAGGAATCATCACTATACTGTCATCATTAGGAATGTGGATTTCCTTGGCATGAATAGGAGTGTGTTTACCTCTGAGAGGTCAGCTTGTGATTTCCATTGAACTGACCAGGACAATAAAACTGCAGGCAATTAGCCAGTAGAGTGAAATTCCATCTCTGACTTTGGGACCAAACTACAACATACATTTGAAGTATTAATTAGCTGAGATGCTCATGGCATTTTTCAAACAGAACACTTCCCAAAATTCTGATAAAAATCTATTGCCTCTAACTTGAAACACCATTTATCCAATGCTTTTAGTTTTGTTCCCATCCCTCCACACTCAAGCCCCTTATGTTCTAAACCTCCTGTTTTGGAAACAGTCACAATGTCCTCACAGAAATTCTTCTGAACACTATTGTAAAGAGTAGGCATCCTCTGTAGGAACTTCCAAAGGCCTAAAGAAAGCCAGGTACCAGCAGTGCACTGAGAAGCCTAAATCCCACTGAATAGTCCAAGATTTAGGCTCAAAGGATGTTATGCTCTGATTTGCAATGGAAGTGGTAACTTTAATATTCATCAGTGTGTTCCAAACTTCACCTTTCCTGACTTCTAGTTTTAAGTAACCCAGCATGCATATGCATATGCAATACTGTGCAAAACTTGTAGTTGGCATCTTAAATATATTGATGTTTCCATAGCAGCTGAACCACTGATGTGGGCCATTGATGTAGACACAGAGATGTTCTTCTCCAATACCAGTCCACAGAAGCCTGTAAGGAAATCCAGGAGATGGCTTAGTTTGTTTTCAAAACTTTGCCCCAGTGTTAAATCTCAGGCACCAGGAGCACAAGATCATCTCTTTCCTTTGTTGCTGACATCAGCATCAGGATGATTCCAAAACAATGTCAAAAGGCAAAAGACTAAAGTTATCCCCTCAGGTCACTGGTGCGTGTCACTGCTCCATGTCCTCAGGAGTAGTTTCACAGGGTGGGATAGTGAGACTCAGTGCTCTGAATAAATTAAGTCTCTAGGTTCTCTTGCCTTCTTGGGCACCATTTTCTTTACTGTTGATGAGTTTGGCAGATTTTTGCTTTTAGTGGATGTCGCTTTCCTCTGTTTTTGATGAGTGGTTCGGAGAGATTTCAGCCCCAGCATCTCACAGTACTCATTGCACTGGTGGAGGGCTCTGAACTGCTCAATGAAGGAAAAGGAGCAGTTGCCTTTAAACCCCTTGTATCTGTAGTAACAAAGGGAAAAAAAAAAAACCAAATGGGAATTCAAGATTCATTTTCAGCACAGGGAGGCAGAGTATGACTGCTGACTCATAAGCAACTTGAAAACATTAAGCAAGTCTCTTGTACCCATGCTGGCTTGAGAAGCATCGACTGCCACAGAAACTCAGACTGGGTCATTGGGAGGTGAGAGGAACCAGGTAACTAGTGGTGTGACAGAAGAGGGGAAAAGTTCTGTGGGCTGGGTCCTGGCACTGTCTTTCACGGCATTAAGTTGGGAATAAAATTGTCTGCTGGCTACCTTTCTCAGTAACACACACATGAAATCCATGCTACATCATTCTCCATTAACAGTTCTGTTGGCCACCAGGAAGAGACAAGGTTGTTGCACAAGGTGTTTCAGAACTAGAAGCTCTTTCCATCTAAACATATACATGATTTCCATGCCATGCTGCTCCCCTCCCCTGGCTGCCTACAGGATCTCAAGGAGTCAAGCCCCTCAGGGAAGGATGGAAGGAATGTTCCTGAGGAAGGCAGTCTCATCCAGCCTCCACTGTACCTCCCACCTTGAGAAGTACAGGGCACATTGTATCCCTCTTCTCCTCAATGTGCCTCTGGATTATTACAGTCCTCCCAGGGCCTGCTTTTTAAGATGCATCAGCTTATTTTAAAAAGGTGTACCTGCTCTTCAAAGGATCCTTTTTGGTTAAATTCTCAGGGTGGAGAAGGGGAAAAAAAAGGCCAGGGTGCTCGACTCCTTTTTTAACCTTAATCAGTGCCTGTTCTACCCTGTTCTCTTGGTTTGCTGGACATCCAGTCTCCTCAGAGGTGAACTGTGAGTTGTGACTGCACAAAACCAACCAAACAAGATTTAGTTCTGAAATGAACAGAGGATGCTCATTCCCAGCATCCAGAGAACATCCTTCTTCAGGCAGACTGCACAGTGCTAAAGAGAACACTGCTGCTCTGAGAAAGTCAGGCTCCTGCTGACAGACAGACCCTACTCTGGAGACCCCACTCAGCTGGCTCTGAACAGCAGGTGAACCTCAAAGGGATTTTGCCCTCCTCTCCAAGTAAGCTGTGTGTTTGTTTAACCAAAGCAAGTTGAAGAGGCATATCATTGCTGCCCTAAGACTATCCTGCAGTCCAGCAGGGTCATCAGTGGTTCTCTTGCTCCCTTGGAGAAATCAGAGACTTCAGACTTTACTGAGCTGCTCTCAAGAGGTCACAGATACATGTTTTGTTGGTGGATGCACCAGACACACCCACAGAACAGGAATTCCACAGCCAAACACACCTGCCCTCAGCAAGGGAATTTCTTCTATCCAGCACCAAACCAAAACAAATCTTCCTTAAATCTGAAGGGGACATGTTGGATTTGCCCTCAGGCTTAAACTCCCCAATGCCTCTTGTTACAATGTGGGGTAAAGCTAAACTTGTCAGTGCCCTGGAACCAGGCAGAGTTTCAGATCCAGACTTGGCAACCAGTATTCCTGTTAATTACCATAATCGTGGGTTACCGTGATCCTAATTCCCTCCTTAGTGTGCACCATTCCTGGATAAATCCCTGGGCCCTCATGAACACTGCGTGCACAGAGCTAGGCACTGTGCTGTGTTTTTTTTTTTTTTTTTTTTTTTTTTTCCATTCGCCACAGAAGCTACAGAGTAGCTGATTTTAAGGCTCAGGGGCGGCACTGTGGCCACGTTAAAAATGCTTCCCTGGAGCTCCTGTTCCTAGCTCCATTTCGCCCTCTCCTGACAGAACTGCAGTGCAGCTCCTGCAGCACATTGACCACACACCACACTGCTTTGGGCTCCTCTGGTTTCCAGTTCCCTGGCAAAACATACAGAGCAAGAACAAAAGATCAAAATTCTTTCCTCCACACATCGCAGACTCTGTTTTGGAGTACAGAAGAGATATGTTCTGTGCCTCCTCTGCCAGCACTGTTCAAACCACACCAGTCCCACTCTGCATTTCTGGCTCACTAGAACCATGTGTTCTCCCTTCATGGGACCAGGTTAGCTCTCAGCAGCTCGGCTGAACACAGCCCAAAGCAGCAAGGCCCAGCAACACACAGGAGCTCTGGGCACTGAGCTGATTTTTCCCACACATGTTCACAGAATTAAAAATCCAACTGCAGACATTAATTCTGAGAATGTTCTTTCCAGGAAAGGAGCATGAAAACAAAACACAGGAGCAGGAAAAATCTGTCATCTTGCAGGAATACCGTTAGCTAAATAACAAACAAAATGATACTCAACATTTTCAGGAGGTTATTCATTTAGGGAAATTATTTTCCTTTCTATATGACTGAAGTGATCCTTACTACAGCTTGCATTGTGTGCTCACTTCCTCCTCCCCAACACAATGTGTGTTTTTATAGGAATCATTTCCCACAGTGGGCTTGACAACATTCACTGAAGCATTTTTATAAATCTTCTGATTCCCGAGAACAGTGTTGCCTAATTAAAACATTTATTACTTTTTTTGATTTGTAATAGGATGATGTACATTCATTTCAACTGCTTTTACTTTGGATCCACAGCTGCAAGAGTAAATCAGTCTAACTGAATGAATGCCAGCTTGCAAATGTTCAAGATTCTCCCAGAATATTCTAGAGTCACATTTTTAATAATTTAGGTGATATTGCGAGGTTTCTTCTTGTATCCCGGGTATACAGACATGGTCCAATTTAGAATAAAGGCTGAACACATGATCAGATCTTCTTTCTCCTGCCAGATTCTCAAAGGAGAATGTGAAATTAAAGCACTTGTCCCCATCCCCTTTCCCTGTCCAGCAGCCACTGCCTACTCCTATCCACAGCTCTGCTGGCCTGTGCTATAACTAGAAGCCTTAATTAACTTAAGAGAAGTGGACTAAAATTAGAATATTACAGGCCTACATCTTTACACATAGGCTTAAGTTTCCTCAAAAGAGCTGAAGCCTTTGCAACACCACTAGAAAACAGTCTCTAGAAATGTCCTGAATAATCTTTTGTTAAGGCTCAGAACTGCTGTTTTTGAGAGAGAAAGGGGAGAGATACCATCAAATCCCTTCACAATTGTCCTTGTTTATCAAGGAAGTGGCCAATACACAACCATGAAGGGTCTTTATGAAAGCTTGTGTCACAAATACATATCCCAAAGTTCCGGCACTTTTGCTGGCTGCAGGAGGGATTCCGGGTTGCCTTTTACCTCGGACTGCAGCCAGTGCTGGCCCCGTGTGTTCAGCCCTACCTTCCTCCAGCTGATGGACCACCAGGAGCCTTACCTGCTGT
This sequence comes from Anomalospiza imberbis, assembly GCF_031753505.1. NCBI lineage: Eukaryota > Metazoa > Chordata > Aves > Passeriformes > Viduidae > Anomalospiza > Anomalospiza imberbis. Next base: position 18,543 of record NW_027100387.1, on the reverse strand, counting down.
CACCTGAACCCTTCATGTCACTTGTGAAATGCCCTTTGGACAACCCCCTTTCAAGGGAGGCATGCAGGAAAAACAAAGCTCAATCTACAGGGTAGCCCCATTCTTTCATAACAAAATGAAAGTGTTTCCTCTACAGGTGGGTTTCCATAAATATGAACACAAACAAGTTAAAACACTTAGATAAGGACTGCTTTCTTCTAAAGTTAAAGCAAGAATGAATTTCCAGTGCACCCTCCCCCATCCACATTTAACTGTGAAGAGACAGACGAGTAAAATACAACCACGCTGCTGAGAAATCACGTTCACTCACCCTTTGGCCAGGGTTGCTATGCCAACATCCGTTAACTTCATCCCTACACCTGCAAGGCAGCAAGGAAAGCACAGAGCTTAGCTTACACTGGAATTTCTGGGGCAATATTCACATATGGAGACATTAAATATTATTTATTGAGTCACCTTTTTAGCTTTAATTAATTGTCACATTTTTTTCAAAGCATTTTAAAGCATCCCAGTTAAGAAGAGGATGTTCTCTGTGTCACCAGCAGTTTCTAGAAGTCAGGCTCATGCCACTATTTTAAAGCTGTCAGGGTGATCAACATCACAGCTTGTTTCCCATGCTAGGATTTTGTTCTTTCTCCTCCTTTTAAATTAATTCAGGGATCTTGTTTAGATGCCTTTTTGCTATTTTTCCTGCCTTCACATGTAAAAGAATACAGGATGTTTCCTAAGATTCCAGCTTTTTCTGTTTTTATTTAAGAAGGGTCTGTCTTCCCCTGTTCCAAATACACTGCAGGACTGAAGAGGAGTCACACCCATGGGAGCTGAGGTAGCACTTAGCAAACACGAGGGTGTTTCTTCACTATTCTTCCTTTTGAAGGAATACATTTCTTCAAAACTAGCCAGGACCCAAATGTGGAGCATTCCACTGCTGAGTGATTGTTGGTGAGTATTCAAATACAAAGGGGGAGGACCAGGGTGTTATTAACACCTGAAGTCTTTCACTCAGCAGCTATTTCATTAATCGCTAGGTGGTGGACAAAAAGGCGGATGTGGCTCATACACAGTGTCCTGATTCGCTAAGGTACATGTGAAAGAACAACTCCTCCATTAAGAGTATAAGATTTAGTTTTCTTTTCCAAATTGCCCTCTTACAAGAACATAAGCTAGATAAAAATTGCCCCTACTCAAACAACTCACCTTGCAGATCAGTGACAAGCAAGTTCCCATTGGTCTTCTCATACACCCAGTGCTGAAAGGTGCAACACTTTCGGCCAGCCTCTGAGTCTCTTCTCAGGAAATTCACTTCCTTGCCATCCTTGACAGAGTATTTCACAAACTCCCCAACCAGCTCCTCCTCCACTGTGGCATAGGGGATGTTATTAGCAGGGCGATGAATTAGAAAAATCTGAATGATTCTGAAATCAAGGGACAGAAACTAATAAAATGCTGAGAATTCTTTCAGTAAGAGGGTAAGAAACAGACAAAAGTGGCCAGTGATCTCAGAGAGTGAATGAACAGCAACCAACTCTAAACCAAGCTGGAAGAGCTGTAACACTGTTCCCAGGTTTCCTCTTTCCTCTTTAGTCCTAGCAATCAGTGGGTTGCCATGGCACAGGACAGTATACGTAAGCATATATATATATAAAAAATATATATTTATACTCACTCTGGTACTTCTCCAAAGCCTTCCAAGGGTTCAGCTTCAGCTGCATATAACTTTGCATACTCTCTTGCAGTATTTTGGACATAGCATTCCTGTATTACAACAGACATGCCTATGGGAATATTGCTCAAAACATTCAACAGATCATCTGTTTGAACATGGGGACAGCTTTGGCCCACAGGTCTGGATTACAAAGGCCAGGGGCAGCTCACCTGCAGTGCCAGACTGTAGTTCTTCTGCAGCAGCTCGTCCCTGCTCTTGGTGCCGTAGGTGAGGGCGCTGTGCACCTTCAGCACGCAGGAGTGGCCGGGGGCGAAGGCGGGTGCCAGGCCCTGCAGCACGCGGCTGCGGAAGGCTCTGCGGTGCATCCCCTCGCCGAAGTGCAGCCCCTCTGTCATTATTGCTCCATGCAGTGTCCCACCAAAGTAGCTGGAGCTGAGGGGATCTTCTCTGAACATCAGCTGCATGAATTCGATTTCTTCCACACCTAAAACATAACAGGAATCTCTGCAGGCACCAAGAGGGGTGGGCATGGGACAGCAGATGCATCTCTCCAGAGAGGAGGGAAAAAATGCTCAGTGGAAGCACAAATTGTATTACTGAGGGCTGGGACCCCAAGCAGCTCCTGAGAGGCAGCTGCTTGCCTGTACGATCTAAAGCCAGCATGGAGAAAGGTGGCAGTTCAAGATCAAAAGGAGAGAAGACAGAGTGTAGCAAACAAGTCTGTTACAGATGAAATCAAGGAAGACTCTGGGTTTCACCCCTTTAAATGATCATTGGAATCCAAATGCAAAAAAAAAAAAAAATTCATAAGGGGGGAAAAAAGTTAAGCACTGAGAGAAACTAAAAAATTCTAACTGCATTTCAAGTGTCTCTAATAATAACATTTCGAGGACCATCAGTAAAGAAGATAAATAGGAGACTAGAACTACAACACAAGGAAGTCCTTCCAGCTGTCCCTTGCAGTTACCTCTGGTTTAGCCTCTGTACACTATTGCTTCTTTTCAAAGCACAGAGGAAACACTGCACAGATATGGCCAGAATTAGAACACTCCTTAATTCCACCTAAAATTCTCAGATTAAAAGTTATACAGTGCTGCTACATGAAAAGTCCTGTCTTTATTTTGCACAAGGAAATAAATGCTTAATTTTAATTCTTCAAGGAAAAGAAAGAAAAGTCACCATGCCAACTGAAGGCCTGGATCTCTGCAGGCTGTTGAAGAATGACAACCCCACTGGCAAGGCACTATCTTTAGCTGCAGCACAGGCCATATGCCAGGTGTCACTGAACACCAGTTAACACACAGGGAAAGCATTCCAAAGGCACTCCATGCCTGCCTTTCTCCTGGAGTACAGTTACACAGCAGGTGACCTGCAAGAACCATGTGTTTGTGCCAAAGAGCTGCCAGTCTGTGTGTCTCTGTATGATGCCATGCAATGCTACTTCACTTTATATTTACCTTCATAACTCTGAAAACTTGAGAGACGTTCCAATACTAGGAGGAAACAAAACAAAAATAATTTTGTAGTAAAAAACTCTGAATGGAAACTGTCATTGTCATTATTATTAATCAAAACTCTAAACTGAGGCTTACCTGCAGCAGTCAGGTGAAACTCAGCAGTCACCTTTCCATACATGTTATTCAAGCAGCAATAATACATTCCCTGGTCTTGGTAACTGGCTTCAGCTATTTCCAGAGAGATGGGAGAGTCATCCTGGGCACTGGAACAGAGCATGTTGTGCTATCACATATTTCACTTGTTATCACCGGAAAAACTGATAAATTTGATCTCTCTGCACTGTTTATTTGTTAAAACACAGCACAATTATTTAGCAGAGAAAGGAATGTATTAATACTACAATTGATATTGCAATACAACAATCAAAATCAGAAGAGTTAAAACAAGAAGAATCAGAATAGAAAGTTTAAGCAATTCATGCAAGTTTTTCTCCCCACTTAAAAGAACATCTAAGAAGAACCCTTCCTACAAAATTTTTCATCTTCTCAGAAGTGTGCATTTTGATGGAAATGTATTTTCGTTTTTTTTTTTTCTTTTGGGTAATGTTAATTTTGTATTTTTGAAACATTCTAAACAGTTTTTTAGATCAGAGTGTCATTACTTCTACAAGGAAAATAACTAATTTCATTAAAATGGAAAAGGTAGATTCTGTTAATGCCATTAAGGAGCTTTTATTTCCACCCTTCTCTAGGTTAAATGAGGTTCAAACTTCTTTGATATTTTTTTAATAGCTGGATGACACTGGCTGTGAACAAGCTGAGAGGTGATGTAACACAAACTGTGACCAATATCAATGCATTGTGAGAAGATCTGCCTCCTATGAATAGCAAAGTTACTCCGAAACTCCCAGTCCTTCAGAGACGTTCCCTTACCTTCTCTGCAGCTGAGCCAGTACCTTGGAATCTTTAGTCCATGTAATGGTGGAGTCACCATGAATGTCACCAAATTGACAGCACAGCTTAATACTTCCAGAGCAGTTGGGGAATAACTCTGCTTGGATCTTCTTCAGCAGCCTGGGGGCTTGAAACAGAAGAACCACAGTTTAGGATTTGGAGACAATTACACTGTTTTGACATTTTGACATTGCGTGTTAAGAACACGAACGCTGAAATCCCTGGCAAGTAATTTTGACTTCTTGTGTCTCAATATTAATAACTAGCAGAATTTTTTAGCTGATCACAGCCTGGGAAAAAGTCCCAAAAGGTCCTGCCAGCCTGGATCTCTGCTGGGATTTTTCACTGCCTCACAGAACACTCCAGTGTCTTTGCACATGGGCAAGGTGTGGGCAGGGGGCTGGAGGGCACTTGGAAAGAAAGGGAATTGACATATACTTAGAGGAAGGTTTTGGGATCACACCACAGCCCCACCTCAAGTGACACATCCCTGCTCGATGTAAGAGATATAAAATGCAAGATGTTTTGTTTCCAACTGTGTTAATTCTGAGCTGTTGCACTCTGAATGAGGTAGCACGGCACGTGAAGCTCAGGGATCCCATTTCTGCAGATTACTGTGTACTGGTGTTACTCCAGTAACACCCAACTTAAAGGGTCAGGCACACTGCCACGGTTTTCCCCATTCCCAGTTCCAGGCCCCATCCAGTCCAGGTCTCCCCACTGGACTGGCAGTCCCTGAGTCCTGGGCCGTGTGAACCTCTCTGTATCAGGGCTAAAATGACACAGACAGGACCTGACAGCTCTAGAAATAGAACTAATGGCTCCAGGTTCCTGCCCTGGCCAGTTTTCTCTCCTGCAGCTGAAACAATGCAAAAGAACACTGAGTATATTCCACAGCAACCAAACCAGCCTTTACATAATGCCAGGGAAAGGGCCACAACTGTGCTCTAGAGTACAGACATACTTTAGTCGAGACTGAGGCAGAGCAGAAAGAGGTGAAGAAAATTCAGTGTTATCTGATGCAGCCTGAATGTTTAAAACATTTTGCAAGTGTAGCCTCAAGTAAAGGAAACAGGTCAGGCATTGCACAGTCACTGCAGTTTGCTTGCTCTGCTTTGAAGGAATGTGTCTCTCCTCCCACACATCTGGTTCCCTGGCACAGGACGCATCTTTGAACAGAGAAAAATCTGGGGTTTTTTTTAAATGTGATTAGAAAAAGCAGAAGTCTCATGAGACCACACAGTAATTAGAGTGTATGAAAAGCTCCACAAATGTGTATCTTACCTTTAGTCACTGTTCAGTCTTGCTCTGACCTATTAAATTTTAAGATGTGAACATGAAATGTCATGTCAAAAGGTAAAAATAAGACCTTGGTCCTTGCAAACTACCCATAGAAACAACAAATCCCTCATCTGCCCAGCGGTCACAATCCTGCTACAGTGTTAGCAATCCTCTAGAGATTCTGACAGCAACCCGGATCTCCTTTCAATTATTTGTTTCCTGTACCAGTTTCATATTGCTCTTTTCATCCGTGTAATTTTTGCAGCAGGGTAAAGCAATGCAGAACCAGTCAGCAGTCAGCACATAGGACCTCAAAACATTGTTTATCAGTGGTACCCTACTGCTAACAATAATACTTTGCTAGTAATAAATCCTTTGGTAACCAAGAGGGGAGAATTGCAGCTGGGAGCTGCAATGCAGGAACATAACTGGGAACACAGCCCTGTGGGAACAGAAAAAGTAGTGGGCTTGCAGCTGCTAGGTGGTGTGTAGTTATGCAGTACCATTATGCTGTTCATCTGTGAAAAGTTACACCAAGAAGCCAGTGAGGCAGTGATTATTTCAAATAGGTTACAAAGCTCATGAATTGAATATACTTGCAAGCTGGGAAAGGGGTTCATCTCCGTGGCATTGGCATAGCACTCATTACTAAATCTGGAAATAAAGCTCCATGAGGGCAGGACAGCTTTAGCTGACTGAGTCAGTCTGAAAGAGGCTTGCAGTGCCTTTCAATAACCTTAATTTTGTACTGTAGCCAGAACGATGGGAAAGGACAGAAAAGAAAATCCATTTTCTCTTACCTTTGCTTGCCTTTTTCAAAATGAGTTTCCTTTGCTCTTTTCTTTCCTCTTTATGAATCACGCCTCCCTCGCTCTTCCCAGACTTTTTAACGCAGCTGGGATCCTTGCTGACACTTCCCCTCTCCTCCAGCCTGGGTTTTTTGGACAGAGTTGCTGATGGTAATTTCTTCTTAGCTCCAGCAGCTACATGCCCGCTCTTTGTTGTGTCCTCTTTACATTTGGTGGGCTCAGACTCTGCAGCAGCCATTGGTATCTGGCAGGATTTTGACCCTTCCTGATTTCTTTGACTTTCTGCATTGACTGGGAATGGACCAAGTGTGGTCCATGCCAAAGAGAATGATGGAGTTCTTCCCTGGGGTGGTTGCTCTTGAAAACACTGGTTGTTCCCTGAATCAACTGGTGGCAAATTTACTAGACCACTTACTACACTCTCTGCTGTCCTGACTTCCTTCTTTTTATCATACTCAGTGGACTTAATTGAATTCTCAGCCTCAGCTATTCTGCTGGAAGGGATCGAGTTAGGCCAAGACTGCTCCGTGCTAATATTCATAATCTGTTTCAGAGCCTGGGACCCAGTCAAAGTGTGCAAAGGAGCCTTTGCTTCAGCTTCATCTGGGTTATATTCAATAGCTCTTGGAATCTTATGTTCATTTTCACACAAGGCTGCTTCCCCTTTGGTTTCTCCAGGGACCCTCTGGAACAGACCCTTCCATGACTTGCAGGAAATTTCCAATGTAGTTAAATTTTTGTTTACTTTGACTCCAGTTTGTATGGATCCAGTTTTTCCCTCATTTCTTGTAGCAGAACACGCCACTGCAGATTTACTGGGAAGGCCCTCTGAGTGGCTTACAGATGTGAGGAAGGGCAGGGTTTTGTTTCCAAGCAGCTGTTGGGAATGTAGCCGATCCGGGGAACCTCCATCCTCCCCACTTGCTGTGCTGTGGTGCTCACTTTGAGCCTCCGTGGGCAGCAGGGCACTGGCTGATGTTACACTTCCAGCTGAATAGGTGGGATTTTTTGAAGAATCTATTCTAAACCCTTCATCAGACCTGAAGGTGCTGTGAACAAAAAATGAATGCTGTTCTGCTGTATTACAAGGGGAAGCTGCAGTCTGACTCTCTGAAACCTGAATAACTCCTGAGTCACAGGAAGCTTCAGCCCTGTGTTCCTCAGGTATGTAAATCTCTCTGTGTTCTCCTCCTGGTTTACATGATTCACAGCTGGGCACTTCTAGATAAAAATCTCTTAAAAATGGCTCCCCAGAAGGGGGAGGGACTGCCCCTTCTTGTTTTGCTATTTCTGTCAGTTGGTCTGTATTTTGGGGTAGATTCTTATGTGTTACAGTTTCATGAACCTGAATTAAACTAGGCGATCGCATTACATTACTGCATTTCTGTGCATTAGAAACAATTTGAAAATCCTGACAGCCATTATTTCTTGAAAGATGGTAGCTGTCAGAATTAGTGAAATTTGGTGCACTCAAGCCTAAGTGATTTCCTTTTTCTGGTAAATTCACTATACAACTTTTATGTATGGTGTTAACAGAAGACTGTTCTTCATGTGTAAACTGACTGGTATTTTCACTGGGGAAAATGTCTTCCTCTCCAGGGAAATAAGCCAGTTTTCCTCTCACTGGATAGCAGTCTGTAAAATGACAGCCTTCTCCAGGTACAGACTCATTTGTCATGGGTATGTTGTATTCAGTGTGAAGTAACTGTCTAACTGTCTCCTGTGACATATCTGATATGTCAGATTTGGGACATGCTAAATTACCCCTCTGAGTATTTTGTAACCTTTGAGGAGAATCTGCTTCACATGTTTGGGCAGCATTATCAAAAGCAAGCTTCCCTTCCCAAGCCACAGTGGATCCATTCCTGTCCATGGCCATTGGATTTGGCTCCAAGCACTCCTGGGTACTTAGGAGGACACTGCTTGCTGAAACACAAATGGATGGTGTTTCCCTCTCATTCCCAGTGCCAGAATTTAGACAGACACCATCTGTTCCTACCACTTGTGCAAGACAAATGTTTCCTATGGATGCATTCTCATATGCTGCAGCTCTCTGCAGGAGGATATCAGAAACATTGCAGTAAGCTTTCTCAGTTCTGGGGTTACAAGCTGGTTCTGTGATGGGCTCCTGCTCTTCTATCAAATCCATTGGCAAAGGATGATCAGAAGAGGTCTCCTGCACAAAGTTCAGTTCCGTGACTTGGATATCTGTCAGACTTGTACCTAAACTTGGGATGCCTCTGTTTTCAAATGGGATTCGAGAGTCTGAGTCATCTTCATGAAGAAGTTTCCACAGCCTGTCATGCACTGCAGATATGTCAGCATCTCCTTTGCACTCAGGTTCTCCAGATTCCAGGACTGACTTGGGACTAGCTTCAGACACAGCCTCATTGGCTGATCGGCTGCAGAGAATATCTGGGTTACTGCTGTCATATATGTGAAGCCCAGACCTCTGCTCTCCCTCCACTGGCTCATCACACAGCTTTGCAGAAGAGAGAACAGCACACAAGCATTCCTGCTTATCAGGAAGAGAGTCCATATCCCATAGAGGAGAAGGGGAAACGTTAATCTCTGACTTTTTGCCATTCCTAATAATTTCTTGTCCGGAGAAGACCTGTTGGTGACAACCTCCTCTCTTTTCACAAGGAGCACAGTGAAGAGAAGAGGTCTGTAAATCTGCATTCTTTACTTGCAGCGTGTTTTCAGCAGAGAGATGGCTGGTTCCTGCACTCTCACAAGCCCTGAAGATGCCTTCCTTTTCTGTTCTGGGCTCCATACAGAGGTTCTCACAATTCTGGGTAACGCTTTTAAGATTAGCACCTTGACTCTTCAAAGAAGGAAAATAGAGCAATGTAATTAAAAATTAGAACTACAGCTTGACACAGGCCTGAAGACTTGCAATTTTTTAAACCTTTTTTTTATTTTTTAAATATTTGTCAATAGTCAAGTTTGTGACTTGTAACTATCAACATAATGGATTGAAATTAACCTCCTGGGTCTGAATCTGAAAGTGTTGCTCCTTAGAGAAGGATTTGTAATGAAGCTAATCAATTTTACCTCATAGTTTCTCACTGGTTTTTAAGCAGAAATAGTTTTGCAAGGTAATTCTCCTTTGCAAGTAAAGCCCCCACCTTACATCTATATCCCTCTGTTTGCACAAATGGAGTGTAACAAACAATCCCTAGAATACAGACTAAAAGTACATCACTGCCTCTGGGTCTCAGCTCCCTCAAAATCCACTACATTTGGGACTGCTTTTACTTATATTGTTCTCCAGCGATCCACCTTAGTGGATCTTGCCACTTCCCCGTTTCATGCAATGCCACTCAAATTCCCCTTTCCTAAAATGACACTCTCTTTTAAATGGCACGCCTGCCATGGAGTAGCTGAAATACCTCAATATCTGTAGTTATTTCAACTACTTTAGACAGGTGAAACAAAAGACCTGAGCTGTGCTTTGTCCTGCAGATTGACAGGCACATCCTGCCAGCATCCTGCTGTTCCTGCTCAAAAGGCAGAAAAAGAGGAAGAACTATAATATTTTAAAGGATGGAAAGTGAGTTCTCTGCCAGCAACAAAGAGGAACAGGCTGACCATGCACAGCTGTCAGGAGTCTATGCTCCAAAGCAGTACAGATTTTCTAAGGGATTTTTTCTTGGTGTATCTCCCAGGAAAGACTGGAGCCAACTTAAGACATGGGCAACAAAATGGGATGTTATCTGGCATTCCTAGGGTAGATCCTACTGAATGAGCAGGGCGGGCGTCATGAGCTGCAGTTACTGCAAGCAGGACTCCCCTGCTTGCTCTGACACAGAGCTCAGCCCCTCTGGCACAGCTGAGGCCCAGACCATTCCCTTGCAATGCCGAGCTCTCATCTCAGCCAGATGCCCAGTTACCTGGAACTTCTGTGCCAGTTCTGCTTCTCTTCTTTTTGGATAACACAATTGAAAATTTTCTAAAAGTGACAGAAATTTGTCTTGGGAAGGTCAAACCAAGCATCTCTCAGATTTTATGTGAACAGGCTGTTCTGATACGGGAAAAAATGAATAATAGCTCTGTAACCCACGAGTGACAACAGCACCTTGTGCCAAGAGTGCTGAACATTGACCACTGATAGGGACCCAAGGGTGCTGACCACTGAACTCTGACAGGGACAGGGTTCTGGCTGACCACTGAACTCTGACAGGGACAGGGCACTGGCTGTCTGCTAACAGAGACCATCTCCCCAATGACACCCAGCAAAGCCTCCTGGCTCTCTGTACACTATGCAACATCACACAGCTGGCACCGTTGGTCTTGGACCTATTATTAATGAAGTTGCTCTGAAGCACCAGGTAAATAAAGAATTTCACCTGGGGCTAGGCCATGAGGTCGTGAAAGGAGTGAGGGGCCTCCCACCTTAATTATCTAACGGAAGGAGAAGTCACTCGGCACAGCAGGTGCCACACAAGACACATTGCAAAGGTTGCTCCAGTTCAAACACTTGGCGCCAAGGGGAAGTGTAAATCCCTGGGTAATTAGTGCTGCGATCCCGTGGCTGCTCTGTACCCCTCAGCAGACCTGATTTCCACATGGACAGGGAAAATACCACACCCTTCCGAAGCAGTCAGCTGTGGGGTTTGCTGCGAGCCCCTCCCCTTGCTCCCGCAGAGCTGTCTCACGCTAGGCTCCAGCAAACGCCCCAGGGTACTTTTACAGAAACCCGTGTGCGGCAATAGATTAGTTCTTACCTCTCTTAGATTACACAGGCAGATTTCGGAGGAGTTTCTGGTTTACTATATGGGTGCTGTGAGAAGCTGTCCACATTTTTCTAGTGCTCCAAAAAAAGGAGCAGTATTCAGGCGGGATGCTTTTGCTTGGCACATTTTCAAGACCATATAATTTTGAACCTACACCTGAATTTCACTGTCATACACACGTTTAAAAATGGGGGGCTGGTGTCTCGTCCTTTTGTGTACACCAATACTCATTTTTTATCCAATGAAAAGTTTTGGCCATGGAAATGCAGACATACTGACTACGCACAACAAAAGTCTAATTGGCTGCTCTGAAATTTATGCCGGGCACCTGACAGCTGCTCTTGACTAAGAGGCTTCTGGGATTTAAATTATTGCACTAGACTTGGGAGGTTAATTCCAGTGAGGGGTATTCCCCATCATAAGGACATCATGTGCTCCTCAGATGGGATTGGAATTTTATTCCAATACACTGACACTACACGCAGAACTGGGAGATATTTTTGCCCAAATGATCAGCCGAAGAAAAGTATGTGCAACTGGAAAAAACTTTTTTGTGACAAATGGGATTTTTTCTGTGCAATTAGCTACACACCTTCAAACCAGAAAAATTTGGGATAACAAGATTATTCATTATTTAATAGTATTTATATATCTTGAGTCTTTACAAAGTGAAATAAAAATTATTATTCAATTTTCCCACTTAGGAAAACTGGTACAGCATCATACCAGTCTCTACAACTGTAGTGATTTCTCCAGCTCATTTTTTACCAACAGTATAAAATATACTAGTACATGGAGAGTACCGCAGGGGTTTGAACTTTTAATTGGTTTGTATGTTTCAATTGTAATATCCAACTCTTTCATTGTTTTATTTTTAAAAATCACAGAGCTCCATTCACCTCTGTAACATGAACTCTGCATTGAATTCCCTTTGTTGTTACAAAACCAGAGCAAACCCCTGCTGATTTGGTTTAGGTTTTCGGCACCATAAGTGGAGGATGGTTTTGTTTGTTGCATACAGATTGAAAAGAAAGTAAATCAAAGCATTCTCTGCTCAAATACCAACAGGTATTTGAGAAACTTTCTGGATTGAAAGAAGCGTTACTTTGCTAAGACCTGTGCAATAGCCTCCATATCAGATTTCCCCATCCAGCTGTCCAGAGGCCCATTAGTGACTCTCACCATTATCAGGCTCACTCTATAATTAGAACAGCTTAGGCTTTACTTGGGCCTTTTCTAAACCCAGATTTCCCTCCCAGCCGTAGCTGTCATTCAGAAGTGCATGAATAGTATCTTTCAAAGTAATTTTGATTTTACATTATTTTGTGACAAGCATTGAGTTCAGCGGAGCAGCTCTTTGTGTTAAATGATAAACATGTTACTTACCCCAAACGAGATTTTCTCATCTGGCATCTGGTTTTGCTCAGACAGCCCCTGAGTCCTTTTCCTTTCCCAGTGACTTTCTTTATCTGCCTCTTCTGTTGCACACAGCCCAGCCTGCATTTGCACGCTTTCTGCCTCCTCAGGAATCTCTGCTGAACAGACACCTTCCTGACTGGGAGACGGAGCTCTGGATTCCCTACCTGCTGCTGCAGCCTGGAAAGACTGTCCTATAGTACTTACATATCTGCAAAGTTCTATAGGGTTTAGCAGCTTGAAAAGGTTTCTCCTCAGACTTTCTGTTAAGGTACTGACAGCGTGCAGTGCATTTCCCTCTGGCACATTCCTTCTCCCCTCCTCCAGCAGCAGTGAGCTTTCCCCCAGCACGTCCCCGTCGGGGCTGGTTTCTGTCGTCCCCGAAGCCTGATCTGTGCAAGCAGCACCTATGCCATTGGCAGAGGAATCTACCTGGGCAGGGACAGCGTCCATGGGTTTTGGTTCGTCCCTTGAGGAACCTGCAGCCAGATGGCCACTTCCATTAGTCTCTTCTTCACTTCTGGGATGTTCATTTCCAGTGGCTGCAGAAGCAACAGGCACTTGATTCTTCTCTTTGTCTTTCAAAATGGTACTTTTATCTCGGTGGTGTCCAACAGTGAGAGTCATCTCTGTCTGCAGAGCTGACTGGCTGTACATAGAGGGGTCTCTCCTTACATTTACTCCTTTGATTTTTGACTGATGCTCACAGAAGCCAATGGGGGTATCCATAGGCGTAGTGTTATCTGACACTTGGAGCACACAAGGCATTTCACTGAGGAAGTAAGCACACCCATCACAATCCTTACTCAGTTTTAGATCATCTTCATCATCACTTTCTAATAAAAATTGTAATTTCTTTTTCCAGATTTCATCTTCATGCACTGTCAGCACATCTGAACATTCAAAGTACTCCAAGTCATCATCAGAAAAGTCATCACTTACACTTGTTACTTTTTCTGCATAAATCTCCAGAACAGTGGCAGAATTTTCAGAGTCATCTTTTTCAAAATCGGTGAGATTACTTATGGAAGTGTCTGCCTGCTCACCCAGCAGGGAATTCCTGGTTAGAGGTCTGCCCAGCCCAGTCCTTTTACATGCCTGGACATCTGCCAGAGACTGAGGAGATCCAGTGTCTTGTGTGTTAAGGCAACAGTTGCCTTTGTGACAAGTGGTTACATCGGTGGGGTGGGAAGGCACCTGTCTGCTGCAGTATTCCTCCACTCTTCCAGCACCTACATCAACCACACCGTTAAAATGAAGCAGGTCATCAACATCCTCTGACAAATCCCTCAGGCAGGAAAAAGTTGCCTGGGATTTAACTACATTTTTAAAATCCATGTTGTCTTCTGTGTTAGGCAAGTGTCTTGAGGGATTTCTTAAGTGGAGACAAAACTCCTGATTTGCTGAGCTTCTCAAGCAGCAAATGAATGATTTTTGGAGAGTCAGAACCTGATGAAATCAACACAGTCTCACCCTCACAGGGGGAACTCTCGCATTGTGCAAAATGTTTCCCATTTTGCTCATTCTACCCTGAAGTCTGTCATGAGTTCATTTAGGACAACAACAAATTCTGGGCAAGTTTTGTTCTTTGTATGTGGTTCTGGGTCAAAAGAAGTCATTCTAGCTCTCAACGAAGTGCAGATCTTGTTCTGTGCACCTGCAAGTAAAAGAAACACAAAGTTTAAAATTACTTCTGAAATGGCCATAGGTATTTTCTAAAAGGTAGTCAGTTGACATATATTTGCAAGCACTTTCAAAACAAGAAATCAGTATTTAAAACCCAAGATCAGACATTAAGGCAGTAACCCTAACCTGGCTGTCTGTGCAATGACACTTGGCAGCACATTGCAAGTGTCCAGAGTGATCTGTGCTAGGAGAACAAATCCTTGAGCACACCCACACATCCATGAGGCACCTTGACAAGGGCTCTGGTACACAGCCTTTCAACTTTTCTAAATGCAAACAGGAACCTGCAGACAACGTACATTTCCACACATACACCACTGCTACAGCTACCTGCTGTTTTGGTAGTCACATTGGCACAACAGCAGGCTATTCCTTGAGTTGGCATCATAGGGACATATATCCCAAACTCTGTTTGTAGAAATACCCAGAACAACCAGCCTGCTTAGACTTTATAGGGCAATTTCTGTTTAAAGCAATTCTCTTGTGCTCTGGCTTGATATTTGTCATTCCTGTGCTGAAAGAACAATGAAATGAGGAAGGCTTGCTTCAATTTCCTGCTCATATCAAGTTTTCCCCTCAAGCGGGTATAAAGTAGCACGGTGGTGTGGCAATGCTGAATTCACATAAAATCCAAGTAAGATACACCAAAAGGCTTCCACTGGCTGAATCCAAAGAAATGTAGAATCATTTCTCTCTTCCTGTAACAAAGCCCTTGTTTCCTTAGCATTCCCAGATCTTAGGATTTTAGGTACTTGAGATGTTTTTGTACACTGCTAGGAGCACTCTACTTCATCAGTCACCTCGGAAAAGGTGTGACATGGTAGCACTGGAAAAGTACTGTAGCGGTTTTGAGTAAATTTGACCTCCTGGAGGATGCCAGACTAACGGCTCTGAAAAAAAGGGACCACATTTATTCCAGAATCGGTGAAGAGCAGAAGGAAAAGCTTTCTTGCCATGTAATCCAGTGAAGCCCTTTAAAGACACCTCTGTTCATTCTCCTTTTCCTTCTCCGTGCTTCTGCTGTAATGATGTTTCCAGCTCATGTCCTGCCCTGGCCCGGGTCCCTCAGCCCCCGGCCCCGCCGTGCCCAGCACTGCCTCCAGGGCCGCAGGCAGGCAGTACCGTGCCACAGGTACTGCCGCCTGACCGGAGGAGAGAGCTGGAGCTGGGCTAGAGCCTGCTGGTGAAACAGCAGCGGCTGCATGGCCGGCTGCACTCTGCCTCTCCTTAAACAGCACTAAGCAACCAGAGATACCTTCGTTCCCTTCGGGCAAACCTGCCACCAACACCTCTTCCACAGTCACCTGGGTGCTGAAAAGTAGGGAACAACGTTGGTTAACAGGAAAGACACAACATTAGATGTGTGACAAACAGTTTGAGTCCATGTACACCAAAGAGCCCAGACAAACAGCCTTTCTGATCACACTGCTTTCCTTATCAACTCCAAGGAATATATTTAACAGAACAAAAACAGAGCAGTCGGGATTAATCTTTTCCTCATCCATTTTATTACAGCACCATGGAAATACACTTCAGAGTTCAGCCTCTCCTCTTAAAAATGCATTTGCCTAATGTTTCCTGTTGCATTCTTTCAACATTTCTCTCATTTTTGCTTTTCAGAAGACCAGATGTCTCTCTCCCCTCTTTTGGAAGTTGCAAATTATTTTAAAAGCATTGTAATTTCCCCAGATGAAAATAGCTTTGGCAACATGTTTTTAATGCAGATTGACTAATGAAGAGCCTTTACTAAAGCCATTGTACTAGACAGTTATCGTTGTCTCAGTTTGGCTGCACTCTGACATTGAGGGGAAAAGAGCTGTCAAGATTTCTCCATATGAAAATTACATTGTATTTCCATGCACTGTCAGATGCAACCACATAAATGAAAGTAAAATAACATTCCAGGAGAAAACTGCAATGAATGATGGGTTTCCACCCAAGACAAAGATATACTATTTTTTTTTTTAATCTGGGAAGAAAATATAAAGTATTAAGATTTTTTAAAAATTCAATTATTGAATTTAGACAGAAACTGGAAAGAGAACTTTTAGTATGATACCCTCTCAGCTTGTCAGGAAAACTTGTGACAGAAGATGCACAGTGAAATTCACAGAGGGAAGAGGAATGGGAGAGACCATGATAATTTACTATCAGCTGTTGGACTAGTAACCTGAAAATTAACTCACTTCCTGATAAACTGGGAGTTGAACACTTGCTGGCAGAAGACACAAAAGCATGTAAACATGCCAGGGTGCTGTGGCTGCTTGTCCCAACTCTCACTCTGAAAACCAATGATGTTACTTGCTGAATCAGGTCCTGGCTCACAACAGGAGACACCTGAAGCACAGCCACACAGGAGGAATTGACACAGCAGGTTTGAGCAGGTCATGGCAGGAAATATACCTGGTTTGGCTCTCTAATCTTCTGCAAACAGATCTTCCATTTTGTACTGATCAGAGCCATGGGGAATTTTTATGGTAGCCCTTGAGGCAAATGAAACACAAGTTCATGCTCACCAGGGTCTGCTCCTGCCTGGGCTCAGTGCCAGGGAACTGCGATTAAGGGAGAACAAAGCTGGGAGCAGCACGAGAACAGCAACCTGACAACTGTGCTTGGGTGTGATTGAGGAGAAATATTGAACTGATGCAAACCTGCAACAGTCAGATTAACAAGGAAGCAAGAGGCAGATGGAGCTGCTTCACCAAAACCCTTTGATAGCAGGAAGTTATTGGGGTTTGTGAAAAATAATCCATTCCAAATAATATTTAACAAAAGAATGGCTGGGAAAAGCATCAAAATGGCTAAAACAATCACCCAAAATTTCTGTAAGGCAAACATATAATAAAACAAATTCAAGTCAATTTCCAGAAGAGATTTTTCATTTAAAATTCATACTTTGTCATAATCCCACACTGGTTGTGAAAAGCCCATTCACTATTCTTAGTGAAAAATATTGTCTGAAATTCCAATTCTAAATATAAAATTTGACTGTTCAAAATTATTTTTCTTGAAATGACATCACTCCCAATTGAACCTTATTTTTATACATTATTAAATACGTTCAATATTTGATAATTTATTTCAATTGAGATCAAAACAGTTTTGAATTACATTTCAACATGGAAGGAAAAAAATTTAAATGATTTTTATATTTTGTGGGTAGTTTTGGTGACAAAGCCACTTCTAGTGATTTCAGAGGGACCTGTGAGATTATTCCTAATGTCACAAAAAAAATTAACTGACAAAAATATATAAACTTGATTAAACTTAAAAGGTGGCCATTAAATTTTCTCTCTTGTATCACATTTTTTCCTACTTTATTAAATTATTACCAAAATGAAAATCTTCCTGTGAAAAATGACCAGATAATATTGGCTTTTGTATTTATGTATTAGCCTATGCATGTTGTTAGTGATTATAACTATTTAGAAATAGTAAAAATTATAACTCTTTTTAGCTGCATGTTGGTATAATATAATCTATCACCTTAAGTATGCAATGTATTGCTCATAGAAATAGTAGTGTAATTAATATAATAGCTAGGTATCACTTATGGAAATAATAGTGTGATGAATGTACTGTGTTATAGACCTTAGCAAAACATAAGATGTGAAAAAAAAGGTTTTTGTGTAACCAAAAACATTGTAAGGCCATCCACTGACCAACCTGTCCAAGTGATAAGATAACTGTGACACAAACCAGAGCACCAGAGCACAATTAGAGAATACCATGTTAAATTTAAAGAGGACAAACTAAAATCTTATCAGAGGATGTGAAACAGCAGGATGGAGACACAAGAAGAAATAAAATATATTGACCTGACAACCAGGATGTCATGCAGATAAGCTGGAGTGTGAAGAAGTCAGACAAAGGGGTTCCCAAAACATCAGAAAATTCAAAAGAACGTTTGAATTATGCATGAAACACAAGAATATGCATGTATCTTATCGATGTAACAGTATAAAGATAACATTGTCTGTGTGCCCCCCCTCCCCCCACCCGCTGGAAATACTGTCCTTTTTTTATCCTATTACTATAATTATTATTAGACTTTTAAAAACTCTAAGCAGTGAATTCTGGTTTTCACACTCCTTTGTAAGCAATTTTATATTCACAGAAATTATTTACACAGGAAGCTTATGCATTTTAGCAATCCAGAAGTGAATTTGTGCCTTTCTGTGAGGTTCATATCCTCTAGAGTCAGTGGAAAAATCCCCTTTATGACCTCTCTGAAGCATTTTTCCTTTACTTAAGATCTATTCATGGAGTAATCTCTGTTTTGTGTGCAGGCCCTTTTCAGTAGTGTTCCTTCCTATCTTTCGGCAGCACTCACCGGTCCCTGACCTTCCCGGGGCCGTCCGCCCACGCAGGAACCGCCTCCCGTTATCTGTGTGGCCCCAGCTCTGGGGCTCAGGGCCCGTCCCACGCATTCCCATGGCACAGTGAGCACCCGGTCAATGCTCACCCCTCGATGAAGCCAAGCTGTGACTCCCCCACAAATCTCCCACTCAGAGCAGGTCCTGCCAAGGACCTGC